>NC_142615.1:11795045-12116778 GCF_059453375.1 Lepisosteus platostomus | reverse complement strand
ATCTTGTCCTTGTACTGCACTCCCCCCTTAAGCAGATCTGTTAAAAGTTGTGCTCACCCCGTAAAAACATTGCACCCTGGCCCTGTTAAAATTCCACAATGCTCGACACAAAAGGGCCTTATTATAACTGCTTAATATTAGACACTCTAAAGCTGAAGCAACTCAGACTTGTGGGTTTCCTCGTCAGGGGAAGAACTCAGAATACCATCAACATACTGAGTGATCACAGTCAGTTGAAGCCACGTGATACCCTGTTCTGGATAGTCATTCTTTGTAATGCATAATATTCCAACCCAATAGATTTGGGATAAAACCACCCATTAAAATCTGGTACTCGGCAAGTAAAACTTGCTGCCCCAATACTCCTGTGGCTTCCTGCTGTCTTCCCATATACATTACTCTATAGCACACTGTTGAACAGAGGAGTGAAACAAGCATGACAGTAGTGCTCCAGTATCCCCTAACAGAGAAACCAACACTCCATTAACAGTACATTTTTAACCACTGGACTGGGACAGACTTAGGGAGGCTACAAGGGATTTACAGGATCTAATCGTTAGGTAAACAGATCTTCTCACAAGATGTTATTCTCCCCAGTCTCGATTCTAAACCTACAGCGTTTCAGCATGTCTGGTTTCGAGACATTCGAAAAAATCCAAATTGTTTCCACTATTGCAACTAATTGTATAAAAATACAAAAACTGTTTATCTAACTACTTTTACGTCCACCTGTACTGTACTTATACGTTTCAGACGCTCTTATATTTTCCAATCTCCTTACAGATGCAGCCATTCAAAGTGCGCGGTACAGACACATACCGGAGGTAATTGGCTACGGCGTCGTGCATCGTGACGCGCGATGACGCAAAATACCGCGGTGCGTGATTGGTTGACCGACAGGGGCACTCGTGGTCCGTTGGTCTGTCGTAGAAAGACTTACTGTAAACGTCTTTACTGTGCCCGTTGTAGATATTGAATTTTACCACTGAAGGGAAATCTTAGTAGCTGAGCATAAAAAGAATAGGAGCATACTGTAACGCGTGTGAAGGCCATAAACGATATTAATTTTGGAACATAAACATACAGTATATAGCTGGTCTTGGTACTTTAAAGAAAAAAATACACACCAGTATTCCATTTCTCCCTAAACATTGTAAGCTTCGAAGTCTTTAACTAACGTGATACCGGAGTCAACAAGCATACTTTTAGAATTTGATTAAAAGGGAATATAATATGGAATCGCGTATCTCAAGAATTTAATAACGGTATGATTATATCCATGTACTGCGACAGGGCTCTGTAGGGCCGTTTCGCCTGCCTGTTCACGCGAGCTGTCTTGTAGCTTACTGGTCTAGGTGCATGACTACCAACTGGCAGGTTGTGTGTTCAAACCCAGCTGGTGCTGGACTTTTCATTTTTATTTATTTATTTTTTAATCGCGTAAGATAAACATATTACCGTATGCAAACTGTACTGTATACAGTATGCATATGTATATTTAATGTCTTAACTGTGCCCGTTTAAGTATTGAATATTCATATCTAATTTTACCACTGAAGGGAAATCTTAGTAGCTGAGCATAAAAAGAATAGGAGCATACTGTAACGCGTGTGAAGGCCATAAACTATATTAATTTTGGAACATAAACATACAGTATATGGCTGGTCTCGGTACTTTAAAGAAAAAAATACACACCAGTATTCCATTTCTCCCTAAACATTGTAAGCTTCGAAGTCTTTAACTAACGTGATACCGGAGTCAACAAGCATACTTTTAGAATTTGATTAAAAGGGAATATAATATGGAATCGCGTATCTCAAGAAATTAATAACGATATAATTAAATTCATGTTGCAAAAGAACTGCAACGGACATAAAAACTCCCTTGCTTTTAACAGAGCGTTCCATGATTTCTAACTACGAAAATGCCAGGTGAAAGGATTTGTAAACATATTTTGTTAAAGCAAGTCAGTTTTTTCCGCAACACATAAAATACATTTTTCCAAGAAAGTTTAGCCTTTGTCACTAATGAAACCACTAAATAAAGACATAAATATAGAAATCTTAAGATTTGTTTTATTTAATGTTGGTAGCAGGATGAACTGTCAGAGTGTATATTTTGTCGCAGAGTTGCTGCAAGATGTTAACAGTGAAAAAAGTATTTAGAAATGAGTTATTTCAAGATGAAAAAGAAAACATACACGAAACATGGTTTCATTATGACCAGAATCGGTCTTGAGATATTTTTAACTTGATTTACAGTATTTGAAAGGTATGTCTTAACACCGATACTACAGTGCTTAAGTACTGCTCACGTATATGTTTCTAGGTTTATATTATGCATTTCATACGGTCAAATTACTTTTGAGCAACTAATAAGAAGCGCGAAACGGTATGTGTTTTAGTTTCGTTTTGTGCTGGGACCCGTGGATTGATTAGAGATATCAAGTACATACAAGTCATTTTTTAAATGTTGTATTTCGTCTTGATAAAATGTTACGTGTACATCATCTATCAACAATTACACAGGTTCAGTTTCCGTATTGCGGATTTTGGTTACGTAATATTATTTTCTAGATTTCACGTTGTGAATATATGATTTGGGCAAACAGAGCCGCAAAGAAGTTAATTATTGGTTGTTGTTTTTATTTTTGCAGTTTTATCTAGAACAAGCGATGCTTAAACCTTTGTCTGATTCTTGTGAAACTATCCACACGACAGTTACAGTACCTAGGAGTTGACTTCAGTGATGTCACTGATGGGATGTTTCTAAAAATCCATCCTCTGTAAAACGTCTTCTCTAGTTGTCCTGCATATGTATTCGCTAATGAAGCTGTGTGTTCTGAGCCTGGATCTCTACATTTCTGTATGAACCAGCTTAGAGGGCTAAAGACAGCTTGTGTTTAAATTGAGTGTAAGGCAATTTATGCTTCTAAAGTCATGGTCAGCATTTATTTTTGTACTGTGCTGTAAACTTGTTCTGTGCCAAGTCACATTATTTTATAGCGTTTTTATAGCGTTATCAAATCCGGTGGCGCTGTGTGTTAGTTTCCTGACTCCCATGTCACATGGTCTGTGATTGAAACCTGTACAACTGGTTTAATTCGTCACAGCCAGCACTCTTCAGGTGTGAGGGTTTTCTGCTCAGAATGAAACGCTAAAATGTTTGTGTATATTCTAATGGTAGTGGGGGCAGGGTGTGTGGGAACAGGTTTGGTTGAAATTGCATTGGAGATCTATGTTCTTCACACCTGAAACATTTTCTCTGAAAGCATTTTCTTCGTAGTTTAACCGATCTTGTTACAGAATGTTACAGTTTACTATTATTAACCATATTAATTTTAAGTGCTTAATGTAAAATCTTGTAAAAATATATTTTCATTGTTCCAATATACATTAAGTCTGACTATCATATAATAAGTTAAATACAAAACTAAAGAAAAAATAGGGTTAAATATAATTCAAAATATTTTGCTAACAATGTTAACTGTTTATGAATAATAAAATGTATTAACTAAGGAGTAGGATGGCACAGTTGTTAGTATGTTTTTGATGTAGTACTTGATGTCTCAGTGGCTTTCAAAATTAAATTATGCATGCAAACCTGTGAACTAGAAAGATAACTAAGATATCCATCCATTATATTCCATAATATCCATAAAATATATCGCGCTGAAATATGTGTGACACAGTGGTGGCCTGACACGGTGAGGTGCCCTGGCAGCTGTATGATGCAGTGGTGGTCGGGTATGTAGAGGTGTTGTGCGAGGCATGCTTTTTGCACGCATGAAGTAAATCCCATGATCGCTTTTGAACTTGGACAAAGTACTTCCAAAGGAGCGCTATGCGCAAAGATTTAACAAGCTCAACCCCCGCCGACGATTTGGTGTGAAGAAGCAGAACATTCAAGTTTCACAGACAGAAGCAGCACGCCAGCACAGCCAACATTAAAACGGAGGGCACACTACGATTTGCATTGACACAAAAGTGATCTGGGCAGACGTCGTTCCCTGCATAACGCAAAAAGTGGCAAAGCGCTTTTGGGTTGAGAGGACGCAAGAAGGTTTTTGTTTTGTGCCTTGATGTCAAGCTGAGAAAGTATCTTTAAACACTTTGCTTAGTTTCTCGAGAGACTGCCAAAAAGCAGTTCCCACCCTTTCGTCTGAAGCCAGCTGAAAGGGGGTCTTGACAGAAGCACCTGGCAGCGGTGGGATTCGAACCCACGCCCCCGAAGAGACTGGAGCCTTAATCCAGCGCCTTAGACCGCTCGGCCACGCTACCTGCTGTGTGCTGTCTCTTTGTCTCATTACTTGCCCGGAGGAAGCCGGGTGGGTTTTGCTCTTGTCGCCCGACTTAGTGGCGTTATGACCGTGGAACTGACTGCACCTGCTTTTTCTGAGATGCTTCCCCTCTCATGGCGAGATCTCGATTTCTTTAACACCTCTGGATAAAGATCTTCTGTGGAGCAGGTTTCAGACCTCTGCGTACAGCACCCTTGATGTCATTTTATTTTTACAGCAGCCGCATCCGGAAAGTTGTGTCTTTTACGTTTTATTTGAACAACAAAACTACATACAATACAAACAAGAGCACATATAACGTATCAAGAAAATCGTCAGGGGCACATGCTATAATACAATTACACTTTATGAAAAACGATTACACAAGGTAAATAAAGATAAGGTCCGCACAGCTTGTTCTTACATTTCGAAAGAGTCCGTAAATACCCCTTTACGTCTATTTTGAACTGTTCAAACGTAGGACTCTTACCAGACCATTTCACTTTATACCACATTCCTAAACGAGGATGCTTCTCCTGTTTTAGAACTATTTTGGGCGGTATGGCTTATACAGCACACCCACAGTATTCTAATGGTGGACTGCAGATCTGTGCTATAGTTCAGTCGAATTCAAAGGATCCAGCAATCGTACTGGATTTGACTGGGATTTTGAAATGTCTCTTGCAAAAGTATTCGGGTTTGCTTGAACCTTTGATACAAAAAGTGATCTGATCTGAAACTACCCAGCTTACAATCTCTGAGGTAGTTGTCACTAAACTCGGACGTGATGTGTGCCTTTACTTTTGTAAAAAACTGGTATCGGGAAAAGTTTCTTAATATTTCTTTTGATTAGCATGGAAGAAAATGTGATCATTACCTATGGAATTTCCCGCCAGTGTGGAGCTTGAATTCACAACCTTGAGACTCAGTGTTCAAGAGTCACAGAAGAGGTCAGCCTGGTCTTCAGTTTGCCAACGATTAGCTCCGGCAGTGCTCCTCTGTAAAGCAGATTGTTCGGATCGGTTATGTGGGACGGCACTTCGATACTAAGATCGTTTGCAGCACACGCATGGTTTCCCACTTCACGCAAAAAACATAGACGAAGGAAGCTCTATTTTCTTGGGCTGCTGACACCCGGATTTAAAGCGCTCTGGGTGCCAGCTAAGTCTCTAACAAGCACACTATAAAGACAGGAATTACACTTTGCTCACGTCACGCATGGAATGGCGAGGCTACTTGATCCAATATTATCTAGTCTCACCTCATATGGTGCCGATTCCTGGTTTTCATTTAAGAAGGAGCACTGCAAATACCGTAAACAGTGCAAAACGTGTGATGAAAGAAGTCTTTTCCCCCCTTTGTCTAAAGCAGAACACAGCGGAGTCATGCCGAGGGTTGTGAGATCAAGATTTCAGTGGAGCACTGTCGTCTACGTCTTTAGCTACATGAGTTGGACATCCTCTTGTACACGGAAAGCAGATTGAGATCCTCTGACATGAAAAGTGCCAGATAAAAGCCATTTCTCATCCTTTCTCTTAGTGGTGGAGCTATCGCATGTAAATGAGGCAACTTGCAAGGCGAGCAGGCTCGGTGCAAACCGAACGCAGATGTCTCAGAGCAGTTGAGACGTGTCCAAGTGGCTGTCAAAGGACAGCACTTTGCCAGCACCGTGGCTTAGTTGGCTAAAGCGCCTGTCTAGTAAACAGGAGATCCTGGGTCCGATTCCCAGCGGTGCCTGTCTTACTGTACAGAATTTATCCTTATGGGCAAATCCCATGCCTTTTAATTCAGGTGAATGCAAGTGTTCGTTTCCTTTCTGGAACAACTTGTTTTGAAAGAAATCTATACAGCTTGAGAAAGATGAAACACAAATCTTGCTTATCAGTGAAGAAGAGGTGCTCCCAGCAGGCCAGCTAATACCAGCAAGTTTTTTTTCACCCTGACCCAGAGAATGGAGAAAAGCGAGGCGCCTGTGGCTCTGCAGTGTAATCAGTTCGGGAGTTCGGCGGTTAGCTGAAAGAGTGGTAAATGGAGCTCGCCCCAGCCCGTCCTTATTCTTTTAAAGAGGATAAAAAATTAACTTCGCCGCCACTACTACCAGCTTTAAAAGACTGCCATGGGCACGGAAAAAAACACACTACAGATGACTTTTCTGGAACCGAATCAGAGATTCCATTACGAACCAACTGACAAAGCTCAGCCAGTGAATACTGTTAACAGAATGTGAAAGCACGATCAACTTTGTAACTGCAACCACAGGAAAAACAGCAAGAAGCAGGCTCCATTCCCCATTTAAATCTGTCGTGCGAGGCATGCTTTTTGCACGCATGAAGTAAATCCCACGATCGCTTTTGAACTTGGACAAAGTACTTCCAAAGGAGCGCTATTCGCAAAGATTTAACAAGCTCAACCCCCGCCGACGATTTGGTGTGAAGAAGCAGAACATTCAAGTTTCACAGACAGAAGCAGCACGCCAGCACAGCCAACATTAAAACGGAGGGCACACTACGATTTGCATTGACACAAAAGTGATCTGGGCAGACGTAGTTCCCTGCATAACGCAAAAAGTGGCAAAGCGCTTTTGGGTTGAGAAGACGCAAGAAGGTTTTTGTTTTGTGCCTTGACGTCAAGCTGAGAAAGTATCTTTAAACACTTTGCTTAGTTTCTCGAGAGACTGCCAAAAAGCAGTTCCCTCCCTTTCGTCTGAAGCCAGCTGAAAGGGGGTCTTGACAGAAGCACCTGGCAGCGGTGGGATTCGAACCCACGCCCCCAGAAGAGACTGGAGCTTTACTCCAGTGCCTCAGACCACTCGGCCACGCTACCCGCTGTGTGCTGTTTCTTTGTCTCATTACTTGCCCGGAGGAAGCCGGGTGGGTTTTGCTCTTGTTGCCCGACTTAGTGGCGTTATGACCGTGGAACCGACTGCACCTGCTTTTTCTGAGATGCTTCCCCTCTCATGGCGAGATTTCCACTTCTTTAACACCTCTGGATAAAGATCTTCTGTGGAGCAGGTTTCAGACCTCTGCGTACAGCACCCTTGATGTCATTTTATTTTTACAGCAGCCGCATCCGGAAAGTTGTGTCTTTTACTTTTAATTTGAACAACAAAAATACATACAATACAAACGAGCACATAAAACGTATCAAGAAAATCGTCAAGGGTTCATGCTATAATATTGTACTGTTTTCAGGTTCCCTCAGGAAAAGGTCAAGTGGCGACGTGATAGTTAACCAAGCGACAGCTTTATTCTTTTATCGAAACCACACAAAACCAAACAGAGGACATACACACACATGAGGAGACTGATGGAGCACGTTCACATCGTTAGGGTGGTAATTACTTAACAACAGGCTATACACTTATAAGGCTACATGGTACCATGAGTGCCTAGGTGCACTTCCTCCTCACCACCGGGCCAGGGGGGTTACACTGTCCCCACCTGAAGCGTCTGGCGTCCCGCCGACATCGAACACCCCCCTCAGGCTATACTCATACTCTGCTAAAGGCTGTGGAACTCTGCGTGAGCGGCTGTTACGAAGCGGTGGTTGCCGGCGGCCCGCGGTCACCCCATTGTCGGCCGGCTCTGGCCCTGGCTGCTCCTCCGGAGCCTCCCCGCGGGGCTCCTCCCCCCGGTCCCGGTAGGGGGCCAGGCGGTCTCGGTGCAGAACCATCACTCTCCCCCGGTAGCAGACCTTGCCTACCACCCCGAGGACCTCAGTGGCCCCCTCCCACAAAGGCACCAGCTTAGGGCTGAGGCCTTTGCGGCGGCGCGGGCTGTACACCCAAACCAACTCCCAGGGCTGGAAGGCAGGCCCCCTGCAGCGCAGGTCGTAGTTCTGCCGGACTCCCGCCTGAGTCAGATGGGTCCGGGTAAAGCTGTGCACCCGCCGCATCCACTGCTGCAGGTCCTACTCGTAGTCCGGTCCAGCTGGTGGTGCCGACTCGTCTCTGGGCGGCGGGCCGAAGACCAGCTCCACCAGGGTTCGCATTTCCCGGCCCAGCATGAGTGAGGCCAGGGTACACCCGGTAGATTCCTGGACTGTGGTCAGAGCTCGAGGGGGAGGTGGTGGTCCCAATCCCGTTGGTGCCAGGACACCAGGGTTGGCCAGCTGGGTGGCGAGCATCCAATTAAACCGCTTCACAGACCCGTCGCTCTGGGGATGCAGCGGGGTGGTCTGAGTCTTAGAGATCCCCAGGCGCTGGCAAACTCTGACGAAGACCTGGGACTCGAAGTTACGCCCCTGGTCACTGTGTAACTCCTCCGGCACCCCCAGCCTGGCAAACATCCCCTCCAGTAGTGCATCGGCCACCGTGGGGGCACTCTGGTCCGGGAGGGCATAGCCTCTGGCCACTTCGTGAAATAGTCCATTGCTACCAGGACATAGCGGTTTCTGGCCTCGGCCCAAAACGTCCACCCACACCCGCCCCATAGGAGCCCCTACCTGGTGTTGTTGGAGAGGGGACCTTTCTGCGCCATGCACACCGCACACGTTCGGCAATACCGCTCCACGTCCCGGTGGCAAAGACCCCAATACAAATGGCCTCGGTGACGCTACTCGTCTACTGTTTTTTTACAGCCAAAATGCCCCACTCCCGGCTGGCCATGCACCGCTCGGAGCACAGCCTCGGGGAGCGACTGCGGCACCACCAGCTGTCACTGTATCTCACCACTGGAGGGTGCCTGCCACCCCCGTAGCAGCACCCCATCCTTTACTTCCAAGGCCTCCCACAAGCACAGAGGGACTCGACGGACTTTGGGTGTGGGGCAGGCTCCTCTCGCATAGGCCGCGCTCCTGCTGCCTTCCAGCGGAGCACCGGCCCCACATCCGGATCAGCTGCCTGTCGCTGCACCACGTCTGACATACCCACCCCCAGCGGCCCCTCCAGGGCCGTGGCCACGGCACTCGACTCGGTGCGGACGGCCCCCTCACACTGCTCCCGCTGGGCGCAGTAGCAGCAGTCCGCGGCCTCACAGGGGTGCCGTGAGAGAGCGTCAGCATTGAGATGGCGAGATCCCGCACAGTGTACGACAGTGAAGTTGTATTCCTGCAGGACCGCAATCCATCGCACCATCTAACCCTCCGGCTCCTTAAAGTGGAGCAGCCAGGTGAGGGACGCATGGTCGGTCAACCGGAATCGGGTACTGAACAGGTACGGCCTGAAGTGGCGGACCGCCACCATCACCGCCAGCAGCTCGCGACGGGTCACGCAGTAGTTCTGTTCAGCCTTATTCAAAGCCCGACTGTAGTAGGCAACTACCCGCTCCCCATCTGGCCCCTCCTGTGCCAACACCGCGCCCACCTCTGAGACTCTCACGTCGGTATCTAGGATATACTGTAACCACGGATCGGGGTAGGCTAGCACGGGGGCCCCCACCAGAGCTTCACGTAACCGACCGAAAGCCGTCTCGCAGTCCGAGTCAAAACGGCGGCCCTTGTCGGTGAGGCAGTGCAGCGGGGGAGAGATGCTGGCAAAATCCCGGACGAACCTCCGATAATACAACGCCAACCCCAGAATGCAGCTCTGCGACGGTGCGGGGAGTCGGCCATCCCCTCACTGCAGCAACCTTACCTGGGTCTGTAGCCACCCCTCGCGGTCCAACAACATGTCCCAGGAAGGTCCCCGCCCGCAGCAGGAGCTCTCACTTGTGGGCGTTGAGCCTCAGGACAGCACAGCAGATGCAGGCCAGCACCGCCTGGAGGTTCGTCAAGGCCTGGAACCAGCAGGTCGTCCAGATACAGCACACACTGGTTCCGCGGGACCGATGCCAGCACCCTCTCCATCAGCCTCTCGAAAGTCGCCAGGGCATTGCACAGGCCAAAGGGCATGACAGTAAACTGCCAGAGGCCCTGGCCGATGGAAAAGGCCGTCTTTGGTCGAGCATCGGGAGCGAGCGGTACCTGCCAGTAGCTGCAGCGGAGGTCAAAGGAGCTGAAGCAGGTCGACCCTGTGATGTAGTCCAAGGCGTCGTCTATCCTCGGCAGGGAGTAGGAATCTTTCCAGATGACCTCATTCAGCTTGCGGTAGTTCACGCAGAACCTCCATGAGCCGTCTTTTTTTCGGAGCAGTATAGCTGGCGCCGACCACAGGCTCGCGGAGGGCTCAATCACTCCCACTGCGGGCATCTCTCTGATTTTTTCCTCAGCGGGAGTATGCTTGGCATGTGTCCCGGTTGGATGCAGATGGGCCTAGCGTCGCCAGTGTTGATGTCGTGTTGGACCAGGGCGGCGCGGGTGCAGTCCTCATCCCTTGCCGCAAAGAGGTCCTCTTTTTGGGCGAGCAGTTCCTGGAGCCGCTGCCGGTGGTCCCAATCGAGGCCCTCGCAGCTTCACTGGTAGAGGTCCTCAATGGCGCGCCTCGCTTCTACGCAATGCTCGGCCCCCGCCACCGCCACGGCCGCCTTGTCAGACCCCCCGGGTGATTCAGGGGCAGGATCCGGCACACTCGCTCCCCGGCTCGCAGGCCCGGTCCGCCCCGGCGACTGCCACCGCCACTGCCTCTTTTTCCCTCGGCTCCGGCAAGCCAGCGTCCCTCGGCCTTCACCGGGCCTGCCCTCCACCAGGTGAAGTCGCTCTCCCTGCCACATCAACTCCTGCCGGCCCAAGTCCAATCCGGTCCCCACTCCCTGCAGCAGGTCCAGCCCCAGGATGCAGTCCTCCTGGATGGGTGCAAGGTAGCAGGCGCACCATCGCTGTACCCAGACGGAAGGCAAGCACCTGTTTCCCTGTTTCGGCACGGCTCCTCGGGTAAGAGGGCCTTGAGAAAGGCCTGAAGAGCCATCTCCCGCTGTGCCTCCCGGGGGAAAACCGGGTATCCTCAGCGGGCGAGGAACATGACATCAGTGGCGACCGGGCCCAGCCGGAGAGCTGCTGCCAGCGCCGCGTATTCACCTTAGTCCTCCTCTGGGACATCCAGGAGAACCTGGCAGGCCACTCCTTCCAGCGCCGCTGCCAGGTGGCCGGCCATCTCTGCCCGGTTCCAGCCATTTGTCCGGGCCGCGAGCTGGAACTGCGCCTCGTAGGTTTCCCATGCGCTTCCCCGTCGTAGCGACTGGGTAGCACCCGCGCTGGCGGGTGTGGGAATAGCTGGCCGACTCCGGCAGGGAGGGCATCTTCTCTCTTGGGCATCCACTGGGCAGGAGTAGTGGGCAGTCGCCCCAATTCTACTAGCGGGACCACTACTGGGTAGCCCGGGCTGTGGCCACCTGTCGCACCCAGGAGTTGCTCAGGCTCTGTATGTGCGCTGCCGGTGGGTTCAGTCTCTTTTAGGGTTAGTCGGCGCTTGACAAAATCAGTGAATATCTGCCATGGTCTGTCCATCCTGCCCGCTTCTGACACCAATGTAACATTTTTCAGGTTCCCTCAGGACAAAGGACAAGTGGAGACATGATCGTAAACCAAGCGACGGCTTTATTCTCCAAACAAAACCACGCAAAAACCAAACACAGGCTATACACACATGAGGAGACCGACAGAACACTTACACATGTTTAGGGTGGTAACTCGTTAACTTCGGGCTATACACTTATAGAGCTATACAGGACACTAAAACTACTATCACAATATTTACGTATGCAGATACATATCATCCTGCTGACCCTCAGACTCCCCCCGGCTACAACTCCCAGCCTGCTTTGCGGTACTATGAGCGCCTAGGTGCGCTTCCTCCTCACCGCTGTAAAAGTAAACTTCATAGTTGTGTTCAGAGGCTATTGGGAATCTTTTGCGTTTGCAACGTTTTTTAGGAACACGTATTTTGTTTGTGGCAATGTACACTTTGTAATGTTAAACGGGGACTGCTGCCCCAGTGTCTCCAACCAGTTATTAAATCTCCGTCTCAGAAGAAATTATTGAGGGTACTGCAAAATGTGAGAAATTCCGAGACCTTCACAAATTCGTGAACGTTGTGCAAGTCCTGTATGGTCGCCATGTTTGTGGAGATCAGCGCAAGGCTGCTCTCATCACGGGTGACAGCTCGCGAGAATTGTGATGTAGGGGCTGCCCTTCCTGCTGGGGTCAGTTGTAATGAACTGAAAGCAGCACCCCAAACTGGAATTCAGCCTTAAGACCAGAAGCAACAAATGTGGCCGCTGAAATTAGCCCCCTGTTTAACTTGAATTGCCTTTAGTGTTGACAGCATGAAGTCTGCAGAATAATTTCTTGCTTAGAATGTTTTTTCTTTCCATTTACAATGATTTTTTTTTCCTTTTGTCTGTTTGCATATCATACATCAGCTCCACTGTTATACTCCTGTTTTTTAAATTATTTCATATATTTTCTCCTGTGATTCCTCATATGGTTAGCTTATATTTCTTCATTAATTATGGGTTTTCTTATCCATTCAGCCCTGTTTGCTGGGTTGTTAGATGGTCTAATTTCCAGTTTCGTCTCCTATGTGTTCCGATCATTTGATCGCAGCTCGTCTGAGAAAGGTCTTTACACCCTGTATCATTCACACCACACTGTGTTGCAGACAGTAGCTGCGGTCACCCACTTTATCTGTCTCTGGAGCTGTAATCAAGAGCATTATCAGATATGGTATTTCAGTGTGGTTCGGTCATCTATCAGTTCATTTTAAATGGCAAATGACCCGCCTCATCCAGACAGCTTTCAAGGTCAAGGGAGTGAAACAGCAGCCCTCCCCGCAGGCTGATTAGATCTGATTAGACCTTTGAAAAATCCCTAATCAGACAGACAGGAACAATGATATCAGATCCTTCCCACATCCTCAACCCTGAATACCAACTTCTTCCTTCGGGCAAACGTTTCAGGGTTCCCAAAGGTAAGTGAAACGGATACAAAGATTCCTTTGTTCCACTATGCGTTACAGCTGTCAACACAAAAATGTCAAGGATAAACAATTTTGACTCTTACAACCCACCTGAGTGCAATATGTTTTTGCGATGTGTTATAAACGTTCCATGTTATGTGTTCTACTGTACATGTGCAATAGAATGATGTGCAGTGTTTTTCTTATTTTTTGTAATAGTGTAATGTGCAATGATTTTATTTTCTTCTCTCTTTATGTGCATGCTATTTAAATGTACAGGAGTGCTGGGTGTCCATACAAAATTCCCTCAGGGGACAATAAAAGTCTTATCTCTTTGCTGGAATTTTTTTTTGCCCATCTGTTGAGAGAATTGAAGTGTGAAAGAGCGTGAGGTGTTAAAGTAGCTCCTGTCAGCTTTATTATATTGCTGTTGCTTTGTTTGAATATACTGTTATCTGTTATTTTTGTAAAAAAATCATCTGTGTTAGTGTGGGCGTTGCTCTGTAAATGGCTGACTTGGCTTTTAACTCATCATTCTGTACGGTACAAAACAGAGCAGAAGATAGATAAGACTTTATTGATCCTGAAGGGAAATTGATGTGTTACAGCAGTCCAAGACAAGCCAAAAAAAACAGAAAACCAGACACCAGAATAGACGAAAAATTAAGATGCGTACAGCAATACAAAATAAATATTAAAAAAATCACTTAAATAGAAATATAAAAGACTCTTTTCACAGGTCCCAGACTCTTACACAGTCAGGTCTCCCTGGGGGGCGGCGTTTATTTGAACATCTCTCCAGGCTCCGTTTTTGTGCCTGTGTCTTCTATAAGTCTCTCTTTCAGCGAACTCAGAGCAAGAGCTGCTGCCCTTTAGTGGTTACTGAAGTAGGGGGACGAACTGACATCACCTCTTCATGTGGTTTAAGCAGCTGGAGTCACATTAGAACGTCCCCAGATAGGGTGGACATAATACGGTCACTACTGTCATGAGTCTGTTATGCAGCTGTCGCTGGGAACATTTTAATATTTAACTGAAACTGCTTTCCAGTGAACATTAATACATGCATGAACTAATACGAATGTCATTTAGTAATGGCAAACTTCAATGTCTGTCTTTGTTCGTAGCTGTATTACAGCTGGTGAATGTAGAGCCATGTGCGATGTGAGGGCGTGGTGTGTGAGAGTGGGTTTTCAGAGATCATGGGGAGCAGAGCGATCTGAAATGAAGGAAAGGCACGTTTAACTGGGGTGGAAACCTGAAATGTGTTCGGTCACCTCTGAGTGTCAGTTGAATAGATGTGTTGTCTTTTGTTATTTGGATGGGACTCCACCCTCTTGGCTCTCAGGGTAAAGCAGGGATATGGAGAAAAGGTTGTTTAGTCAAATGGAAGGGTACGTTTGTACCCCACCCCCACCACCCTTTATGTACAGAGGAGCCTCCTGTCCTGACTGGAGGAGCTCACCCAGGTGTGTCTGGAGAGAAGCCAGCATCTCGGCTTCCACCACAGGGCTGGGCGGCTTGTTCCCCACCCCCACCCCCCTCTGTGTACAGAAGACCCTCCTGTCCTGACTGGAGGAGCTCACCCAGGTGTGTCTGGAGAGAAGCCAGGGTCTCGGCTTCCACCACAGGGATGGGCGGCTTGTTCCACACCCCTGCCCCACTCTGTGTACAGAAGACCCTCCTGTCCTGGAGAAGCTCACCCAGCTGTGTCTGGAGAGAAGCGAAGGAATAAGCTTCAACAACACGGCCGGGCAGCTTGTTCCCCACCCCCACCACCCTCTGTGTACAGAAGAGCTTCCTGTCCTGAGTGGAGGAGCTCACCCAGCTGTGTCTGGAGAGAAGCCAGGGTATCGGCTTAAACTACAGGGCTGGGCAGCTTGTATCACAGACGGCAAAGGAATCAGACTGCTCCCATCGAGACCATTTTATTGTGCAGTTCCATTATTTCATGCCATACAGATGGGGATCAGGCACATGAATTACACTGTGTGTGGGGGATCCCAAGTATGACATTGTGGAGCTATGTGACAGTCACCCCCCTCACTTAAGCTGTCCAAATTCCATTAATGAACATAGTCAAAAAGGTGCATTTGAAATTTTCTGCAGTCACACTAGAAACATGGACATAACCAAACCCCCCTGCTGTAGATTAGCAACACCCTAGCCTTGATCCTAGTCTGCATGATAACCCCTCACCAGAACCCCAGGAGCAGGGAAAAGCGATTCCCATCCTCCATGACATCATAAATCACCACATGACATCATCAAGAAACTAGACAGATGGCCAAGCAGGGACCCTATTATAATGCAGGAAGCGCAGAGGAAGTGAGAGAACTCTTCCCGGTCCTCGTCCTCCTGCCTCAGACTCCGATGGCCATGTCCTGGGAGAGGCTCAGCTGCTCCAGCTCTTGCAGGGCCCGGTCGTACTCCCTCTGCAGCTGCTCCGCAGACAGACTGGAGGGGCGCAGGGCCAGGAAGCTGTAGGCGTCTTCGCAGTGAGAGAACTTCTCCCCCACACTGGAGCAGCAGGCACACATCACCTGGAAGGACTGCAGTGTGCGTGTGCGTGTGCGTGTGCGCAGATCAATTGTGTGTATGTGTTGCATTGATGTACACAGTACAAATGTGTAGTGTGTATACAGTATAGTTGGGTGTAGAGTGTGGTTGTGTGTATTGTGTATACAGATCAGTGGTGTGTAAAGTGTGTATGCATTGATGTATGTAGTACGAATGTGCATGCATGTGTAGTGTGTCGTTGTGTGTATTGTGAATACAGATCAGTTGTGTGTACAGTGTGTGTATGCATTGCGATGATGTGTACAGTATGAATGTGTGTGCGTGTGTAGTGTGTATGCGTTGTGTTGATGGATATAGTACGAATGTGTGTGCGTGTGTAGTATGTATACAGTATAGTAGGGTGTAGAGTGCGATTGTGTCAGATCAGTTGAGTGTATGCATTGTGTTGGTGTGTACGGTGCCATTGTAGTCAGAATGTGTGTAGTGTGCATTTGTGCACAGTGTGTAGATGTGTGGAGAAAAATGGCAGTTATTAACTCTAAAATGAATGACTGTCCTAAAATATCGTAGTTTCCTTATTTCCAGCTACTGTAGAGAGCTACCCGTCTGACTGACGGAGGCTCCCACTGAAATTCGGGAGAGAAAATCACACCACCGATCTGCCCCTCCACCCACCTGCTCCGCCTCATCCAGGCTCTTCAGGTACTCCTCCTTGAAGTCCTGGATGTAATCCAGGAAGCTCTCTCCCGCCTCGGTCTTCTGCCCCAGGCTGGCGATGGCCACCCGAGCCGTGTCGCAGAAGTTGTGCAGCCTCAGCAGGATCTGCTGGACGCGGGACAGGCAGCGCTGCACCTCCTGCAGCTGCTTGGGCTTCCCGAGCTTCCCTGAGGGAGAGGGAGAGAGGGAGAAGGGTGGGCAGCAAGCAACAGGCACAAGGCAGGGTTCACCCTGGACAGGACAGCAGTCCATCACAGGACACACACACACACACCCTGGACAGGACAGCAGTCCATCACAGGACACACACACACACACCCTGGACAGGACAGCAGTACATCACAGGACACACACACACTCACGCACCCTGGACAGGACACACACACACACACACACACACACACACACACACACACACACACACACACACACACACACACACACACACACACACACACACACACACACACACACACACACACACACACACACACACACACACACACACACACACACACACACACACACACACACACACCCCCTGGACAGGACGCCAGTCCATCACAGGACACACACACACACTCACACACCCTGGACAGGACACCAGTCCATCACAGGACACACACACACACCCTGGACAGGACGCCAGTCCATCACAGGACACACACACACAAACACGCTGGACAGGACACCAGTCCATCACAGGACACACACACAGACACACACACACCCTGGACAGGACACCAGTCCAGGACCAGGCATGGACACCCCCCTCAATCGGCACGCTTACCTATTTCCACCAGCACCTGGGAGTATGCGGTTGAGCTTGGCGGCATTGTCCCAGATCTCCCGGGTGAGGCAGTTGTCCTGCCCGTAGAGGTGGCGCAGCTCGCCCTCCAGGGCGCTCAGGCGGGCGTTGTTGCTCTTGTCGCTGTAGGCCCAGCAGCCGCCCTGGCGCTGCCTCTTCTCCGCCAGCTTGTCCTGGATCTGCCAGCCCACCTGGGCCTTTTCCTCGTTCAGGCGGGCCAGCCGGTCCTTCAGGGCGTGGGCATGCGCCCTCAGCGCCTCCGCCTCCTGCGTCTTCTTCTCCCTCTCCTGCTGCTCGCTCTCGCGGACCGCCTTCACATCGCTGCAGGTGCCGGCCATGCTGCCGTTCAGGCTCTCGTACCTGCGGTCGAGAGAGAGAGAACAGGCAGGAGGAACTGAGTCTCTTTAGTCTGAAGGGTGAGTCCCACACCGTCAGACTGGAGGAACTGAGTCTCTTTAGTCTGAAGGGAGTGTAAAACTATCTGAAAGCGTTTGAAAGCGGAGAACAGAAAACACCTCTTTGCACAAAGTGTGGTGGGGGTGTGGAACAACCTGCCCAGCTCTGTGGTTGAAAACTGGCTACTTTCACACCATTACAGCCTCGGATCCATTAACCATTAAAACAGGCTAGACCGGTTCGAAATGAAAAAGAGGACTTGGCCCTTCTTATGTTCTCACGACAGAGAAAAACGAGTGCCTTGGGGGGGAACGAACGTGAGACTTGACGTATCGTTCAATAGCCTTTATCCATTTGCTCAGCTGTTCAGTTCAACCCTTCCATCTTGAGGCTGACTGAACTCCGATTAAAATGATGAGAATGATATTTAACCCCCTTCCCCAAGAGAGCATCAACAGACCCAGCAGACGCAGCTGGAATTCCCCAGAGAAAATAAAGATGCGTACTTTTCCACGACGTTCTGCACGTCGGAGCACATCTTCTGGATCAGGGTCTTGGAGAGCTCCAGGCTGACCCGGGCCGACTGCATTTGCTGGTCCCTCACCGCCTGCCGAATTGCTGGGAACACCCGTTTCATGATGTCGGTCCCCACATTGGCGCACTTCGGGGGGGGGGAAGAACCGGAAATGAGAGAGAAAGGTAAAGTTACTTGTTCCCCACCCCCACCACCCTCTATGTACAGAAGAGCCTCCTGTCCTGACTGGAGGAGCTCACCCAGCTGTGTCTGGAGAGAAGCCAGGGTATCGGCTTCAACCACAGGGCTGGGCAGCTTGTTCCCCACCCCCGCACCCCTCTGTGTACAGAAGAGCCTCCTGTCCTGACTGGAGGAGCTCACCCAGCTGTGTCTGGAGAGAAGCCAGGGTATAGGCTTCAACCACAGGGCTGGGCAGCTTGTTCCCCACCCCCGCACCCCTCTGTGTACAGAAGAGCCTCCTGTCCTGACTGGAGGAGCTCACCCAGCTGTGTCTGGAGAGAAGCCAGGGCATCGGCTTCAACCACATGGACTGGGCAGCTTGTTCCACACCCCCATCCTTTGTGTACAGACGTGCTGCCTCCCCCCCATCAGTTTGAAATACACTTCCAGGCAGTGGTCCACTACACGAGCATCACTATTAGTGCTGATGGGCCAGCAATAATGATATTTAAAGGGCACGTTGCCTACCTGTAAAAACGTAGCCGCCGTAGAGATGCACAGCTTGCGCGACTCCGTCCCCCGCTGGTGGACTTTGGTCTCCAGATCCGGGTACTGGCAGAGGCTGAAGTAGGACACCTTGAACAGCACGGCCGCCTTCTGCACCACGGAGACCAGCTCCTGGAGCTGGATCACCGACTGCACCGCGTGGAAACCGGCCTGGACTGCGGCCGCACGCAGGCGGAGAGAGAGAGAGAGAAACCGGACAGGAGGCCACGTTAAAATCCGCTGCGGGCCGCCGAAAACAGCCAGACGGCAGACGGATAAGACGGGAGGGGAGGAGAGCATTCAAATGCAGCTGCCTCGGCCGCTGCAGGAAAAGCTCGTCCCAGCAACAGGGAGGAAAGAGCTGGGAGTTTGCGCCATTCCCGAAGGGGGAACCACAGCGCTGTTTCCACTTAAATCCAAAAATAAAAATTAATTTTCTAGAACATCGATGAGGAAATGGTGGTAACCGAGATCTAATAAGTGGGTCTTTTAGTAGTAACGAGTAACTTTTTTTACTAGTTGTTTGAGGACGCCTCATTGTTGAAGGCTGATAATTCGGCCCTTTTCCGCCAGAGGGCCCCCCAAGTCCTATCAGACTTCCATCAGGTCTACGCGTTCCCACAGTTGAAGCCATTTGGACATAAGGAAGAGATTCCCGAGGATAATATAACCACCCGTGGCTGTTTTGGGGGGCATTCATTTTCGATTTTGTAAATTAGATCTCACTTGACGCTGCTCAAGAACGTCATCTTTGATTTTCTCAGTCTTCCGTCCTTATAAGATAACGGGATGAGAAGTTCCTTTGTTTAACAGCGTCTGATCTTTAAGCCGACTTGTCACGCACATGGCATGCAGTCGGTGATCCTTTTTTCGACCTCGGAGGTACCAACACACCTACCTTTGTTCTCCGCCATTTTTGTTGCTGATCTTCTTTACTTCTGGAAAAGAGAGAGACGAGATCAAAATGTTTTTTTTTTTTAAATAGCTTGGTTTCTCCCTCCCTCGTCTTTTTAAAAAATCTGTGGTCAGTATGTGCTCTTCCTTTCCCTGTATCTCTGTCACCCTAAGCGTCACCCAGGCGGGGCTCCACACTGGTGGGGGGTGGAGGGGATCCCCGTGACCCGGAGAGAGCTGGAGAGTCCGGAAAGGCGCTATATAGGTGTAAGGGGGTTGAATAATATGACCTGTACCCCCCTTTTGGGTAAGAGGAAACTTTTTCCAGGGTCCTTCATTATAGGGGCAGCTCCAGCGTGCGTGTTTGCTTCTTCGCTGGCGAGTAGAGGGTCGCCGGTGTGTTTCTGCCGGTGCCTCGCTGTATCTAATGAATTAATTCCTTATATACAAAGGGGCGGAGCGCGGAGCGGTGACTCTGTGCCTCAGGGTCTGCCGGTTCCAATCCCGCAGCCGGCAGAGGAAGCCCTTCACCCCAACTGGTCCAGAGGTGCTGTATAAATGGCCGACCCTGTGCTCTGACCCCCAGCTCCCTGTCTGTGTATCTCACGGAGAGCAAGCTGGGGTCTGTGAAAAGACACATTCCTCATGCAAGAAATTGTATAGGGCTAGTTAAAGTAATCTCATCTTATTTTATAGCTGCTGCCTCTACCGCGTTTGCTGGGGATCGGAGTGAAGTTGCAAATTCTTACTGAATGACAGTTCTAGTGCTCTTCACGCGAGACAGGGGAACCCGAAAGAAAGCCACGCGCGTGTCCCTTTTTAATCCTTATTGCGTTACGCATCGGTCATTAAAACCCCCCACAGACGCAGATCTGAACCTTTCTGATTGGAACAGGAACCCCGAGACACCCACAGCCCTGCACCGTGAAAGAGTGCGGCGGGGATTCATTCCACGCAGAAAAGCAGAAACGGACACACACGCTGGGTTTTTTTTTCTGCCCACGTTTCGTCGTGGAATTAACTTTTAAGCCTGCTTAAAACACACACACACACACAGGACAGGACACCAGTCCATCACAGTTCACACAGACACACACTCCGTGCTCGCGTAGGATCGGTGCGTCCGTGTGATCCTGGATCGTGGATTAATATCGGCGTACCCACCCCGACACACAATGCAGAGCAAACCGGGGTAAAGTTAGCTTGAAGTTCGAAAACGATTTTGCCACGCCTGTAGCGTTTACACGAAACCTCTTAGAATCGTGAGAATACTTGCTTTGTGCATAAAATACATTGTGAATGCTTTCTCAGCCTTTACTTTTTCGTTTCTATTACATTTTTTGAACCAAGCACGAATATTCTTTTGTCCATATCTTCGCAACGGAAGCGCAGAACGCCTTCAAACCAAATGCATTTTAAAGACCACGACGTGGTCTTTCCACAGCCTCTACATCAAAGTATCAGTGAGCTAATTATCTTTTTTTAAACCTCCGGTTTTTCATCGATGCGTTATTACGCACTAACTGGAACCCGGGGGACCGCTGTATACACAAGTTCACAACGCGAGAAATACTGTTCAATACGGCTTCATGCGAAAAACCCATATATGACCATAGGAAGCATAACAGCGCAGTCTCCAATTACTCAGACTGTAAGCACGGGAATAAAGCTTTGTCTGAATTCTGAAACCCTTCCTTTACTTCCTGTTTTCATTCAGGTAAGAGTCAACTATATGCACAATACTACTGACAGCAGGAAGATTAAAATATTCTTTACTCAGCAGCTTATTAAAAACAGCTCCCATGATGTTCAAACCGATTTTTTACACAGAAAACTGACACAGCTTTGCGTTCTGAATCTCTTTTTCTCGTGCTTTTATTTAATGTGGCACAATGCACTGGGATAGAGGTATTCTGTTCACAAACCAATAGCATTTAAACCACAGGACCCACAATGCTGCAAGTAAGTGCTTTACACACTAAGCAGAGAGCGATGTCTTCCTCGTTAGTATAGTGGCAAGTATCCCCACCTGTCACGCGGGAGACCAGGGTACATCAGGACGCGCAATGAAGTGAAAGCAGGATGCGCTGCGACATCCACTGTGCAGATCCCGCCACACTCAGAGGTGAGTGGGTCTGTTCGATCACAGCGCTAGGCGAATCCCCAAACAGTGTGGGTGGCAAGAAACGAAACGGGCCTGTTTCCGCCCGGTTTCGATCCGGGGAAATCGGGCCCAGTAGTGGCGGGATCTGTACAGTGCATGTCGCAGCGCTTCAATGTGCTTCCTGATGTCCTACCCCGAGTGCAGAAAAGACAGCGTCCGCAGCAACAACAGCTCAGGTCTCTGCACAGGAGCTAAGCTGCCCTCATCTCCTCTGCTCTGCGGCTCCTGCGGAGCGGAGTCCTGCCTGGAGCCGTGTTTGCAGGCGACGGCTCCCCGCGCCCTGTCTGTGCGTCGTGTCCAAGAGCTCCTGGGAGGAAGAGAGAGCCCTCCCACTCGGGGGCTTTTCCACGGTCTGTGTGAGAAGGGGCGGGTGTGTCCAGTAGCTTATCGAGCGGAAGCCTGGGGCGAATGAGAGCTGTGATCGTGCAGACCTTGAGGTGTCACCTCTTTGTCTGCTTTCCCGCCCCCCCTCCGCCCAAGCTCTGCTCCAAAGTAGCCCGGCAACCCCTCACACCTGCACGTGTCACAACCTAAGGTGTGGTCATTAGACACCCGTGGGGTGTCGTTCTGTTCTTGCTAATTGTTCCCTGCCCGTCGCAGGCAGGAGTCCATGCGAGGAAGATGCGCTGGACAGAGCTCAGAGGGCGCACCTGGGTGGCTTTCCTTCTGAGTGACGTTCTTGCAACACTCTCCCGCTACTCTTGGTGCGCTCATGCCGCAACACAGGAAGGCTGGAGCAGGTGGCTGTGGGCTCTGCGCACCGCCGAAGTAGCTCAGTTGGGAGAGCTTTAGATTAAAGATCAAAAGGTCCCTGATTCGATCCCGGGTTTCGGCATTTTGTTTCATCGCGCCCTTTGTTCCTCTCTCCAGCGCCCCCTGCCCAAAGTGACGCGTCCCTTTCTCAGCCCGAAACGCAAGAGAGACACCAGCAGCAGTCCCTGCAGGTTTCCGTAGTGTAGCGGCTATCACGTTCGCCTATCACGCGAAAGGTCCCCGTTTCGAGACCGGGTGGAACCAGCCTTGTTTTGCACGCTCCTGTACTTCACAGAGGTCTTGAGCGACCGGTCATTTGTTCCCAATGTATTTCCGGTGCCATTGTGCACTCTTGTACCAAACGCACGTTCCTTCTGTACGCGGAGCCGATCATTTGCAATTGGGCTGTGCCGACAGACCAGGACGAGCTCTGTCGGCTCAAAAGCAGCGCAGGACCTGCAAGAACAACAGAAAGATTAGCATCCAGCGGGGGCCTCTTAGTGAGCCCAAGAGCTCATCAAGAATCGGCTCCAGCAACAGGGCTGGGCGCATTGTTCCATTCTCCGCCCACTCTCGGTGTAAACAAGTCCCTCCTGGTCTCTGCTTGAAATGCACTTTCCTGCGTTTGCTTTGGTGTAACTGGCTTCCCCTGCATGGGCGAATGTGAAGATCCTTAGTAAGTCATTGAAGAAAACCGAGAAGAGGTCGGAGTGGCCTCTGTCGTTCATCAACGATCCAGTCAGGCAGTACTCCTCTGTAAAGCGCCGTTCGTTCACATCGATTGGCTTTTTTTTGCCTTCATTCGTGCGAGTAGTAAAAGCAGACGCCCCTTTTCTGCCGTGACCCAGATTCAAACCGGGGTTGTTGCAGCCACAACGCAAAGTACTGACCACTATACAATCACAGCGAGTTACCGAGACACACGCGGCAGGGCGGAAAGAGCTGTGCTCTCTTCGTGTGACATAATTCGGAAAAGTCCTGACATTGCATTTCAACTGAGCCCCAGTATACATCGACCCTTCGACACTCTGAGTGACAACTCTCTTGCGTGTTTTCTCATATTTATGTAGTTTGCTTGCATGATGCCGGTGAAGTGGAAATCTAATAAGTAAATTGATTCTTAAAAATGTAGAGAGCTTTGAAAAAAATATATTGGTGCTTTTAGATAATATATTTCAAGGATGTAAATGCTGTGCTACAGTGCGTGCAGAATTTTAGAAAACAGTTCGTCAACAAAGTACACTGTTTAGGTTAGTTTAGAAGACAATGTACCAAAACAATATATGCTGTCTGGGTCATTAGAATTAGCTGAAAGTAACTGATTAGCTTTGAATAACAAATCTAGTTTTTCTTCTCTCGCTCTATGATGTAATTTGTTTTCTCTTAGAGAAAGGGGAAGTTTTAGAAGGGACCAAGTGCTGAACTTTTTTACAGCGCAACGTCTTATAAAAACCCTGTACTGCTTGTAACAAATTGAGTCTCTGGTTGCACTTTGCAAAGTGGCAGCAGGGCTCCCAATATTGCAATATTGAAATAAAGACCTTACTCAGGTGAGAACTCTCTTTTGTGGCTTCCTTGATAGTTATATTTCCATGACAGAACACACAGCTTCATTAGCGAATACATATGCAGGACAACTAGAGAAGACGTTTTACAGAGGAAGGATTTTTAGAAACATCCCATCAGTGACATCACTGAAGTCAACTCCTAGGTACTGTAACTGTCGTGTGGACAGTTTCACAAGAATCAGACAAAGGTTTAAGCATCGCTTGTTCTAGATAAAACTGCAAAAAAAAAACAACAACCCATAATGTACTTCTTTGCGGCTCTGGTTGCCCAAATCATATATTCACAACGTGAAATTTAGAAAATCATATTACGTAACCAAAATCCGCAATATGGAAACAGAACCTGTGTAATTGTTGATAGATGATGTACTCGTAACATTTTTACAAGACGAACTACAACATTTAAAAAATGACTTGTATGTAGTTGATATCTCTAATCAATCCACGGCGACATTGTTAAAGCAGAGTCCCAGTAAAACGAAACTAAAACGCCCTGGGCATACCGTTTCGCGCTTCTTATTAGTTGCTCAAAAGTAATTTGACCGTATGAAATGCATAATATAAACCTAGAAACATATACGTGAGCAGTATTTACGTACTGTAGTATCGGTGTTAAGACATACCTCTCAAATACTGTAAATCAAGTTAAAAATATCTCAAGACCGATTCTGGTCATAATGAAACCATGTTTCGTGTATGTTTTCTTTAAAGTACCGAGACCAGCCATATACTGTATGTTTATGTTCCAAAATTAATATCCTTTATGGCCTTCACACGCGTTGCAGTATGCTCCTATTCTTTTTATGCTCAGCTACTAAGATTTCCCTTCAGTGGTAAAATTAGATATGAATATTCAATACTTAAACGGGCACAGTTAAGACATTAAATATACATATACATACTGTATACAGTACAGTTTTCATACAGTAATATGTTTATGTTCCTAAATCAATCTCTTTTATGAGCATGTGAAAGGCATGGTGAATCGATTCTCAAAAATTACTGTACTTTGCATGATTGGAAACAAATGCGTGATTGCGAAATGCTGTGGTGTTACTTTTACAAAGACGGTCAATGAAAAAAAGAATGTTGACCAGGGCAATACTTTGAGTTTACACTTACAGCTTGTCCAAGGTCATTCATTATTAATACTTTTAGTAATATCTTCGTTAAAGACTTTGATGGCCACAGCTCAAACATGAGAGGTTGAGTTTATTAGCTCCACCTTGCCGAAATTCCGGATACTATTATTTTGCTTGTCATATTATAGGAGAATTTACGGTAACTAGCGGTATTTACCAGTAATGTCACGACAACCAGGCAGTCAAGAACAAAGCGTAAGCGAGCTAATCAGACCCAGCAGCGGGTGATTATTAACAAACGCCGCCGCACGAGTTAAACCACCTGCGCACACTCATTGCGGTGCACACTGCTATTTAAACCATCTGCACCTGCTTCCCACTGCTCGGTATTGAGTCTACTCCTTGAGAGCTCTACCTGGCGTTTTTCCCCGTACCTCGTTTATTCTGGTTTTTGGATTCCCCTTCTGCCTTTTCGACTTTGCACCTCGCCTCTCGACTCGGACTGTCTGCTACCGGTGAACTTCCTGGATTACGACTTGCCTTTCGCCTTTTGACTACGACCTTGCCTCTCGTTCTGGTTTGTTCGCCTGCCTCATCTATCACCCGTGCCTGCGTCTGCACAGGATCCGTGTATCTTCTCACCAGGGATTCCTAACAAGTAACCCGCGGTATTTAATGGTAACTTGCGGTAGACTGCGTACAGCGTACCGGAAAATAATGCGGTATCGCCCACGCATTTTGAATGGCTGCATCTGTATGTCCCCCAGCTCTGAGCCCATTGGGTCTGCTGGTGTGACTAGAGCTGCAGCGTCGCCATGCTGGTGGGGGTCAGTTCGGCTTTTCTGTTGGAATGAACAGGGGGGTTATATGATGGTGCTGTCTGTGGTCTGGCTGTCCTGCTGGTCTGGATGAGGGGTGCGTAGTGTGGTGCAGGTTCTTGTCCCATCCTGCTCTTGGTCCAGGTTGGAGGGTTGCACCGATTCTGAGTCTTGTTAGCTGGTATGGATGGGTTTGGGGGTGTTGATACCAGAGTAGTCCGGGGGGGGTGCAGGTGTCTCGGGGGCATTCTTGTTTTTCTTTGAGTTCAGGTTGATTCTGTTGGTTTTGCCACGAATCTCCCTCACGCAGGCAAGCGCTCCCGCATTCCTACGAGCTCTCCCCGTACCAAACGTGCACGTGTCAATCAGTCCTCTGCTTAAACCCTCATCTGCCCCCCGGTCATTGCTCACGATTGAGATTCTCTCCTGGAGCTTACGTACTAACTACACCTTTGCCTTACTACGACTTCTCCCCTGGACCTCGACCCCGCTTTTCCGACTACCACTTTAGCCACTCGATTTTGTACCTTCTCCTGTTTTACGCTTTCTCGGATCCTGACCCCAGCCTGTCTCTTCGTTTACGCCTCTGCCTTCTGAATCCACACCGACTCAACTTCTACGCCTTCCCGGACTCCGACCCCTGCCAGTCTCTCGACTACACTTTCGCCTGTCGATTCTGTGCCTACGCCTGTGCTACGTGTGGAAGACCGAGTCAAAAGGTCAGGACAGTGACTATGCGTGGGAAAGGTTTTCTGTTCGCACCTAACACCACTGTCTTAGGTGCAAACTAAAGCCTGTGATTCCTCACACCCATTCAACCAGAGAAAATTGAAACAGATTGTAGGATGCCAAATGGCACCCCCCTGTCCTGTTTGTTTGACTTCTGACACTGCCCCTTTCCCTGTATGTTCCTTTGATATGTTAAAGTATTGCCTACTTTTAATGTATAAAAAAGGAAAGTATAACTTCAGTCCAGTGAGCATGTCTTGAGTGCTAGGGGAAACCCTTTCTCTGTGTTATGCTCCCCTTCAGCTGATTGTATTAAAGATCTCTGTTGACAATCTCCCAACCTGAGTGAAGACTGAGTTTTCTTCGACATACGCCTTCCCAGACTCGGACCCCTGCCTGTTTACTCCGACTACGCCTGCGTCTCGCGCCAACCCTACCAAGGGCACCGCATTGGATCCCTATCCTCAGCAGTCAGCCCCTGCGTGACAGGTTCTGAGTGTCTTGGTTACATCCGTTTGTGTGTATAGATGAAAAAGCTATTGAAGAGCACCCCGACACCCCCCACCCATCTCGGTGGAAGTTGCCATGTTCAAAAAATCCTAAAAAGATAATTAAAGTTTCACACAACAAAGCATGACTGTGAAAGGTCAGAAGGCCTGCCTAATGGTGGTGCTGGCCCCACTAGCACCTCTTCCAGCAGCAACCTTAGTTTTTCCCAGGAGGTCTCCCATCCAGGTACTGACCAGGCTCACACCTGCTTCAGTACTGAAGGCTGCTGATTATGGCCAGCAGCCATATCACCCTGCAACTCACAACTGGCAACCCACTGAAGCTAAGCAGCTGTGAGCCTGGTCAGTACCTGGATGGTAGACCTCCTGGGAAAAACTAAGGTTCCTGCGGGAAGAGGTGCTAGTGGGGCCAGCAGGGGGCGCTCATCCTGCATTCCAGGTGGGTCCTGATACCCCAGTATAGTGACGGGGACACTATACTGTAAACAGGCGCCTTCCTTCGAATGAGATGTAAAACTGAGGTCCTGACTCTCTGTGGTCAGTACAAATCCCATGGCGTTTCTTGAAAAGAGTAGGGGTGTAACCCCGGCGTCCTGGCCAAATTTCCCCATTGGCCCTTACCAATCATGGCCTCCTAATAATCCCCCTCTTTGAATTGGCAACATTTCTCTTCTCTCCTCCTCACTGATAGTGGTGAGTGTTCTGGCGCACTATGGCTGCCGTCCCATTATCTAGGTGGATGCTGCACATTGGTGGTGGTGGAGGGGAGTCCCCATTACCTGTAAAGCGCTTTGAGTGGAGTGTCCAGAAAAGTGCTATATAAGTGTAAGCAATTATTATTATTATTATTAATGAGCACAACACTTGATTACAGTAAAAAAATCATTAAAAAATAAAGAAATGTTCCACAACTCAAAGCAAGGTTGTATAAGGTTAGGGGAGCTGTCTGATGTGTAAAACACCTGGTTGCAGCACTGTGGCTGTTGTGCTTGAAGAGCTATTGACTCGTGAATAGCACCCTCCTATCACCATGTACGGCCTGTCTAATGGTGCCATATTGAAAACATCATAAAAAAATAAAGAAAAGGGACACAGCCACAGCAAGATTGTATAAGGTTAGGGGGCCTGTCTGGTGTGTAAAACACCTGGTTGCAGCACTGTGGCTGTTGTGCTTGAAGAGCTATTGACTCGTGAATACCACCCCCCTATCCCCATGTACCGGCTGTCTAATGGTGCCATATTGAAAAAATCATTACAAAATAAATAAAGGGGCCACAGCCACAGCAAGGTTATATAAGGTTAGGGGGCCTGTCTGGTGTGTAAAACATATGGTTTCAGCAGTGTGGCTGTTGTATTTGAATTGCTATTGAGCCATGAAGAAGACCCACCTATCCCAATGTATTACCTGTAGTGTTACCTTCAGAAAATCATAAAAAAATAAAGAGAGGGGTCACAGCCACAGCAAGGTTGTATGAGGTTAGGGGGCCTGTCTGGTGTGTAAAACATATGGTTTCAGCAGTTTGGCTGTTGTATTTGAATTGCTATTGTAGCGGCAATGCTTGTTAATAAGACAGAATTAAGCGTTGGTATGCTGTCCTAAAGGAGGCCCCATCTCACCCTCCATCTCTGTGGTGCAGCCACAGAGAAAGAATTCATGCAGGCTGATTTAAGATGTTTTCTTTTGATAAGAAACAAGCTCCCAGACGGGGATGCAATTAGCTAAGCCTGGCTATCATGATCAATGGTCATCCATTGGCGCCTATCAGTCTAGGGAGTGCCGAATGGACATCTGGACTGCATTCCTAAGTGTCAAGAGTAAGTTCGTGCCCGGAGATTCCAAATCCATACACAGTGGATAAGTAAACCCCATGTTCTACATTGCGTCTCGAGAATTCAATTGTACCTCAACACAAGTTGTTATCAATTTAATTCATGAGTAATGTATTTACTTCCGAGTTTAGAGTAACAGTGGGTAATAACACTGATTAGCGATTTGATAACCGAACGATATATATTGACATATATTCTCTGTTGTGTATCTCTTTATGTTTGCATCTCTTCGAGATTATATATCTTGTATATTGATAACTCTCACAGTAAGGTCTGCCGCTCGTATCCAGGCAGACTAGTATATCTTTGGTGCATAATTTATATTAATAAATGTATCTCATGTATTGAACCCGTGTGTGTGCGTTGTTAGTTGTTCTGACGATTGATTTTCTAAAAGCTAAAACGAACAACCTCGTGATTACTGTTACAATTAATAATTGTCTCCCAGTCAGGGTCTGTGGTCGGATCGGCATGGGGGAGATCGCCGTGTCCTGCGCGAGACGCAAGGGCGATGCAATTCAGGCATGGACCCCCTGCTCCTGATCACGGCCGTCCCCCAGCCCGCGGAGAAACCGTAAAAATTAACCTCCACTCCCTGAGGCAGTTAGCCAAAGATGTAGAAAGGTTTGACCTGTCAGTGTCAGGGAATAATGTGGAAACCTACATCGATGAGCTGAGATATACTTTGCAGTTTATGCCCGAAGCGTCCGAACAGGAAAAGGCTATGTTAGTAAGGAAAACTACCAGCCGAGCGGTCCACGAGTGGATGTCTAGACAAGGACCGGAGGTCTGTAATAGCTTTGAGGAGCTGTGTCAGGCAATGATCGGAGAATTTTCGGCTTTTATTGATCCCATAGCTGCCGTGGCCGCTGCGCACCATATTAAGCAGGAAAAAGCTGAAGCCCCTCGCGACTACTATGAGAGGCTTAGGCGCACTTATTTTGCAGGGCGGAATGAAGAGGGTTGCGAAGAGAACGTGAATTTCAAAGGTTTATTCATTGCTAATCTGCATCCCTCAGTCAGGAAAATGATTGTGATGCACACTGATGCAAAAGCGATGAAAATGGCTGATATTAGAAGGTTGGCTCAAAAAGCCTGGGGAGCTGGTCTCTTCCTCAGAGCGAAAACCTGCTAAAACGGCCGTGTTCGCCACTAAAGCCAGCAGGGTTGACGACTCGCCTCAGCTTGAGGGAGCTGAGGTTCCTGAGCCCGCTAAGCCCCAGCGCAAAATAGGCAGGCAGGACCGCACTAAGCGTCAGAGCCGCCGTGAGCGCTACGGGGAAGGCAAGGGCTCAGGCAGAGCCTATCATAAGGCTGGACGAAGGGAGTCGACAGCAGCCCACTTGGCCCGGCTTGAACAAGCCCTGCTTGAGAGATCAGGACAGGGTAAACCTTCCGCACCGAATGCCGGAAGTGTGAATGAGCTGAGGGGGACCACGCCCCTTCTCACTGGAGGAGGCGGGGATCCATCCCAAACCCCTCCCTCAGTCTATCTGATTGGGTGGGAGGGTTCCTGCCTGGAAGAAGGCTGTGACTCTGAGTTGGGCGCTGACCCCGCCCCTGAAGTCAAAGAAAAGACAGGCTTCCAACAATTCTTAGGGAATCTCAGCCAGAAAGGCAAAGCAAGGCGTATTTATATCAAGGTTTCTCTTGAAAACGTCTTAGATAGAGAAGCACTGATTGACACTGGGGCTGAAATTAGTTTGATGTCAGCCGATCTACTCAGCGAGCTCAAACGAGTAGCGAAAGGAAAAGGCATCAGACTTAAGGTAGAACCGTGTAAGATAGATATTTCCAGCTATACCCAGGATCATGCCAGGATCACACACCGAGTGTGGGTGACACTTAGGTTCGGGCCAATGAATGTGGTGCATCCTGTTTATATCTCTAGGTTTAAAACAGAGCCACTACTCATTGGCCAAGACCTGCTTGACAGGCTGGAGCCTCTGGTGGACTGCCAGCATGGAAAATTGTGGGCTCAGGTCAAAAACCCTAAGCCTGTCGCACAGCAAAAAGGGGGATTCAGTGGTTATGCTGTGATCACACAGTGCCCACTGAACACTATAGCTGAGTTGGAGGTTCCTCCTGGTTCCTCTGGACGAGAAATAAATGTCTCTTCTTGCTTTCCAAAACTACAGGGAAGTCGTGCCCTGGCCAAGGTCCCAACAGCCTCCATGCCACAGGAGCGGTGCTCGTAGCAGCCGCCTGATCCACCAGGTAAAGCAAACCCCTTTCACATCCCTAAAGAGGAGCGGATCTCCCCACTTGGTGATGAAAAGGAGCTTTCCCTGTGCACCCTGGCACCCAAGAGGGGTCAGGACCACCACCCCGCAGGGGTGGAAGGGATCCAGATGGCAAGAGAGCAGGTTGGTGATGTAGCCCTCACCCTTAGCCCTGAGAGGTCCTCTATTAGTGAGGATCTGCTTGAGCAGCTGTCACAGGGCCACCGCCAGGTGCCCCTGGTGCAACATTCACAGGTTAGACAGGAGGTCCAGCTGGACACTGGGACTACTGCGCTGTGGACACACCTGATCCCAGATGCCGATTCCCTCTGCTGTGATCCAGGGAACCTGCAGTCAGGTAACATTATTTCTCACAACTACCAGGTAGTGAGAGAGACAGACCTGATTGTTCCTGCCTCAGCGGCAGGGTTTCCAACACACCCAGTCCCCAAGAAGGGACAGGGAATGAAAGCCGAGCCGGTTTTCTTACAGCCACCAGCTCAGTCTGTCAGTCTGAGTCTCACCAACAGTGGTTCAGCCATACTGGAGCTGGATGCTCAAGCCACCCGCCTGCCAGCGCAGGACATCGCAAAGAGGGGTGTCAGAATCCCTGCCTGCACTGACATGGGCCTGGTGGGTGATAGCGAGTTCAAAGACAGTGAACTAGCTATCCCAGTGCTGGGGCAGCTCCCTGAACCCCTAGCGAGGGAAGGGGGGAGCGAGCAGGTGTCCTACACCCACGCCCAGCGAACGATTGTAAACATGCCGATAGAGGGATTCCTCAATCAGGAGGGGTGCAGGGTGGACCTGAACAGTGAGAATGGGGTAACAATCCCAGATCACTCAGGTGCTCCAGATGACCACTCAGCCGAGGGTCAGGCATGCTCCACCACTGCACCGCCCCCTGCAGGGTTCCTAGAGCACAGGCATGAAAAAATCAAAAAAGCAGATGCCCTGGAAATGGAGGAGCAGCATCAGCAGCTGCGTCAGATCTCCCCAGATTTCCAGGATGTTGGTGCCCAGGATGCCACATGGCATACTGAGAAAGACACCTTGTACACGCTGCGCCAGCTTAGAAAGGCGACAGTCACTCAGAAGGAGATGACTGGGATCAGCCACCCTTAAAAACTTTTGGGAGGACTGATTGCTGCCGCCACTGTTGTGCATTTGCTCTTTTTGGTAGGTTTGTTTGTTACCAGCACTCTCACCCTGACAGCCCCAAGAAGGCAGGTGTCAGAAATGCCAGAGGGTAGTGAAAGACTGTATCAACAGAAGCAGCGGCTGGAAAGCCTAGGGAAAACCTTACAGGGCACAATATTAGCAGTAAACCTTCATGCAGCAGTGTTAAATAACACCCTCCACACCGTGGGCAGGATTGTCGACGTGTTACAGTGGGATTATGCTTACGTGCAACAGGTCAGAATGCTGATGCAGGATCTGTTTAGGGAGCTTAGTGCCACGGTAACTAGCCTAGCCATGGGACAGATTCCAACCTACTTGGTTCCACTGTCCTTCGTAGAAGAAGTACTGAGGACCACCACTTCCGAGATGGTGCAGCCAGTGCAAGTACATCTTGCATACAGTCTAGGCAGTGCCATTCCCATACATGTCAACCCCGAAGCCAAGGAAATAGGTTTCCTGTTGAGCCTTCCCATCGTGAGTAGCAAGGATATCTATAGACTCAAGTCTATATCGAACGTTGGCTTCTGGAGGGGGGACATGCATGTGAAGTTGACCACCCCACCGCTCGTAGCTTACCAGGAGGATGATCCAAATTTGTACCTTGTTCCAAACCTGGAACTGTGTATGTCAACCAAGGATATCCACTGGGTATGCCTAAGTAAGCCGTTCCTTAGGGACACAACTCAGAGGTTGTGTGGTATCAGAAAGGGGGCTGCCACTGAAAAGTGTAAAGCCACAGTGACGAGCAAAAGTGAGGTTAACGAACCCCAGGTTGAGCAGGTGGGAAAGATATGGCTGGTCAGCACACCACAGTTAACTGTTACAAGAACCTATGACAGACATGACACAGCTACCGAAGTGCAGCTACCCAACCAAACAGTTTTTCTACAAGTTTCTGAAGGAGCTATAGTGCATCTCAACGATTTAGCACTATATCATCTGGAGTCAGAACTGTATGAAACGGAACTCGAGATTGTGGACGGTTTCAGAGGACACAGCGTTGACTTGGATGAGAGAATCCAAGAGACAGTAAGCCTTGAGGGTGTACAGTTACTCGAATTTGTTCTCAACGACACAAACTTAAAAACTACGCTGGTAGGTCCCAAGCACAGTCGTTGTGGATCCTCTGGGGCGCTGGAAACAGTAAACGTGGTCATCTTGACACTGCTGCTGGGTAGCTGGATCATGGCTGGGGTAATGTGTTGGATGCTGTTCTCTTGTATCAAAGCCTTGCGGGGTAGTTTGAATGAGACAAAGGGAGCAATGGTGTATCCCCGAAATCAGGTAACCACTCCCAAACGTCTGCCTGCTGCAGAGCTATCCGATACTGATTGTGAACTGCCGGAAGTTTAAGGTCTAGGGCTAATGATGATGCCCGATGCCTCATTTCTATGTACCTTATAACTGAGAGCAGGTATACGCAATGTTCTTTCCAACACTATTTCCTGTACAAATTCTCGAGAGGTAATGTGAATATTGGGTGATAGAATCCACCGTGGTACAACAGACATCACTTAACTCTGTTTTTGTTTTGAAGGCAACAACGCCTCAGGACATCGTGACCTTCAAAAAGGGGGGATATGTAGCGGCAATGCTTGTTAATAAGACAGAATTAAGCGTTGGTATGCTGTCCTAAAGGAGGCCCCATCTCACCCTCCATCTCTGTGGTGCTGCCACAGAGAAAGTATTTATGCAGGCTGATTTAAGATGTTTTCTTTTGACAAGAAACAAGCTCCCAGACGGGGATGCACTTAGCTAAGCCTGGCTATCATGATCAATGGTCATCCATTGGCGCCTATCAGTCTAGGGAGTGCCGAATGGACATCTGGACTGCATTCCTAAATGTCAAGAGTAAGTGACTTATATCTCATCTTGACCAACCAATCAGGGACTGGCAGGGCGTGGTAATACCACATGGGTCTCCAATACCCGCCAAACTCTCAACCAATCAGCACACATCTGGGTCTTGGTCAAAAAGGGAGCGCAAGCTCAGATCGGGGCTCTCCTTGGCCATTTTCGCACATCCTCAGAGACAATCACGTGACAACTGCTGTTGTCTGCAAAAGGACTTGGACTTTGTTCTAAGCGCGAGGCCGAGGATCCCGTACGTACTCAGAATTCTACCAACGTGAATGCTCCGCTTGATCAATGGCAGCCTACTGTTGGACCCTTGTCGACAACCTGAATAACTTATTCAGAAGCAGCGCTGGACCGGGAACGAACCAGCTTCTTCCCAGGCAAAAGAGTGACTTGTGAGGACTCGCGGTCACACTCTGTGCATAGAGACTTTCTACTAGCCAGCCGGACTCCTGGTAGATCCCCTCGGAGCAACGAGCTGCTCCTTGACTGGTTGGCTGGTAGCCAGAGGACGCCGACACAACGCCCATTGGACAACCGCTGCAACAGAGGCTGCAACAGAGCCTGTCAGCTGGTTTGGTGTTCGTGCCGGGAGATTCCAAATCCATACACAGTGGATAAGTAAACCCCATGTTCTACATTGTGTCTCGAGAATTCAATTGTACCTCAACACAAGATGTTATCAATTTAATTCATGAGTAATGTATTTACTTCCGAGTTTAGAGTAACAGTGGGTAATAACACTGGTTCGTATCCAGGCAGACTAGTATATCTTTGGTGCACAATTTATTTTAATTAATGTATCTCGTGTATTGAACCCGTGTGTGTGCATTGTTAATTGTTCTGACGATTGATTTTCTAAAAGCTACAACGTACAACCTCGTGATTACTGTTACAATTAATAATTGTCTCAGTAAACCCATCAAACCACTACACTATTGAGCCATGAAGAAGACCCACCTGTCCCAGTGTATTACCTGTAGTGTTACTTTCAGAAAATCATAAAAAAATAAAGAAAGAGGCCACAGCCACAGCAAGGTTGTATGAGGTTAGGGGCCCTGTCTGGTGTGTAAAACATATGGTTTCAGCAGTGTGGCTGTTGTATTTGAATTACTATTGAGCCATGAAAAAGACCCACCGATCCCAGTGTATACCTGTAGTGTTATCTTCAGAAAATCATAAAAAATAAAGGTTCCACAACCCAAAACAAAGCTGGGAAAAGTCAGAAGACCTGCTTGGTGTGCAAAACACTTACTTGCAGCATTGTGGGTGCTGTGATTTAAATGCTATTGGCTTGTGAACAGAATACCCCTATCCCAGTGCATTGTGCCATATTAAATAAAAGCATGAGAAAAAGAGATTCAGAACGCAAAGCTGTGTCAGTGTTCTGTGTAAAAAATCGGTTTGAACATCATGGGAGCTGTTTTTAATAAGCTGCTGAGTAAAGAATATTTTAATCTTCCTGCTGTCAGTAGTATTGTCAATATAGTTGACCCTTACCTGAATGAAAACGGCGTAAAGGAAGGGTTTCATAAATCAAACAAAGCTTTATTTCTGTGCTTACAGTCTGGGTAATTGGAGACTGCGCTGTTCTGCTTCCTATGGTCATATAAAGGTTATTCGCACGAAGCCGTATTGAATAGTATTTCTCGCGTTGTGAACGTCTGTACACAGCGGTCCTCCGGGTTCCAGTAAGTGCGTAATTACGCATCGATGAAAAACCGGAGGTTTAAAAAAAGATAATTAGCCCACTGATAGTTTGATGTAGAGGCTGTGGAAATATCCACAGGTCTCGGTCTTTAAAATGCATTTGGTTTGACGGCGTTCTGTGCTTCCATTGGGAAGATATGGACAAAAGAATATTCGTGCTCGGTCAAAAAAATGTCATAAAAACGAAAAAGTAAAGGCTGAGAAAGCATTCACAATGTATTTTATACACAAAGGAAGTATTCTCGCAACTCTAAGAGGTTTCGTGGTTTAATTTTTTTTAATTGTTGAATCATATTTAAATGTTAAACAACTGAAGAGCATATCGCTGTAGACCAGGATGGCCGAGTGGTTAAGGCGTTGGACTTAAGATCCAATGGACAAATGTCCACGTGGGTTCAATCCCCACTCCTGGTAGTTTTGTAATAAGTTTTAAGTGACAGAACACTTTGATGATTTACACTCTATTTAAATATGAATTTACTAAATTTCAGTTCAGTTCTCTTCACTCCCACTCCCTGGCATAACTGAGCTCTCACTATCGCATACTGAAGGCTTTACATGCATTAGCTGTGATACAGCTCCCAATAAAGACGGAATCAAACAGTTTGTTCTGTCTCTCATGGTGATCCTCTTCTCGATCCAAATTAAATGTTTAATATGATGCCTCGAGAAAAAAAAAGGAGTGAATTTCCGCCTGTAATGATTGATGCCCCATCAAACATTTTGTAACATCCCCGGAAGATTATACAGTAGAATCCTGGTTTGTGGCTTAAATTCAACGTAAACAAGACTAAGGAAACGAGTTGGAAACTTGATGTCGAACTGGAATTTAAGTACCCGGAATATTTCACTACATTGGGCAATATGTGCCAGAGAAGAGCACTTTAAATCCCTTCGATAGCTCAGTTGGTAGCGCGGCTGACTGTATTAGAAACAGTTAGGAATCCTTAAGTCGCTGTTTCGACTCCAGCTCGAAGAAAGTTGCTTTTGTGAACTTTAATCAAATAGTTAAAATAGCTAATCTTTTTCACTCAGACGTTGATCAAAAGCTCAATAAACGATGAAGCAGAGGCTCTTGTTCCGAATTCAGCTAACATCTGGTTGTCTTGTTTTGGCAAATATCTTATCTTTGAATTAAGGGACTACGCTGTCTGATTTGTAATTCAAAAGTAGATACAAATGTCACTGTTTTCAAAGGATAGGTACTTAATTGGCTTTATGATTTGGTATTGATTTTGTATCATGATATTATTACGTTTGTGCTTTCTGTGTTTTTTATCGTATTGTGAACTTATTTTTTAAACAAATGCTTACAAAGGCAAACACAGCACACATCTGTTTATACCAGCGGTGAATTGTACATTTTTATTAAGTACAATCTACTGTATTTTTAGAAACAAAATGGCATACTGTCCACGATATGTTGCAGAAACACAACCTGATATTTTCATAATTATTATTTTAATCATTTGACAAGTATGAGGTCCCGGATCCAAATCTTCAGGTCTGATTTTTTTTAAAGTGATATCTTCTCTTCCTCTCGTGGAAATCACAAGATGTGAGCAAATGTTTTTTGTTCTTTTTTTTTCACGTTGTGATCCAAAGAGCCTCAGACGCACAGTCTGACAGTAACCAAACCAGAATGGATTCTGCTGGGAGCCGGACTGAGCTCATTCTCACTCCCTGTGCTGAAAACAGAATTATCTCTTCCCCGAACATCGTCTACAGCTGCTAGATATTGCTCTGTGTCCTACTGCTCCAGCAATTCCTTTGACCAAAGACAGATCACTTGTGCGCTTTTAAACTTCTTGCCGCTACAGGCTCTTTGATGGCTCATGCTGATCGTCCTGTGGCTCCAAAAGAAAATATTAAAGCTGATACTGATATTTTCGATTGTAATTTGCATCTAGCTACAACGTCCCTGGAAAAGATAATTTATTAGTTGCGTGCAATCGGAATCTTTTACTTTACGTATGGTAGTGGAAATAGTTTTAAAAATGTTTTCTAAAGAAGATTGTATTGCCAGGACCTGCCTTTAGCGCTCAGTAGCGATGACGCTGTTGATATAGATGGAGAAGAAATGTAAGATGAATTGATGATCTAAGCTAAAATAGCCCTAACACGCCTGCTGTAACAGTGTTTGTATTCATAGCAAGTAATATTCTTTTTCAAACCCGGACGTTCCTTTTGCATTAAGTGTTATGTAACCATTAGCGGTTTCTGTAGCTTCTGAAGAGCGCACTTTTCCAAACTGAAGCCTATAAGAACATTATTCAAGATGCACCATGGCCCAGAATCGTGCATCAGGACAAGGATTAACATCATTTGAAAGTACTCCCAAATAAAAGATTTGACCGAAAAATTGAAAGAGTAGGCAAGTATTAAAACAACGCCATAAGTGCTTAATTTCCAGTCGCTTTCCCGGTTCAGGCTTTGTAAAATGACGTGATCAGTGGAGTCATGCTGCGGTTGTGAGTTCAAGCCTCACCTGGAGCAGCCCGGTTTTCTGTCTTGACAGGTAAACAGTGTTTTGTGTTATTTGCTAAATGGAGAGAGGATTCTGTGTTAATTTGTCTCCTCCTGGGAGAGGTCAAGATGAGACGTTCACGAGGCTGGTGGTAAATATCCTGTCCAGGAATATCGGGGCTGTAGGGGGTCAGATCTATAGATGTAGTAAACACATCAGTGGAGACGGTGTGTCTGCTCTCTGTGAGAGAGCCGGGCGGAAAGAGTATTCTGTGGTCTGGGAAGAAGTCTCTCGGTGGAAGAGCGGCGCTCCTCACAGGAGAGAATAAAAAAAATCTTTTTCAGGGACGCTGATTGTTCTCTTTGGGGGAATTAAAAGCATTTGTCGCAAGTGACCTCGTGGCGCAATGGTAGCGCGTCTGACTCCAGATCAGAAGGTTGCGTGTTCAAATCACGTCGAGGTCAGCTGAGGAGTTTGCAGGTGCTGCTGGTGCCGAACCCGGAAATTACACCACGCACTCGGGTTTTATCTGTACACCACATAGGTAATCTGAACGAAATAACAGCGCAGTACAGAACACCCAATCAGGAGCTTATGCAGCGAATCATCATGAACACGACAAGAGAAAAGGCACACTGCATATCCGCGAAACATCACGCCCGGCTTTAGAGACAGTGACATCAGAGAATGGAAGCTTCAGACCCCCTTTTTGTTACAGGTTCAAGCAAACCTGAAAGTTAGGGAGTGTTTGGTCTCTTTTGTTTGAAAAAGTGTCTGAAGCCTGTAATTATAATTTGCCCTTCTTTTAATTGTGGTTGAAATCCACTCCCATGTACCAAGACCTTACAGTATATTCATGTTGACTTAAATGACTAACGCCATTGGACATTAGTTGGTGTTTTTTTTTTTGTAACGATTTGCTATTTCATGCAGGAAACAAAGGAAACCAGACCCAACGTTTGCTTTCAGGTGCGGTTCATTTACATAACGGACATCTATTTCTGAGGAGCCTGATTTAAATCACACAACCCCGGTAGAAGTCGAATCGACAATCTAATAAACCGAAATCAGACGCGTTATCCATTAAACCACCAGCCCGTCACGTAAATGAATTGCACCATGGTGAGTTCAGCGCCGCTCCTAGTAAAGCCCCATCCCCATCTTAAATTTCTACGTGAGAAACGTGTTTTCTACATTTTTATCAGTTTTTAAAAATCATCACTTTTAAGCAGACAAAGCCTTTATGTGTCGCTCTGAATTTCTAATTGATTTAGAATTCCAAGAAAAAAGCGTTTTGTTCCACAACGGCGTGAAATGATCACGTCTTTCACTCTATTTCTCTCTTGTAGTAAAGCAGACCTTGCTGGGTGAGTATTTGTTCTGGTAAATTAGGTCACGGATCATGTTAACTCACTTCTGCTAAACACAACATTTCCTTATGCATGTGTCTTTGTACAGCTGTTATACAAAGGGCTGGTGATCAGGGACGCGCTTCGGATTGTTTCGATGTAAACATAATCTCCGCTAAAAGCCCTCTTGAACTTTGCAGGAAATGTGCGTGAAACCATTTTCACGTGTGGAATTTTATCTTCAGCTGGCTGTAGTTAGAATGCCTTATACACCCGTTGTGTATCCTTAGCAAAAATATTTTAAAATTATAACACAGAGTTGTTGGAGAACTTGACAATCATTATTAAATGAGCACAGTACAAATGTACATTGATATTTTTGTTGTATGTACTTTAATTTTAAAAGATATAAACATAACTGTGCTGATATGGAGGTTCATTTGAAGGATTTGAGGAATCTATAAAGGATGTCAGAACAACCAAAGAAACATTTGGGCATCTGCATATTTGTAAAGATTAAAGAGCACCGTAAGTGTGAAGTTTGCACACACGAGAGAAGAAATGAGTTTCAATGCAAATCATTAAACTGATGGTGTGCTTATCAGTCATGCATTAAACATGTATAGCAGAGGATGGCTTTGATCCATCAATCTTTGGGTTATGGACCCAGCACGCTTCTACTGCGCCACTCAGCTATGTTTAACACAACTGCTTTTGCACCTGAGATGAAAAGTTTCAACGGTAAACGCAGACGTCACTGAGCACTTGGTCTTTTGTAGTACAAATCATCACACGCTGCTCTACATGGGCGTCTTCAAGATCGTTGAGAACCAAAGCTTCTGCCTTCCTGGTTACTGATTCTTTCTTCATTAATTCCCAAATCTTCAATGAGAATCAGTGAAACGAAAACCAAACACATGTACACACTCGCGTCCTAGCATGAAAGAAAAATGATGGAAGCGTTTGAGAAATAACAAGAGTAGTCTGAACAGCTCCAGCCTATCAACTGCTCTACAAAGTGATCGCTATCTCCACACCCAGTTTATAACACTGAAAATGATTCAGGAAGCACAGCAAAGTTCTAAAAACAGCGGTTGAAAAGCGTCTAGATACATAAAATGACAATTTCTCGAAAGTAAAATCTTCATCTTTTAAATATTGTCATCCATATATTTTCGTTTTCCTCTTTTTTACATAACACGCTTTCGAGAAATAGAGTGTCTTGTAATGAAGGCTGCATTAGAAAATGTGTATCTAAATTAAAATCGGGTTTATTACTTCTCCGTTTTTCAGCTTTCTTAGCTTTGAAAGCAACAGGGGAGTAAGTTTTCCTTTTCTAAATCAAAGGTGATCTGCTCACAAGGAAGTATAAAAACTTCAGTGTTTACTTTTTGAAGGCCGCAAATTGTCGAAACACTGTTGCTTCATAAGCTTATAAGTAACGTTTCTGAGCATGCATTGTATTACTCATGCTGTTATTAATAAAAAAGCTTAAATTCACATAATGGAATTTGGACGGCTCAAAGTAGTCTATTTCTTGTACAACTTTACTTGCCCGCTGAGTAGAGTTTAAAGCAACTGCAGCAGAAGTAGCAGTAATAGCAACAACGTGGTTAGAGTGTCACAATACACTCTGAAATTATTGCGGCTTCAGATCGTTTTGTTCTGTTGAAGCTACCTACAGGCTCTGAACTGTTGACATTGGCTGTGATCATCTTTTTTCAGGTTTCATGAAATTCTTCACATATTTGAAATATTCCATTCGGGTTCGCCCAATACACGGTGCAACCCGTACCTGCAGCAGAATGCTGTGGCACATTAAGCCGTTTTGTTTATTGGTTGTAAGGATTGAGGAGCGTACTACAAATCGAGCAAGCGAAAAGAAAATTAAACAGGAGTCATTTTTTGGATTGCTAATCCACTGTGACCTGCTCCTCTAGGTTCAAATCTCATCCTTGTCATAGTTAAGGCCTGAGACGTGTGTGTTTTTTCTAAACGGTGTTTGCATTTGTTTCTTCTTTTACTCCTGTACTAGAGCAGTAATATTTCTAGCGGTGGAAGAACATGGTATCACATGCTGACAGCAGGAACACGTGGCCACAAGCTGCAGTACATTGGTTTTGGAACAGCAATAACTTTCCTGTGGAGACAGGTGCGCCGGTATTAATACAGCGCTTTCGAGCGGAAAGAGTTACAAGAACTGACTTAAACTTACCAGTTATGTTCAATAGCTAAAAACACAAAATCAACCTCTTCAGTGGTTGAATCTAAATAACAGAAGCCAATGCTGCCATCAAGGAAAAAAAAATCCTGAGTTATGTAGTTTTGAGACTAAATATCTGACTTTCAGTTTGAAGCGGTACAATGGATTCTAGGTCACATTCGTTCTTGATTCAGGATATATATGAGTGTGCTAATGGTTAGAACTGTGTTTACATGAGCTACAAACGGTAACATTTTCATTGCGAGAAGAAAGTCAGTCCATGCGCTTTTCTCAGCATGCACATTGTCAGGAAAACTAAACCCACAGTGCCAGCAAACCTTTCGATAGCCTGTAGGTACTGCCATTGCAAATGTAACAGGTTGTTCATACACACATATGACATCGTTGCTATCTCGTAATTAGGAGATAATTTGGTATTTATTAATTAAGATTTTTTTCCTGGGTGGCAAAAATGCGCTTCCGCAATAAATCATAGACTCTGCTTTCAAAATAGCTGCACCAGGCACTTGGACACAGATAAACACAGGGATTTAAAATTCAGGAATATGAATAGTCAATTGCTTACAGTTGGGTTTTTACGTTTTCTTATTTAGCGATTTGTGTATCAATCTTTTAACAATTCATTAAAATGCTAACAGTATGTAAAGTAAAAACAACAGCACCGTTAAATGAAGGGGAGACAGGTAGTTTTTTTTTTTACAATCAGATTCCAATCTCTAATGCTGTGTGTGAGAGCTTAGGTAACTTTCCTTTTCTCACATTTTCTGACGACTATTCCAAAGGGGCACCCTGTCAGCTCCTAATACTTTTTAAAAATCTGCCTGCATGTTTGATTATTGTCATTTTATCTAGAAAAAGTTCAATATTGATCATAACTAAAGAAAATTAGGATCACGAATAAAAAAAAGGCTGAAGATGCAAGTCGCTCTTGAATCAGAGCTGGGTGACACGGGCTTCTGTTCTGATATGATTGTACGAGAAGCAGGAGGAATCTCTTCTCTCCTATGGAGCATGAGCTGAATCAGGAGTGAGACATTTCGTATGCTCGTGCATATGTTAACGCATGACCTACATCGTAAAACTAAATTAAAAACTAACATTAAGTTGTCAAAGACATTCATTTATATACAAACAAGAGACACACATAGCAATGGTTCTACATTAACTTGTCCTACACTGATCAGACTAATTGAAATGTATGAAAGCCCGTTTCCGCCAGGGAGTTACAAAAAAACGCGCTATGGTATCGCAGAATTCCGACTAAGTAACTCAGAATTGCGACTTAGTAACTCACAACTCCGACTTTATATCTCACATTTGCAACTTCGAAATAGCCTATATTTCATTGTCTGTCCTTTTGTTATTGTAACGGATTCGGGTTCTAGGGCTTGTGCCCTTGCCGCTCCCACCCTACTTCGTGCCTCACTGTATTGGCTCGAACCCAGGTCTTGCTAGCTAGAACCCAAATCCGTTACCATACAGATGCAGCCATTCAAAATGCGCGGGCGATACCGCATTATTTTGTGGTACGCTGTACGCAGTCTACCGCAAGCTACCGGTAAATACCGCGAGTTACCGTAAATTCTCCTATAATACGACAAGCAAAATAATAGTATCCGGAATTTCCGCAAGGTGGAGCTAATAACGCTCAACCTCTCATGTTTGAGCTGTGGCCATCAGTCTTTAACGAAGATATTACTAAAAGTATTAATAATGAATGACCTTGGACAAGCTGTAAGTGTAAACTCAAAGTATTGCCCTGGTCAACATTCTTTTTTTCATTGACCATCTTTGTAAAAGTAACAACACAGCATTTCGCTATCACGCATTCGTTTCCAATCATGCAAAGTACAGTAATTTTTGAGAATCGATTCACCATGCCTTTCACATGCTCATAAAAGAGATTGATTTAGGAACATAAACATATTACCGTATGAAAACTGTACTGTATACAGTATGTATATGTATATTTAATGTCTTAACTGTGCCCGTTTAAGTATTGAATATTCATATCTAATTTTACCACTGAAGGGAAATCTTAGTAGCTGAGCATAAAAAGAATAGGAGCATACTGCAACGCGTGTGAAGGCCATAAACGATATTAATTTTGGAACATATACATACAGTATATGGCTGGTCTCGGTAATTTAAAGAAAACATACACGAAACATGGTTTCATTATGACCAGAATCGGTCGAGATATTTTTAACTTGATTTACAGTATTTGAGAGGTATGTCTTAACACCGATACTACAGTGCTTAAGTACTGCTCACATATATGTTTCTAGGTTTATATTATGCATTTCATACGGTCAAATTACTTTTGAGCAACTAATAAGAAGCGCGAAACGGTATGCGTTTTAGTTTCGTTTTGTGCTGGGACCCGTGGATTGATTAGAGATATCAAGTACATACAAGTCATTTTTTAAATGTTGTAGTTCGTCTTGAAAAAATGTTACGAGTACATCATCTATCAACAATTACACAGGTTCTGTTTCCATATTGCGGATTTTGGTTACGTAATATTATTTTCTAGATTTCACGTTGTGAATATATGATTTGGGCAAACAGAGCCGCAAAGAAGTACATTATGGGTTGTTTTTTTTTTTTGCAGTTTTATTTAGAACAAGCGATGCTTAAACCTTTGTCTGATTCTTGTGAAACTATCCACATGACAGTTACAGTACCTAGGAGTTGACTTCAGTGATGTCACTGATGGGATGTTTCTAAAAATCCATCCTCTGTAAAACGTCTTCTCTAGTTGTCCTGCATATGTATTCGCTAATGAAGCTGTGTGTTCTGAGCCTGGATCTCTACATTTCTGTATGAACCAGCTTAGAGGGCTAAAGACAGCTTGTGTTTAAATTGAGTGTAAGGCAATTTATGCTTCTAAAGTCGTGGTCAGCATTTATTATTGTACTGTGCTGTAAACTTCTTCTGTGCCTAGTCACATTATTTTATAGCGTTTTTATAGCGTTATCAAATCCAGTGGCGCTGTGTGTTAGTTTCCTGACTCCCATGTCACATGGTCTTTGATTGAAACCTGTGAAACCGGTTTAATTCGTCACAGCCAGCACTCCAGCAGAGAGGGGGTTGTACTCGTAAAGTGGAATCAGGCGAGATTTCCAGCGAAAGACACCTCCCCCTTCTTCAGGTGTGAGGGTCTTCTGCTCAGAATGAAACGCTAAAATGTAATGTAGGCTCTGAATGGGTTCAATTATGATTTGGGCTTGATTAAGGTCACTGCCTTTCATCTAAAACCCTACTTGAATCCTTCTAAACTAAAAATCAGTGTTAGTGAGTTCTAAATAAAGAGGTATCCAGGTAACAGTGAAACGGGCGGACAGTCTGGGGAGATCGCCCGTTTTACATGTAAATAGTTCCCTGGTTCCGCACCCCTTGATGTTTCTCTCGCTCTCTCTCGGGTCACCTGATCATTAGCTCGAAAGATTTCAGTGCTTTGTGTATATTCTAATGGTAGTGGGGGCAGGGTGTGTGGGAACAGGTTTGGTTGAAATTGCATTGGAGATCTATGTTCTTCACACCTGAAACATTTTCTCTGAAAGCATTTTCTTCGCAGTTTAACCGATCTTGTTACAGCATGTTACAGTTTACTATTATTAACCATATTAATTTTAAGTGCTTAATGTAAAATCTTGTAAAAATATATTTTCATTGTTCAAATATACATTAAGTCTGACTATCATATAATAAGTTAAATACAAAACTAAAGAAAAATAGGGTTAAATATAATTCAAAATATTTTGCTAACAATGTTAACTGTTTATGAATAATAAAATGTATTAACTAAGGAGTAGGATGGCACAGTTGTTAGTTTGTTTTTGTTTTGTTTCTTTTTCATAAATACAACAGTAGTACCTGATGTCTCAGTGGCTTTCAAAATTAAATTATGCATGCAAACCTGTGAACTAGAAAGATAACTTATTTATAATGGTGGCAAAGTGGTTAGCATTTGTATTTTGCAGCACTGGGGTCCTAGGTTCAATTCCTGCCATCCTGTGTGTGTGGGGTTTACATGTTCTCTCTGGGTTACATGGTTTTTCTCCATATGTGTGATATGACTCCCTCTCGCACTCCAAAACATACTGGTAAGTTAATTGTTTTATGGGAAAACTGGCCCTGGTGTGTGTGTTTGTGTCTGTCTGTCCTGTGATGGACTGGCGCTATGTCCAGGGTGTATTCTGCCTTGTGTCCATTGCTTGCTGGGATAGGCTCCAAATCCTCTGTACTGGATAAAGAGATTAGAAATGGAAGTAAAGGCACTGTGTGGATGGAACTATACACAGTGTTAGAAACCCACTATGAAATGGCAGCATCTCACTGAGAATAAAATATTTTATAGTGCTGGCTTAAGGAAACAGCCTTTCCACCTCTTTTGCACATCAGTATCCATACCTAGTTATTTAAACAAATTGCCTCTAATTATAAACATCTTAATATGCTGGCTCTGTGGATCCGCATCAGCTATGTTTGCCCATTCCTTCAATTCATGTGCATCCAACACACAGTTCAATGCCAGCAACTACACATAATCTAAAATACAATCCTTATTTCAGTATCTATGTAAACATATAGTCTGTTAACTTCATCATCTTCATCAAAAGTATGCCTAACCACATCAGGAAGTGTTCTTGTTATAAGTGTATTCCTCAGCTTTCCCCAAATGATCTTCTTCTTGCCAACATCTCTAGTCTTTTATCCTGCAATAACTCAGCCAACACTTAAATCTCCAAAAGCTGCTTGTGTTAATTTCTTTAAATCACAAATATCATGTGTAAATACTGGCCATGTAACACTCTGCATTGTGGAATAATAGTTTATTTTAAAGGGAACTAGAGAAACTAAGAACTAGAGAAATCAAGAAAGGCTTTTTTTCTAGAATTAATAAATGCACATCCTGTTCACTGGGGAAATTAAATCCACACTGAGCAATCTTCAATATGTTCAGAATATGACAGCAAGAATCCTATCAGGGATGCATTACACCTGTTTTCAAGTCCTTGCACTGGTTACCTATCAGATTTCGAGTCAACTTCAAAATCCTTATCCTTCTTATATACTGTCCTACAACTGTTATTATTGATCACCGAATTATTGTACTTGACATGACTTCATTCAGCCTTTCCTGAATGTCTTTGACAGGCAGAGAGAGTGCTGTTTCTGGTGCGATCTTTTGCAGCTGACATTTCACTGTTTTAAACGAACAAGAAATTAGATTGCTCATAAATCACTTATTCTATATAAACACAGCGTAATTGCCCTCCGAAAATCCTCTTTTTCTTGTTCGTTTTAGAGACCTTGATCGAAACTGATTTTAGATGTCAGAAAGGATTTGTTTTCTCTGTGTTTCCTACATTGCTTTGTCGAGATTTTTACTTTATATCTAACTTTATATCTAGGCTCAGATTTCAACTATAAATCGTACAGTAATTAATAGCAGTAAATACTGATGTTTTGCGCCCTCTTACCCCAAAAATATATGTTTTGTAGTTGGGATTAACTTTATTTCGTACGCGTAGCTACTCCGATTCGGACACCGAACAGTTAAAGATGGCGGCAAATCAGACACCCAGAGGGGGGGGGGGGGCGTCTTCTCGCCTCCATAACTAATATGCCAAATAGGAGTGGCTTAAGTGACATACACAGTCGTGTAACTGACAGTTTGAGGTAGCCTATCGTGTAAATTTCGCTTTGTTGCTGATAGGTTAAGCTTTCGAAACTCTGCCCCAAAGTCATGTGACTGATTTTTCGCCCTGTTTCGTTGGTTACACGCAATGATCACAAGCACCACCATGGTAACTGGGATGTGTAGTTTTTAATTCCGTTTGAATTATAACTGTACGTACCGTCTTCATATTTGGCCAGGGCTTTAAAGAGAAGGCACGCCAAAAAATGTCGGTGCCGTCGTCTCCGCTTTAGAGGTACCCCCGTGCTGGAAGAATTTGACCTCAGAACGTTTGCCCAGCATAGTTATAGTGGACATAAAAACAAGAGTTCGCTGGCATTATATCCTAGAAAACACAGACCGGCGCCAAACTGGTAAATGCTTGATGAACTAGGGATTGGACAGTTTCCAAGTGCTTGTACAATTGATGGAAATGTTCAAATAAATGTGCAAAAGAAATAAACAAAATAATCATTTATTTCTTTATCATATTGGCTAGCTAATGTCCTCTCTTTGCTAGTTAGTGGCTGTGTTTCTGCGTTGGGTAGCAACGGGTGACTGTTCTCAGGCGGAAGATGTAAACAGCTTAATTTTCGTGTTAAATAATTTTTAAAAATTAAAATTCATTCTATACAGCAATCACATATTTGGGTACCGTTTTATAAAACTTTCATGCTTAAAATGTTTAGGGAGAAATGGAAGACTGGTGTGTATTTTTTCTTTAAACTATCAAGACCAGCCATACACAGTACAGTTTATGTACATACAGTAATGTTTATGTTCCTAAATTAATATCGTTTATGACCTTCAGATGCCTTATGCTCCTCTTCTTTTTATGCTCAGCTACTAAAATTTCCCTTTAGTGGTAAAATTCCATATAAATATTCAAAACTAAGCGGATTGAAATGTGCACAGTAAAGACATTATATGATTAAATCTTTTCACTACCAACCAATGCACCACGAGTGCCCCTGTCGGTCATTTTGGCCAGCCAATCACTTACCGCGGTGCCCTGCGGGTTGGGTACTGTACCGCGGGTTTTTACCGCTCATTTTGAATGGCTGCATCTGTAGAAGCCCGAAGCCTATTATACTCAGTCTAGCCTTGGATCCTCTGAGTCCCATGACTCAGTCTTGTCTGCTTTCCTAGAATAAAACCAGTTAAGTCTTGTGTACTATGCAATTTATATTTTCCGATTCCATGCATTCCCTTAATGTTTAGAGTTTACTCTAAATATTTCTATATTTTCTAATATTTTCCAGTAATATACAGAATGGGATACAAAATGCTGTCAGGCAGGTAACAGAAAAGAGAAAAATATAAATATTTCCATTTTACAGACGTTCACATATTTATAACATTTTGGCTCAATAAAAAGCTAACCCAATAATTAAATGTGATAAAGTATAGTTTGGATGTTTATACATTCATGTTAATCGTATTCTTGATTTATTTCAATAAGTGTTCATGTTTCATTTGCTAACTTAGAGCATATTGTGCAATGAAGAATAAAATAGCTGCATGACAAGTGACTTCCTTCTCTCAGTGGAAATTAAAAGGTAGCCTGATAAATTATAAGACAGTAAGAAAGGTTCCAATCAGGAGGAGACAATTATTTCCATTTTTTTTGTTTGATTGCTGGTAGCAAACTGATCTGAGGATCTTCTCCAGCTCTTTCTCTTTTTATCATACAGTACATTTTATTTTCTTGCTTTCTGAAACACAATATAACAGAAAATAACCTCACAAACTCCTTGCTCCCCCCCCCTCCCCTTGGCAGTACTTCCTCCCATGCTTTTAACTAAGGGCATCTAAAATACTGTCAAACAGCTACAATGGTATCTCTGTACAAGGCTTTGACTGTGTCAATCACAGCACCTACCGTTCCCTTACCAGCAACAACATGGATTCTAACACTCAGACATTAAAAAAGTCAGGCCAAGAGAGAAAATACTGAGCTTTACAACATGCGGTACCAGTAACATTTTACCCACAGTAGACTCACCAACCAGATGTGTTTCAGTTTCTGTGATAAGCCTAGATTAATCATATCCTCTCCTCTAGTAGGAGCACCAAGTGTAAACATGTAACGTCCCTATTAAAAATAATGGCAAAACAGAAGTTCACTCTTTCTAGAACATACCTTCCTATGGACACTCCTAAAATGTATAAAATAGTGTCCACAGCATCTCATAATAGAGGCAAATGGGGAACTACAAACTTATTTCATACAATGCCATCCATGAGGGGTTAAATACACCCTGAGAGAAATTAATTTCTGGATAATTCAACTGCTGTGATTTCTGGAATATGTATCATCCCAAATATTTTCAAAAGAAATTGAATCATTTCAATGAATCTGTGCCATTCAAGTACCTGCTCCAGACAGTAACCACTGCTATCTTATTGAGAATATGAATCCATTTAAGGTTTATACCATCAAAGTAAAGGTTTATTCCATGCTGAAAATGTTTGTACCAGACTTTTTTGAGGCCTGTTTAATTGTGTCTGAAGTCTGATGTTGTAAATTTTATTGTTAAAAAGATCCATGAAAATGTCACTACTAAAGTTAGCTGGTACTGTTGGTATTGTAAGTGGCAAGTAGAGCTCATATTTTAGATTTTGTGTAGTTGCTAGCGTTGAACTGTGTGTTGGATGCACATGAATTGAAGGAATGGGCAAACATAGCTGATGCGGATCCACAGAGCCAGCATATTAAGATGTTTATAATTAGAGGCAATTTGTTTAAATAACTAGGTATGGATACTGATGTGCAAGAGAGGTGGAAAGGCTGTTTCCTTAAGCCAGCACTATAAAATGTTTTATTCTCAGTGAGATGCTGCCATTTCATAGTGGGTTTCTAACACTGTGTATAGTTCCATCCACACAGTGCCTTTACTTCCATCCATTTCTAATCTCTTTATCCAGTACAGAGGATTTGGAGCCTATCCCAGTAAGCGATGGACACAAGGCAGAATACACCCTGGACATAGCGCCAGTCCATCACAGGACAGACAGACACAAACACACACACACCAGGGCCAGTTTAAATCTAACCTCAGAACCTTTCTTTTCAGAAGACTTAGTGTCTGTATCTGCTTCATTTTCTAATTTTGGTAGCACCTCTAACTGCTTGTCTTTCTTATATGCATTTACTTTGTAATCTGTGGTCCTTTTATCTGTTTTTACATCTACTGTATTGCTTTGAGATGCCACCTTTAATGGTGATATATCAAATAAAGTTTTTTATTATTGTTATAGGGAAACATGATCAGATTTTCCCTGGTTCAGAAAAAAAGATCTAAAGTATACTAGTTTGTCACTCTTCTCATTCCCTTTGCTAAATGACTTTTCATACTAATCTGATAAATCTAACTGCCAGTTTTCTGTGCTTTCTCTATCCTGCTAGATTTGCAATTAATCTGAAAATTTTCATCTTGAAATAACTCCTTTCTAAATACCTTTTTCACTGTTAACATCTTGCAGCAACTCTGCACAAAATATACACTCTGACAGTTCATCCTGCTACCAACATTAAATAAAACAAATCTTAAGATTTCTATATTTATGTCTTTATTTAGTGGTTTCATTAGTGACAAAGGCTAAACTTTCTTGGGAAAATGTCTTTTATGTGTTGCGGAAAAAAGTGACTTGCTTTAACAAAATATGTTTACAAATCCTTTCACCTGGCATTTTCGTAGTTAGAAATTATGGAACGCTCTGTTAAAAGCAAGGGAGTTTTTATGTCCGTTGCAGTTCTTTTGCAACATGAATATAATTATATCATTATTAATTTCTTGAGATACGCGATTCCATATTATATTCCCTTTTAATCAAATTCTAAAAGTATGCTTGTTGACTCCGGTATAGCGTTAGTTAAAGACTTCGATGCTTAAAATGTTTAGGGAGAAATGGAATACTGGTGTGTATGTTTTCTTTAAAGTACCGAGACCAGCCATATACTGTACGTTTAAGTTCCAAAATTAATATCGTTTATGGACTTCACACGCGTTACAGTATGCTCCTATTCTTTTTATGCTCAGCTACTAAGATTTCCCTTCAGTGGTAAAATTCAATATCTACAACGGGCACAGTAAAGACGTTTACAGTAAGTCTTTCTACGACAGACCAACGGACCACGAGTGCCCCTGTCGGTCAACCAATCACACACCGCGTCATATTGCGTCATGATACGCAATACCGCAGCCAATTACCTGCGGTACGTGCCTGTACCGCTCACTTTGAATGGCTGCATCTGTATTAGCGTGAGCCTTTTTTATTTTGATCATGAACAGTTTTACAAGTCCGCAAAGGATCGAGGAAAGGTTTATCGCCAGCTGAAAAGAGACACTGCGCTTCGGTTGTGGAGACTTGTTCGGCTGGCGTTCGGGGAGTCGCGTTTTTTAAAATTGTATTGAGATCGTTTTCCACAGAGCTCAGATGTCAAAGCACAGCAGCAGCTCTCCACAGCGATCCTCTATAGCGCCCTCTCTCCCGCAGCTCCGTCCTCATTGGAAGGAAGCAAGAGTGAAAGGCTGAAGTGAAATAGAGCGAGGACGAAGGCAGTGAAGAGTGAGAACGTGGGAAGAAGAGAAAAACGCAAGGGAAAATAAGCAGCGTTGTAAAAGAGGTGACGGAGCTGTCCTCTCTATAAGAAGGGTGCCAGGGAGCCTTGCTCTTGCTTTCGGCCACACCCCCTTTAGCACGCCTGATCTTGTCTGATCTTGGAAGCTGAACAGGGATGGGCCTGGTTAGTATTTGGATGGGAGACTGCCTGGGAATACCAGGTGCTGTAAGCTTTTAAGCGCAGGAGGCGCCCTATCCCCGCTCGCTCGCTCATTCCCCTGTTCACACGTGCAGTGCGGCTTGTCCGTCTGTTTATTTGTCAGCTTTGGCGAGACACGGGTGCTTGTGTATTAGCGTGAGCGTTTTTTATTCTGATCATGAACAGTTTTACAAGTCCGCAAAGGATCGAGGAAAGGTTTATCGCCAGCTGAAAAGAGACACAGCGCTTCGGCTGTGGAGACTTGTTCGGCTGGCGTTCGGGGAGTCGCGTTTTCAGAATTCTGTTGAGATCGTTTTCCACAGAGCTCAGATGTCAAAGCACAGCAGCAGCTCTCCACAGCGATCCTCTATAGCGCCCTTTCTCCCGCAGCTCCGTCCTCATTGGAAGGAAGCAAGAGTGAAAGGCTGAAGTGAAATACAGATGCAGCCATCAAAATGAGCGTTAAAAACCCACGGTTCAGTAACCAACCCGCAGGGCACCGTAGGGCACCGCGGTAAGTGATTGGCTGGCCAAAATGACCGACAGGGACACTCGTGGTGCATTGGTTGGTAGTGAAAAGATTTAATCATTTAATGTCTTTACTGTGCACGTTTCAATCCGCTTAGTTTTGAATATTTATATGGAATTTTACCACTAAAGGGAAATTTTAGTAGCTGAGCATATAAAGAAGAGGAGCATAACGCATCTGAAGGTCATAAACGATATTAATTTAGGAACATAAACATTACTGTATGTACATAAACTGTACTGTGTATGGCTGGTCTTGATAGTTTAAAGAAAAAATACACACCAGTCTTCCATTTCTCCCTAAACATTTTAAGCATGAAAGTTTTATAAAACGGTACCCAAATATGTGATTGCTGTATAGAATGAATTTTAATTTTTAAAAATTATTTAACACGAAAATTAAGCTGTTTACATCTTCTGCCTGAGAACAGTCACCCGTTGCTACCCAACGCAGAAACACAGCCACTAACTAGCAAAGAGAGGATATTAGCTAGCCAATATGATAAAGAATAAATGATTATTTTGTTTATTTCTTTTGCACATTTATTTGAACATTTCCATCGATTGTACAAGCACTTGGAAACTGTCCAATCCCTAATTCATCAAGCATTTACCGGTCTGGCGCCGGTCTGTGTCTTCTATGATATAATTCCAGCGAACTCTTGTTTTTATGTCCACTATAACTATGCTGGGCAAACGTTCCAAGGTCAAATTCTTCCAGCACGGGGGTACCTTTAAAGCAGAGACGACGGCACCGAAATTTTTTGGCGCGCCTTCTATTTAAAGCCCTGGCCAAATATGAAGACAGTACGTACAGTTATAATTCAAACGGAATTAAAAACTACACATCCCAGTTACCATGGTGGTGCTTGTGATCATTGCGTCTAACCATGTAACAGGGCGAAAAATCAGTCACATGACTTTGGGGCAGAGTTTCGAAAGCTTAACCTATCAGCAACAAAGCGAAATTTACACGATAGGCTACCTCAAACTGTCAGTTACACGACTGTGTATGTCGCTTAAGCCACTCCTGTTTGGCATTTTAGTTATGGAGGCGAGAAGACGTCCCCCCCCCCGCCCCCCCCCCTCTCTGGGTGTCTGATTTGCCGCCATCTTTAACTGTTCGGTGTCCGAATCGGAGTAGCTACGCGTACGAAATAAAGTTAATCCCAACTACAAAACATATATTTTTGTGGTAAGAGGGCGCAAAACATCAGTATTTACTGCTATTAATTACTGTACGATTTATAGTTGAAATCTGAGCCTAGATATAAAGTTAGATATAAAGTTAAAATCTCGACAAAGCAATGTAGGAAATACAGAGAAAATAAATCCTTTCTGACATCTAAAATCAGTTTCGATCAAGGTCTCTAAAACGAACAAGAATGGGCAATTACGCTGTGTTTATATAGAATAAGTGATTTATGAGCAATCTAATTTCTTGTTCATTTAAAACAGTGAAATGTCAGCTGCAAAAGATCGCACCAGAAACAGCACTCTCTCTGCCTGTCATAGACGTTCAGGAAAGGCTGAATGAAGTCATGTCAAGTACAATAATTCGGTGATCAATAATAACAGTTGTAGGACAGTATATAAGGAGGATAAGGATTTTGAAGTTGACTCGAAATCTGATAGGTAACCAGTGCAAGGACTTGAAAACAGGTATAATGCATCCCTGATAGGATTCTTGCTGTCATATTCTGAACATATTGAAGATTGCTCAGTGTGGATTTAATTTCCCCAGTAAAGTTCCCTTAAAATAAACTATTATTCCACAATGCAGAGTATTACATGGCCAGTATTTACACGTGATATTTGTGATTTAAAGAAATTAACACAAGCAGCTTTTGGAGATTTAAGTGTTGGCTGAGTTATTGCAGGATAAAAGACTAGAGATGTTGGCAAGAAGAAGATAATTTGGGGAAAGCTGAGGAGTACACTTACAGATGCAACCATTCAAAATGGGTGAGGTATTTCGCGGCATACCGCGACACGCCCACCGGGGTATCACGCGGTAGCACGTGTGTCACGTGACTAACTATCCGGCGTCGCCTTGTAAAACCGCCAGGGGGAGCTTAACCTCTCATGTACAGCATTCGAGCCTTTAATTTTGAACTGTGTATTACAGCATGTTAATCATCAGTCATTAAAATGTTGGTATATTTTATGAAAGCAAGATTGCTCAGTTGGACAAAAGTACACAACCTACCTTTATCAGAAATATTTATGCATCAAAGCCTTTACTGAAGATATTACTAATAGTATTAATAATGGATGACTTTGGACAAGCTGTATACTCAAAGTATAATTTCTTTAGCACATTTGTACAAGCACTTGGAATCTGTCCAAGCCATACTTTGTCAGGCATTTTGTTTTACTTCAACGGGCATAAAAACTTCCTTGCTTTTAACAGGGCGTTTCATAATTTCTAACTACGAAAATGATTTAAAATGCGACACCTATCATGAAAAGAAAAAAATACACACCAGTATTCCATTTCTCCCTAAACATTGTAAGCTTCGAATGAAACCACTAAATAAAGACATAAATATAGAAATCTTAAGATTTGTTTTATTTAATGTTGGTAGCAGGATGAACTGTCAGAGTGTATATTTTGTCGCAAAGTTGCTACAAGATGTTAACAGTGAAAAGGGTATTTAGAAATGAGTTATTTCAAGATGAAAAAGAAAACATACACGAAACATGGTTTCATTATGACCAGAATTGGTCGAGATATTTTTAACTTGATTTACAGTATTTGAGAGGTATGTCTTAACACCGATACTACAGTGCATAAATACTGCTCACGTATATGTTTCTAGGTTTATATTATGCATTTCATACGGTCAAATTACTTTTGAGCAACTAATAAGAAGCGCGAAACGGTATGCGTTTTAGTTTCGTTTTGTGCTGGAACCCGTGGATTGATTAGAGATATCAAGTACATACAAGTCATTTTTTTAATGTTGTAGTTCGTCTTGAAAAAATACATCATCTATCAACAATTACACAGGTTCTGTTTCTATATTGCGGATTTTGGTTAGGTACAGTATTATCAAATCCAGTGGCGCTGTGTGTTACTTTACTGAGTCCCATGTCACATGGTCTGTGATTGAAACCTGTAAAACCGGTTTAATTCGTCACAGCCAGCACTCTTCAGGTGTGAGGGTCTTCTGCTCAGAATGAAACGCTAAAATGTTTGTGTATATTCTAATGGTAGTGGGGGCAGGGTGTGTGGGAACACCCTGCATTGGAGATCTATGTTCTTCACACCTGAAACATTTTCTCTGAAAGGATTTTCTTCGCAGTTTAACCGATCTTGTTACAGCATGTTACAGTTTACTATTATTAACCATATTAATTTTAAGTGCTTAATGTAAAATCTTGTAAAAATATATTTTCATTGTTCAAATATACATTAATATACATTAAGTCTGACTATCATATAATAAGTTAAATACAAAACTAAAGAAAATTAGGGTTAAATATAATTCAAAATATTTTGCTAACAATGTTAACTGTTTATGAATAATAAAATGTATTAGCTAAGGAGTAGGATGGCACAGTTGTTAGTACGTTTTAAGTTTTGAATCTTTTTCATAAATACAACAGTAGCACCTGATGTCTCAGTGGCTTTCAAAATTAAATTATGCATGCAAACCTGTGAATTAGAAAGATAACTAAGATTTTAATACTAATTAAATGACCGCGGGCACTTTCCACCTCCTCTACATTCTCAGAGTAGAACAGACTAACCTTCTAATGAAAGACGGTCCACCCCCCCACGGACAGGAAAAGTGCCCACAGGCACTTAAACTTAATATGGTCAGTAACAGTAAACAGTAACATGGTAAGAAGGAGCACGTACAAACGTTTTCGAAATAACCACATGTAAGACTCTGATGCTTAAAATGTTTAGGGAGAAAGTGGAATACTGATGTGTATTTTTTCTTTAAACTACCAATACCAGCCATATACAGTCTGTAACGTAGGGATTTCTATATGTCTTTATTTAGTGTTTACATTAGTGACAAAGGCTAAACTTTTAGCTTCAGTAACGTGTACATATCTCCCTTTTTTATAAAACGACTTGGTTGAAAACTGTTCCAGAGCCACTGTTGTTTCATCAGTGAAAAGTACATCATGAAATGCCTCTCCCTGTTCAATCCACTGGAAAAAAGAAAAGGAGCATAAAGCTTCTGATGGTCATAAACGATATTCATTTAGGAGCAGCATCAGAGGTATGTTTTTAACTGCACTGCATTGGAGAGAATACCATAGTGTGTTTTTTTTTTTACTCCCTGGCGGAAACTGGCTTCCAGAAGAATCAGTATGGCTCAGAGATTAAATAAAACTTCACTGACATTAACGAAGAGCATAACGCGTGTACTGTATACACTGCAAGTACAACCCAACTCTCTGCAGGAGTGCTGGCTGTGACGAATTGAACCGGTTTCACGGGTATTTTCAAAGTAGGAGGCGAGATTTCCAGCGAAAGACACCCCCCCCCCTCAAAAACCCAGTAAATACAGTACTTACTAGTTAAAGGCTAGGCTCCCGACTACGGCGAAAGGAACCCTTCTTTCATTAGAAGACAATGAACATATTTTAGCCCTGAATGAATTAATAGCAAACATGGTTTACATAAAAGACATTTTTCCAAGAAAGTTTAGCCTTTGTCACTAATGAAACCACTAAATAAAGACATAAATATAAAAATCTTAAGATTTTTAAAATACATGACTTTGCTAAAATTTATTTGAAAATAAAAACAATTACAACCGCCAGGGGAGAGAGAGAACAGGGGAGGGATGTTGGTTTTGCATAAGGGGTGGGGCTATGGAAATTAGGTCTGTTTGGGAATGTGTAGTTACATGTTCTGGCTGTTTGTGAATTATCGTTGTTGAGTATGGAGTGTTGAGGTATTGATTTTGTATAATGCTTTATGTTGAAAATTGAGGTGGATTTTGTTTATGATAAACAGGATAAACTGGGATGGGAGGAAGGTTTGGTTTTGCATAAGGGGCGGGATTATGATAATTGGAGGACTTTTGCGAGAGTAAAATGGTTTGATTATTTGATTTTGTATTGTGGTTGTTATCTATGTTTTTGGTTGGTATTATGTTTATATGGTTGTTTTTGTTGGTTGGTTGTTATTATGGTTATTAATAATACGATCTATAGTTGAAATCTGAGCCTAAATAAAAAGAAAAAGCAAGTGATTAGGTTTATGAGCAATCTAATTACTTATTCGTTTAAAAAGCTATAAAAAATAAAGTTTATTATTAATTTGCTGGACAGAGCGGTGAACATTATTATGCATAAGACAAAGATAACGATCCTGATCAGTTTAGAAATCTGTGTACGCTGTAAGGTTTTTACTTCTTAAACTTTTAAAATACACGTTTTGAATAGAAAGAAATCCTCTTCCTGGTACAGTATGTATAGCAAACCAGCACGTCTTTTTTCTCCAATCAGAGGGGTGTCAGATGGTGTCAGCCAATCACCATTCTGCGTTGGGTAGCAACGGGTGACTGTTCTCAGGCGGAAGATGTAAACAGCTTAATGTTCGTGTTAAATATTTTTTTTAAATTAAACTTCATTCTATACAGCAATCGCATATTTGGGTACCGTTTCATAAAACTTTCATGCTAAAATGTTTAGGGAGAAATGGAAGACTGGTGTGTATTTTTTCTTTAAACTACCAAGACCAGCCATACACAGTACAGTTTACATACATACAGTAATGTTTATGTTCCTAAATTAATATCGTTTATGGACTTCACGAGCGTTACAGTATGCTCCTATTCTTTTTATGCTCAGCTACTAAAATTTCCCTTTAGTGGTAAAATCCATATAAATATTCAAAACTAAGCAGATTAAAATGTGCACAGTAAAGACATTAAATGATTAAATCTTTGCACTACCAACCAATGCACCACGAGTGCCCCTGTCGGTCATTTTGGCCAGCCAATCACTTGCCCTGCGGTACCCTCCGGTGCCCCGCGGTAGCTTGTGGGTAGGTTACCAACCGCAGGTTTTTACAGCGCATTTTGAATGGCTGCATCTGTATAACAAGAACACTTCCTAATGGGGTTAGGCATACTTTTGATGAAGATGATGAAGTTAACAGACTATATGTTTACATAGATACTGAAATAAGGATTGTATTTTAGATTATTTGTAGTTGCTTGCATTGAACTGTGTGTTTGATGCACATGAATTGAAGGAATGGGCAAACATAGCTGATGCGGATCCACAGAGCCAGCATATTAAGATGTTTATAATTAGAGGCAATTTGTTTAAATAACTAGGTATGGAAACTGATGTGCAAGAGAGGTGGAAAGGCTGTTTCCTTAAGCCAGCACTATAAGATATTTTATTCTCAGTGAGATGCTGCCATTTCATAGTGTGTTTCTAACACTGTGTATAGTTCCATCCACACAGTGCCTTTACTTCCATCCATTTCTAATCTCTTTATCCAGTACAGAGGATTTGGAGCCTATCCCAGTAAGCAACGGGCACAAGGCAGAATACACCCTGGACATAGCGCCAGTCCATCACTGGACAGACAGACACAAACACACACACACCAGGGCCAGTTTTCCCATAAACCAATTAACTTACCAGTATGTTTTGGAGTGCGAGAGGGAGTCATATCACACATATGGAGAAAAACCATGTAACCCAGAGAGAACATGTAAACCCCCCACACACAGGATGGCAGGAATTGAACCTAGGACCCCAGTGCTGCAAGATAGCAATGCTAACCACTTTGCCACCATTATAAATGGATGGATATCTTAGTTATCTTTCTAGTTCACAGGTTTGCATGCATAATTTAATTTTGAAAGCCACTGAGACATCAGGTACTACTGTTGTATTTATGAAAAAGAAACAAAACAAAAAACATACTAACAACTGTGCCATCCTACTCCTTAGTTAATACATTTTATTATTCATAAACAGTTAACATTGTTAGCAAAATATTTTGAATTATATTTTACCCTATTTTTCTTTAGTTTTGTATTTAACTTATTATATGATAGTCAGACTTAATGTATATTTGAACAATGAAAATATATTTTTACAAGATTTTACATTAAGCACTTAAAATTAATATGGTTAATAATAGTAAACTGTAACATGCTGTAACAAGATCGGTTAAACTGCGAAGAAAATGCTTTCAGAGAAAATGTTTCAGGTGTGAAGAACATAGATCTCCAATGCAATTTCAACCAAACCTGTTCCCACACACCCTGCCCCCACTACCATTAGAATATACACAAAGCACTGAAATCTTTCGAGCTAATGATCAGGTGACCCGAGAGAGAGCGAGAGAAACACCAAGGGGTGCGGAACCAGGGAACTATTTACCAGGGACTGTCCGCCCGTTTCACTGTTACCTGAATACCTCTTTATTTAGAACTCACTAACACTGATTTTTAGTTTAGAAGGATTCAAGTAGGGTTTTAGATGAAAGGCAGCGACCTTAATCAAGCCCAAATCATAATTGAACCCATTCAGAGCCTACATTACATTTTAGCGTTTCATTCTGAGCAGAAGACCCTCACACCTGAAGAAGGGGGAGGTGTCTTTCGCTGGAAATCTCGCCTGCTTCTACTTTACAACCGGAGTGCTGGCTGTGACGAATTAAACCGGTTTCACAGGTTTCAATCACAGACCATGTGACATGGGAGTCAGGAAACTAACACACAGCGCCACCGGATTTGATAACGCTATAAAAACGCTCTTAAATAATGTGACTAGGCACAGAACAAGTTTACAGCACAGTACAATAATAAATGCTGACCATGACTTTAGAAGCGATTTTTAGAAACATCCCATCAGTGACATCACTGAAGTCAACTCCTAGGTACTGTAACTGTCGTGTGGATAGTTTTACAAGAATTGGACAAAGGTTTAAGCATCGCTTGTTCTAGATAAAACTGCAAAAAAAACAACAACAACCCATAATGTACTTCTTTGCGGCTCTGTTTGCCCAAATCATATATTCACAACGTGAAATTTAGAAAATAATATTACGTAACCAAAATCCGCAATATGGAAACAGAACCTGTGTAATTGTTGATAGATGATGTACTCGTAACATTTTTAAAAGACGAACTACAACATTTAAAAGATGACTTGTATGTACTTGATATCTCTAATCAATCCACGGGTCCCAGCACAAAACGAAACTAAAACGCATACCGTTTCGCGCTTCTTATTAGTTGCTCAAAAGTAATTTGACCGTATGAAATGCATAATATAAACCTAGCAACATATACGTGAGCAGTACTTAAGCACTGTAGTATCGGTGTTAAGACATACCTCTCAAATACTGTAAATCAAGTTAAAAATATCTCAAGACCGATTCTGGTCATAATGAAACCATGTTTCGTGTATGTTTTCTTTAAAGTACCGAGACCAGCCATATACTGTATGTTTATGTTCCAAAATTAATATCGTTTATGGCCTTCACACACTAGAATAGAATGCTCCTATTCTAGAATAGAATGCTCCTATTCTTTTTATGCTCAGCTACTAAGATTTCCCTTCAGTGGTAAAATTAGATATGAATATTCAATACTTAAACGGGCACAGTTAAGACATTAAATATACATATACATACTGTATACAGTACAGTTTTCATACAGTAATATGTTTATGTTCCTAAATCAATCTCTTTTATGAGCATGTGAAAGGCATGGTGAATTGATTCTCAAAAATTACTGTACTTTGCATGATTGGAAACAAATGCGTGATTGCGAAATGCTGTGGTGTTACTTTTACAAAGACGGTCAATGAAAAAAAGAATTTTGACCAGGGCAACACTTTGAGTTTACACTTACAGCTTGTCCAAGGTCATTCATTATTAATACTATTAGTAATATCTTCGTTAAAGACTTTGATGGCCACAGCTCAAACATGCGAGGTTGAGCTTTATTAGCTCCACCTTGCCGTAATTCCGGATACTATTATTTTGCTTGTCATATTAAAGGAGAATTTACGGTAACTAGCGGTATTTACCGGTAACTCGGGGTATTTACCGGTAACTTGCGGTTTACTGCGTACAGCGTACTGGAAAATAATGCGGTATCGCCCACGCATTTTGAATGGCTGCATCTGTATGTCCCCCAGCTCTGAGCCCATTGGGCCTGCTGGTGTGACCAGAGCTGCAGCGTCGCCATGCTGGTGGGGGTCAGTTCGGCTTTTCTGTTGGAATGAACAGGGGGGTTACATGATGGTGCTGTCTGTGGTCTGGCTGTCCTGCTGGTCTGGATGAGGGGTGCGTAATGTGGTGCAGGTTCTTGTCCCATCCTGCTCTTGGTCCAGGTTGGAGGGTTGCACCGATTCTGAGTCTTGTTAGCTGGTATGGATGGGTTTGGGGGTGTCAATACCAGAGTGGTCCGGGGGGGGCAGGTGTCTCGGGGGCATTCTTGTTTTTCTGTGAGTTCAGGTTGATTCTGTTGGTTTTGCCACGAATCTCCCTCACGCAGGCAAGCGCTCCCGCATTCCTACGAGCTCTCCCCGTACCAAACGTGCACGTGTCAATCAGTCCTCTGCTTAAACCCTCATCTGCCCCCCGGTCATTGCTCACGATTGAGATCTCTCCCGGAGCTTACGTACTAACTACACCTTTGCCTTACTACGACTTCTCCCCTGGACCTCAACCCCGCTTTTCCGACTACTGCTTTAGCCTCTCGATTTTGTACCTTCGCCTGTTTTACGCTTTCTCGGATCCTGACCCCAGCCTGTCATTTCGTTTACGGCTCTACCTTCTGAATCCACACCGACGCAACTTCTACGCCTTCCCAGACTCCGACCCCTGCCAGTCCCTCAACTACACTTTCGCCTGTCGATTCTGTGCCTACGCCTCTGCTACGTGTGGAAGACCGAGTCAAAAGGTCAGGGCAGTGACTATGCGTGGGAAAGGTTTTCTGTTTGCACCTAAGACCACTGTCTTAGGTGCAAACTAAAGCCTGTGATTCCTCACACCCATTCAACCAGAGAAAATTGAAACAGGTTGTAGGATGCCAAATGGCACCCCCCTGTCCTGTTTGTTTGACTTCTGACACTGCCCCTTTCCCTGTATGTTCCTTTGATATGTTAAAGTATTGCTTTATATATAAAAGTATAAAAAAGGAAAGTATAACTTCAGTCCAGTGAGCATGTCTTGAGTGCTAGGGGAAACCCTTTCTCTGTGATATGCTCCCCTTCAGCTGATTGTATTAAAGATCTCTGTTGACAATCTCCCAACCTGAGTGAAGACTGAGTTTTCTTCGACATACGCCTTCCCGGACTCGGACCCCTGCCTGTTTACTCCGACTACGCCTGCGTCTCGTGCCAACCCTACCAAGGGCACCGCATTGGATCCCTATCCTCAGCAGTCAGCCCCTGCGTGACAGGTTCTGAGTGTCTTGGTTACATCCGTTTGTGTGTATAGATGAAAAAGCTATTGAAGAGCACCCCGACACCCCCCACCCATCTCGGTGGAAGTTGCCATGTTCAAAAAATCCTAAAAAGATAATTAAAGTTTCACACAACAAAGCATGACTGTGAAAGGTCAGGAGGCCTGCCTAATGGTGGTGCTGGCCCCACTAGCACCTCTTCCAGCAGCAACCTTAGTTTTTCCCAGGAGGTCTCCCATCCAGGTACTGACCAGGCTCACACCTGCTTCATTACTGAAGGCTGCTGATTATGGCCAGCAGCCATATCACCCTGTAACTCACAACTGGCAACCCACTGAAGCTAAGCAGGTGTGAGCCTGGTCAGTACCTGGATGGTAGACCTCCTGGGAAAAACTAAGGTTCCTGCGGGAAGAGGTGCTAGTGGGGCCAGCAGGGGGCGCTCACCCTGTGGTCCATGTGGGTCCTAATGCCCCAGTATAGTGATGGGGACACTATACTGTAAACAGGCGCCTTCCTTCGAATGAGATGTAAAACTGAGGTCCTGACTATCTGTGGTCATTACAAATCACATGGTGTTTCTTGAAAAGAGTAGGGGTGTAACCCCGGCGTCCTGGCCAAATTTCCCCATTGGCCCTTACCAATCATGGCCTCCTAATAATCCCCCTCTTTGAATTGGCTACATTTCTCTTCTCTCCTCCTCACTGATAGTGGTGAGTTTTCTGGAGCACTATGGCTGCCGTCGCATCATCCAGGTGGATGCTGCACATTGGTGGTGGTGGAGGGGAGTCCCCATTACCTGTAAAGCATTTTGAGTGGAGTGTCCAGAAAAGCGCTATATAAGTGTAAGCAATTATTTTTCTTATTATTAATGAGCACAACACTTGATTACAGTAAAAAAATCATTAAAAAATAAAGAAATGTTCCACAACTCAAAGCAAGGTTGTATAAGGTTAGGGGAGCTGTCTGATGTGTAAAACACCTGGTTGCAGCACTGTGGCTGTTGTGCTTGAAGAGCTATTGACTCGTGAATAGCACCCTCCTATCACCATGTACGGCCTGTCTAATGGTGCCATATTGAAAACATCATAAAAAAATAAAGAAAAGGGACACAGCCACAGCAAGATTGTATAAGGTTAGGGGGCCTGTCTGGTGTGTAAAACACCTGGTTGCAGCACTGTGGCTGTTGTGTTTGAAGAGCTATTGACTCGTGAATACCACCCCCCTATCCCCATGTACCGGCTGTCTAATGGTGCCATATTGAAAAAATCATTACAAAATAAATAAAGGGGCCACAGCCACAGCAAGGTTGTATAAGGTTAGGGGGCCTGTCTGGTGTGTAAAACATATGGTTTCAGCAGTGTGGCTGTTGTATTTGAATTGCTATTGAGCCATGAAGAAGACCCACCTATCCCAATGTATTACCTGTAGTGTTACCTTCAGAAAATCATAAAAACATAAAGAAAGGGGTCACAGCCACAGCAAGGTTGTATGAGGTTAGGGGGCCTGTCTGGTGTGTAAAACATATGGTTTCAGCAGTGTGGCTGTTGTATTTGAATTGCTATTGTAGCGGCAATGCTTGTTAATAAGACAGAATTAAGCGTTGGTGTGCTTTCCTAAATGAGGCCCCATCTCACCCTCCATCTCTGTGGTGCAGCCACAGAGAAAGTATTCATGCAGGATGATTTAAGATGTTTTCTTTTGATAAGGGACAGCTCCCAAACGGGGATGCACTTAGCTAAGCCTGGCTATCATGATCAATGGTCATCCATTGGCGCTTATCTGTCTAGGGAGTGCCGAATGGACATCTGGACTGCATTCCTAAGTGTCAGGAGTAAGTGACTCATATCTCACCTTGATCAACCAATCAGGGATTGGCAGGGCATGGTAACACCACATGGGTCTCCAATGCCCACCAAACTCTCAACCAATCAGCACACATCTGTGTCTTGGTCAAAAAGGGAGCGCAAGCTCAGATCGGGGCTCTCCTTGGCCATTTTTGCACATCCTCAGAGACAATCACGTGACAACTGCTGTTGTCTGCACTGGGACTTGGACTTTGTTCTAAGCGCGAGGCCGAGGATCCCGTACGTACTCAGAATTCTACCAACGTGAATGCTCTGCTTGATCAACGGCAGCCTACAGTTGGACCCTCGTCGACAACCTGAATAGCTTATTCAGAAGCAGCGCTGGTCCGGGAACGAACCAGCTTCTTCCCGGGCAAAAGAGTGACTTGTGAGGACTCGCGGTCACACTCTGTGCATAGATAATTTCTACTAGCCAGCCGGACTGCTGGTAGATCCCCTCAGAGCAACGACTGCCCTGCGCGCCGCAGTTAGATTCCTCCGCACGTCCTACTCCGAGCTTTTGCATTTACTTCCGAGTTTAGAGTAACAGTGGGTAATAACACTGATTAGCGATTTGGTAACCGAACAATATATATTGACATATATTCTCTGTTGTGTATCTCTTTGTGTTTGCATCTCTTCGAGATTATATACCTTGTATATTGATAACCCTCACAGTAAGGTCTGCGCTTGTATCCAGACAGACTGGTATATGTTTGGTGCACAATTTATATTAATAACTGTATCTCATGTATTGAACCCATGTGTGTGCGTTGTTAGTTGTTCTGACGATTGATTTTCTAAATGCCACAACGAACCACCTCGTGATTACTGCTACAATTAATAATTGTCTCAGTAAACCCATCAAACCTCTACACAGCTAAGGAAGAGTAGCTTGGAAAATACCCAACTCAACAAGCGAGTTGGTTGCTCTTGCTCTTAATGCAAGGAGCTGGTTTTTTTTTGTCGCATTAATCATTATTAACCAGAAACAGCTGCAGAACTGGTTGCATTTGAGATTATGTCACTTCTCTGCTTCAGCAAGGTCAATAAAAGACTCTGAAAGTAGTAGAGAAAAACTGAATTAAAATCATATTAGCAATTCTGAGCGATATCTGCATACAGGCAATCCAATAAGAACGTTGAAATCTTTGAATATCATCTCTCTATATATTGTGCTGCTTTTTACTTGGAGTAAAACTATTGGATTGAAGGGTTAAAATGTATTGTTGTTATTTGGAGAAATCAATGAACTTGTGATTTTATAAGTTTTAAAAGACGGTCATGCGTATAGAAAAAAGACAGTGCTGATTATTTTTCTGGAGACGGAGCACTGATGACCTATCTGAGCCAATTGATAAAGCCCACCCAGTGGATACTCTAGCAGAACGTGGAAGAACATTCACCATTGTAACCAAGGCAACCACAGGAACAACATCAAGAAGCACAGTCAATTCCCCATTTAAATCTTTCGTGTAAGGTATGCCATGTGAAAGCATGAAGTAAATCCCCTGATCTCTTTTGAACATGGACAAGGTATTTCTGATGGAGCGCTATGAGCAAAGATTTAATAAGCTACTCCTGCCGATGATTCAGCTTAAAGAAGTAAAAGCTTCACAAACAAAAGCAGCTCGCTACCACAGCTAATATTAAATGTACTTGGTGGCACATTACCATTTGCACTGGCTCAAAAGAGGTCTCGGCAGAATTTGTTCCCTACGTAAAGCTGAAAGCGTCAAAGAGCATTTCCATTGAGAAAAAAAAATCTTTCTTGATGTTAAACATAGAGAGCCAGCCTTTTAGAAGTTCTCCCTCTAAACACCTTGTGCAGCCTCCCGACAGACTAACAAAAAGCGCCTTTTCACCAACTCAATTTATAATACGCCCCTCAAAACTCACAACCGAATAACAATCCATCCGTATATTTGATTTCCGAGATCCATTCAAGGCAACTTGGCTCTTCGCAAGCAAATCATTTCAGGGAAGAAACTCAGTTTAGTCAACTACTGGTGCATTCAGCACACCACTTGTTCTTTCTTGTGAGGGTGGCCGAGTGGTCTAAGGCGCCAGACTCAAGGACGTGTCTTTCCAGCTGGCTTGGGTGTTCTGGTCTCCAAATGGAGGCGTGGGTTCAAATCCCACTCCTGACAGCTTCCATTTTTACCTCTCTTGAATTGTTCCAGTGCTACAGTAGCTGACAGTGAATGACTGAAATATAAAAGCAGCAGAAGAAAGCAAGCAACTCAGTGCAATTTGTGAGTATTCTGCACTGTTAAAATGCACAGGTTTTCATACTTTTTGGAATTCGTAGCTCAAGAAGTGACTCCTGTTTCATTTTCTATTCACCAACTCGATTTGCATTCCGCCCCTCACACCTCACAACAGAATAACAAACGGCTTCATGTGCCACAGCATTCCCCTGTAGATTTGGTTTGCACTATGAATTAGGCGACCCCGAATGAAATATTTTAGTGTTGGCTCAAATGTGAGGAATTTCATGAACCCTCAAACAGGAACGCTTGCAGAAAATGCCAGCAATTCAAAGCGTGTAGGCAGCATGAACAGACCAATTCTGCAATTTCTTTTATCGCGGGCGGTGCTTTCCGAGTCGATGGCTCTGCATTAGAAATGAGAAGTGCTGAACTCTAAACACGTTCTTGCCATTACTGCTACTCCTGCTGCTACTCCTTCGTCCTCGAAAAAAGAAAAGACAGGCATGTTTTGAGTCTCAAAATGATCTTCTGGATCCACAAGAAACATGTAAATTTGATTGATTCCGCAGTATTTTGGATGTACTGTACTTATAACTTGCATCGAAGAGAGATTTCATCAGTTGCATGAAATTGAAACTTTCGACTTTTTGTCTGGTATTGAAAATATGTTTAAAAAAAACCATGAACAATTTTCTAACAAACAACTCATGAATTATTGCCAGGATCTATATTTAGCGTTCGGTAGTGATAACACTGCTGATATTGATTGAGTAGAAATCTATGATGTATTGACAGCTTTATCTGAAGCGAGAAGTCCTAGAACGCCATCTATGAAGTTTTAGGATTCATACCAAGAAATGCCTTTTGTTTCCCACCCCAACTGCTGCTTTTGCATTACACATAATGTGAACATTACCAGTTTTGGTAGCTTCTAGGCACGATTTTCCTAAACTGAAACTTATTACAAAATCCTTTAAGATGAACCATGTCCAAAAATTGTAAATCAGGACTAATTTTAATATCAAATGAAATTACTACAGAAGAAACGGTTTAACTGAAATATGAATAAGACTATGCAAGCTACTATAAAAAGTAGAAGAATTCAATTTATATAACTTATTTTCTTTATTTTTTGAGAGATGGGCTCACACACCGGAAGACACTAACGTTTCTCTTTGATAGAGTATGTGAATAACAGTTTAACCCAAAATGTTTGCAATTGTGATTCTGTTAAAATTCTATAACTCATCTATCAATAGTAAGACATTATTAAGAAAGTAAGAAATTGTTTTATTTCATAAACTATAAGACAATGAAGAGAGTTTACTTCACTTTTGTTCTTTTGACTTAAGCGTTCCGGATCCGAACCCATCTGCAGACGGTTGTGTTTCTTGAATCTCTTGTAATCATCAAAAGTCGTTGTTTTGTGCTTCAGTTTTTTCTCGGGTTGTACCATGGATATTTTATGTGATCGATACTTTACATGCTCTTTTGCATTTTCCTTCACATATAGAAAAAGTTCAAGGTGTTCATGTCACTGTGCTGCACATTTACGCTGGACCACCTGTAACAGTACAGGACACGCAGTGAGGAATTCGTGCAGCTTTCAGCTCAATGCCGTGTCCAGATGGAGGACTCGCTCGCTGAATGATCTCTCAGGAAATCCTGGGTGAGATTCAAAAGGTAAACCTGGCTATCTATGAACACAAGCAAAGAGTTCTCACTCAACAGAAGATTGCGATGTGAGTACAGTAATATAAAACAACTGAAGATGCCAGGGATTGAACCCCGGATCTGTGGAGCAGTAAGTGACTTGTAGCGCTGACATAAGAGATACTTACATAAAGTGCTTTTACTGACCATATTACAAATCACAGGAAGTAAGGTCTTGAAACATTGGGCAGTAGTGGGATTTAAACCCACGCCCCTGAGAGAGTGGAGCCTAAAATCCAGCATATTAGACCATTCAGCCACAGAACCTCGGGCCCCTTCTCCTTTCCTCTCGTTGCTGAGTATAGGTGCCTTCATGCAATTGAGCCAGGTTTGAATCCCAGCCAATGCATCTCCAAATCTTTTCAAATGAATCTGTGATCTTGTAGCACATCCTCTGAAACCAGCAATCGAAATTGGAAACGTCTTCTTCAACACTGAAAAGCTCAATTAGGACGAAGCAGTTGTACACAGGACAGCAGTACCATATGTGTTCTTGATTGATTCAGACTCGTTCTCAGTGGTTCTTGCTCACCAAATAACTTAAAAGCTGAGGAAGAACGCTATGAAAAATACTAATCAAAATACAAAATAATAATCATTATTAACCAGAAACAGCAGAAAAACTGGTCACAATTGTGATGATGTCGCTTCTCTGCTTCAGCAAGGTCAATAAAGGACTCTCTGAAAGTAGTAAAGCACTAAAGCACTGCAAAACTGAATTCAAAATCATATTAGGAATTCTGAGTGGTGCCTGCTTACATGCAATCCAATACGGATGTTGTCTTTAAATAAGAATTCCCTATGTTTCCCTGCCTTTTCCCTGGAGTGAAACTATTGGATTGAAGGAATTCTTATGACAGGTTTACAAGGTGCAGTTGATATTTGGATAAATCTATGAACTCGTGATTTTTATATACTTTAAATAACGGCCATACGGACAGAATAAAATTAATGATGATTTTTCCTGAGACGAAGCACAGCTTATCTTTCCAAGACAGCTGATAAAGGCAAGCCAGTGGATACTCTAGCAGAACATGGAAAAACGTTCAGCTTTGTAACCAACCAGGTATGCTTTGTGATTGCTTGAAGTGAAACCCACAATCTCTTTTGAACTTAGACAAGTTATTTCTGATGGAGCGCTATGCGGAAAGACTTAATCAGCTCTACCCCTGAGGATGACTCGACTTGAAAATGCAGAACATTAACGTTTCACAGATAAAAGGAGCACAACCGACATTAAAATTGAGGGCGCACTGTGATTTGCACTGACTCAAAAGTGATCTTGGTAGACAAACTTCCCTGCTGAAAGTGGAAACAAGAATTTGTGTTGAGAAGAAGAAACACTTTTTTCTCCCTGCTTTGATGTTAAGCTGATAAAGTAGCTTTTAACACATTGCTCCACTTGGTGGTTGTAACACAAAAACTCTTAGCAGCAGTGGGATTCAAACACACTCCTCCAACGAGACTGGAGCCTTAATCCAACACCTTAGACCACTCAGCCACACTAACCACTGTGTCCTGTCTCTTTGTCTCATTACTTGCCCGGAGGAAGCCGGGTGGCTTTTGCTCTTGTCCGACAGTGGCGTTATGACTATGGAACCGATTGCACCTGCTTTTTCTGAGATGCTTCCCCTCTCATGGTGAGATCTCGAATTCTTAAAACACCTCTGGATAAAGTTCTTCTGTGGAGCAGGCTACAGACCTCTGCGTACAGCACCCTTGATGTCGTTTTATTTCTATAGCAGCACCCATCCGGAATTTTTGTTTGTTTTACTTTTTATTTGAACAACAAAATAGATTCAATATAAACAAGAGCACATATAACGTATTAATAGACTCGTGAGGGGCACATAAATAATTCAATTAGACTTTATGGAAAAAAAGATTAAACAAAGTAAATAAAAACAAGGTCCACACAGCTTTCATGTTCCTACATTTCGAAAGACTCTGTAAATATCCATTTACGTCTATTTAGAACTATTCAAACATAGAACTCTTTGCTGATTTAGGTGGTATATTTCCTCAATTACAGGACAGCACAAACAGTTCTTAATGCAGAAATGGAAGCCTGTCTAAATTTTCCTTTCTGTTAAAGACATTTTGGGAAGCACTTTTTTTGGGACACTGATTTTTCTCCTTTGGGGAGCTAAAGAAGACTATAGGGTCTGGCACAGTGGTAGTGTAGCTGATTCTAGCTCAGAAAGTTGTGAGTTCAAATTAGGTTGGGGTCAGCTAAGAGTTCTTCACCATCTGCTGGTGCTGAACCCAGACTTTTCACCATGTAGTTGAGTTCTTCTCAGCATCTCCAAAACATCATGTCCAACTTTAGAGACAGCTACATCAGACAATGAAAGCTTGAGACCACTTTATTATTACAGGTTTTAGCAAACCTGAAAGCTAAGGCGTTTCAGGTCACTTTTTTAATTAAAAAAGTGTCTGAAGCCTCTAAATAAAATTATGCTTTTTTAATTGTGTATGAAATTCACTCCCATGGGCTCTGAAAGGAGAAATATACTGTTGGGATCCTCGCAAGTGAGGTGTCTCTTCTTGTGGTGAAGCACAGTCATACCTGACTTGTCCGGAATGACCCAAGACAGACTTTATCCAGAAGTGATGGCACCACTCCAAGTAGAATGAGAGAGAAACACAGCACGACATGGGGAGTCAAGAGGCTCCCACAATTCACCTTTCCTCACATTACTGATTTCTTCACTAACATTTTGACCGTTTTACAATCACAATGACCGTTTCACATTAAATAAGTTTTTAAACCATCAATATTTAAGAAAAAAAATAGTACATTTTTTTTCAATTATTAAAAAAAAACATTAAATGCCTTGATTGCATAAAGTTTCACAGACAGAAGCAGCAAGCCAGCACAACCAACATTAAAATGGAGGGCACACTACGATTTGCATTGACTCAAAAGTGATCTCGGCAGACGTCATTCCCTGCATAACGCAAAAGGTGGCAAACCGCATTTGGTTTGAGTGAACAGAAGAAAGTTTTTGTTTTCTGCCTTGATGTCAAGCTGACAAAGTATCTTTAAACACTTTGCTTAGTTTCTCGAGAGACTGCCAAAAAGCAGCTCCCTCCCTTTTGAAGTCAGTTGGAAGAGGGTCGGTTACCACTGTACTGTGTCTCTTTGTCACATTACTTGCTCAGAGAAAGCCAGGTGGCTTTCGCTCTTCTGGTCCAACTTAGTGGCATTACGACTATGTAACGAACTGCACCTGCTTTTTTTGAGATACTGCCATTCTCGTAGTGAGATCTTGACTTCTTTAACACCTCTGGATATAGTTCTTATATGAAACAGGCTTCAGACCTCTGCGTGCCCTTGATGTCATTTTATTTTTACAGCAGCCGCATCCGGAAAGTTGTGTCTTTTACGTTTTATTTGAACAACAAAACTACATACAATACAAACAAGAGCACATATAACGTATCAAGAAAATCGTCAGGGGCACATGCTATAATACAATTACACTCTATGAAAAACGTTTACACGACGTTAATAAAGATAAGGTCCGCACAGCTTGTTCTTACATTTCAAAAGAGTCCGTAAATACCCCTTTACGTCTATTTTGAACTGTTCAAACGTAGGACTCTTCCCAGACCATTTCACTTTATACCACATTCCTAAACGAGGATGCATCTCCCGTTTTAGAACTATTTTGGGCGGTATGGCTTATACAACACACCCACAGTATTCTAATGGTGGACTGCAGATCTGTGCTATAGTTCAGTCGAATTCGAAGGATCCAGCAATCGTACTGGATTTGACTGGGATTCTGAAATGTCTCTTGCAAAAGTATTCGGGTTTGCTTGAACCTTTGATAAAAAAAAGTGATCTAATCTGAAACTACCCAGCTTACAATCTCCGAGGTAGTTGTCACTAAACTCGGACGTGATGTGGCACACATGTGCCGTGTGCCTTTACTTTTGTAAAAAACTGGTATCGGGAAAAGTTTCTTTATATTTCTTTTGATTAGCATGCAAGAAAATGTGATCATTACCTATGGAATTTCCCGCAAGCGTGGAGCTTGAATTCACAACCTTGAGATTTAGTGTTCAAGAGTCACAGAAGAGGTCGGCCTGGTCTTCAGTTTGCCAACGATAAGCTCCGGCAGTGCTCCTATGTAAAGCAGCTTGTTTGGATCAGTTATGTGGGACGGCACTTCAATACTAATATCGTTTGCAGTGCACTCAAAAAACATAGATGAAGAAGGTGTCACAGTAAGGTGAACCCAAGGGCGAGGGATGTTCCTGCTTCGTGTACATCTACACCACCTAGCAGTACAAACGGGGTGCTAGGGCCCCTCTACATTACCACAGGTTCTGTTTGTCTCCCAGAATCACCAATGCACACACAGACCAGCAACAAGCATTTGTATTGTATAAGTGCCCTTTTTATTTTCCAACTACATTCACATTCACTGTCACCCAAAAACACAACGAAAACAGAATTCACAGCAGCAAGAGGTCCTTCCCAGGGTCAAAATGAATACAGAGGGGCAGCAGTCTTTCCTGTAAAATACATAAGAGAGGTTACTCGATCGTCTCTACTTAGTACCTGTAGTCTCTGATGCCCCACTTTGAGGAGAGGGGTATCACCCAGTCCTATTTCCCCAGTCTCTGTTCAGGTAACAATAGAAATCCTCTGCGACTATATTACATTCCTCTCAGTTTGAATCGGCTAATTGTGCCAGTTTCCTTGTTCCTCACCTTCAGGTGTTAAAAGTCTCTGTACAGTACCTCTGTTCCAATGCCAATGTCTCCCGTTGTCGTCAGTTACTGAACCAGTAGTTCCTAGCCTCCAGGTATTAGAAGTCTCTGCACAGTTCCTCCCTGGTCTCACACTCTGCAGCTTCCCTTCTGCTACCTGTGTCGTCTCCAGGGTCCAGTGGGAATCGGGAGCCCCCTCTGTTCTGTCTCAGGTCTTTTTATCCCTCTCCTTAGCCAATCCCTTTCAGGGGGGTTTCCACTGTCCCTGTCAGAATCGGGTTTGCCCAGTATTTTTCCAGGAGGAAGCTTGTGTTGTTTGAGGGGTGTGGGAGTGCTGAGCTAGGTGTCATGGAACCTTATCAGTTCACCCCTTGGTCTGGCTAAAACTGGCTCAGCAACTCCTCACACCTCCAAGTCTCGATACCTAATTGCTCCCTGAACGACTTGGGTGTGACTGTTGTTACTGACTGTTCCTGTATTAATTGGGACAACTGCAGTCACCCCCTTGAGTGAGAGGCAACATTGACACCATCCTGGAAATCAACATAACCTAATCAATCACAGCCTGTTACTGCCTCAATGACCCACACCCTGTAACACAAATCAACATAACCCAATCAATCCCAGCCTGTGACTGCTTCAATGGCTCACATCCTGCGACACAAGCTTCACCTGGAGCACAATGGCTGTGTTTTCAGCTACGGAAACTTCCTGTTGACAAGTTGGTGTTTGTGTTGCTTTTTCTGCTCAATGGAGCTGTATTAATGCAGGCACACGTGCTTCCACGGCAAGTTATTTTATTAGTGCTCACAAACCAACACACTGCAGACACCTCTGATACTGTCACTGCTTGTGGGCCCCGTGTTCCTGCCGTCAGCCTACTATACCATGTTCATGCACATCTAGAAATATTACTGCTGTAGTACAGGAGCGAAAGACGAAACGAAAGCACACCCAGTTTAAAAAGGCACATTTGTCAACTGCTGAACTTCACAAGGATGGGATTCACACCCACATGCGCAGAGCACAATGGATTAGTAGTCCATCGCCTTACCACTCCACCACCTCATCCCAGAAGTTAGCATCCTGACATGAGTTAGTGCTCAAGATGGTCGTCTTTCCTCTACTCAAGGATCATTTTCCTCTTCCACCTGCGATTTCACCATTTTCCTTGAAGATGTCAAACATAAAAAGCATATTGAGCTCCTTGGACTTGAAATTACCAGATAAAAGCCATTTCTCATCACTTGCTCAGCGAGCAGGCTCAGCGCACACAGAACGCAGGTATCTCAGAGCGGTGTGTCTAAGAGGCTGTAAAAGGAGAGTGCTCTGTTGGTGCTGTGGCTTAGCTGGTTAACGTGCATGTCTAGTAAATAAGCTTCTGGGTTCAAATCACCACAGTGCTTTTCTTCCTCTCTTGCCATGCAGAGTTGGTCGTTGTGGACAGCAACAGGTGTCTGCCTTAACTTTAATGGAAGTGTTCATTCCTGGAACAACTTTTTTAAAAACAAATTCCACACATATTGCGATAGATAAAATACTAATCTTCCCTGTTGGTGCAGAATAATTAGTGCCAGCTGGCATGAAAACGACAACAATTGTTTTTGTCTTTAGCGTAAAACCTGTGAATGTAGAAGAAAAGATGACGAGTGTCAATTTTTATGGCACCGTGAGCTTGTCCTTCAGTCAAACACGTAGGTAATTCAAACACACCCAGAGATGCACTTCGAATTAGCTTTGACCTAAATACTATCTACTCCAGATGTGATTGGGCCTCTTTCCACATCCTGATATATGCAGAGAACACAAGCTTTTGGCACGAGTGAATATAAATGTAACATAAATGCTATTCAATATATCGGAATTTTGTTGTATTTAAAAAATATTTTAGCTGGGGATCCTCAAATCAGGAGTGTAGAAAAGAGCACCGTTAAACACCATCGGGAGTGCAGAACGTGATAAAAGTGTTCTTTAAACAAAAAGTGAAAATAGTGAATTTGTCTTTCACTTAGATGTTCATTGAAAGCTCAGTAAACGATAAAGCAGAGGCTCGTTTTGTGAATTCTCCTCGCATCAGATTGTCTTGCTTCGACCTTTAAATTGTACACTGTGTAGACCCTTCACTCTCCCTAACTCAATTAAAGAGCCACAGGCAAAAGTGCCTGTCAGTTTAGTTCAGTGGTAGAGCACTTGCATCTCGTGTATAAGGCTTTGTTTTCTACTGCCACTCTGGATTTCTTTTTAAACGCAACATCTTATCTGTGATTGTCTTTCATGTGACATCCACCGTGTGTGAATTTCAGCATGACACATAACATCGTTTGAGATGCTATTTTTAAAACAGACCAAATGAAAGACCTAGTAGCTAAATACAATTAGAAAACACGGGAATCTAATTGAGAAAATTTGGACCGGAGCGATGTATAGTATTGTAATGGTTGGGGGTTCAGGCGGGCACCCTTGCCATTGCCACTTAAGTCAGCCCCCCACCGTCAGGGACTCAAACCTGCGACCGCCACCATAGCTCAACCGCCACCATAGCTGGGTCCCTGTTGAGTGATGCCAGAGGCCTGGGTTTGAGTCCCCGACGGTGGGGGACTGACCTGATGTGGCAGTGGCGAGGATGCCCATGTGAACCCTGGAGCGTTACATTGGTGTTAGCAGTGGGATGGAATAGCCCTTTGTGAAGGTTGGTGAGTTAAGCGGGGGAGAGTGTAACGCATACGGCCACCATTGAGTGTGTAAGAGCCGGCTTACCAGAGCGGTGATGTCACTACCCTTCCCTGTAATAGCAGGGCCACAGCCGCAGGACTGAAGGGAGATTGCTCTTTAGCTCAACAGGCTAGGTCCCTGTTGAGTGATACAGGAGGCCTGGGTTTGAGTCTCTGGTGGTGGGGGGCTGTTGTGAACACTGGAGTACTACAGTATTACTAATAGCAGCGCAAAGCTCACAGTGGTGGCTTTAGGGTATCAGAGCCAGTGGTGCAATGGATAATACGTTTGACTTTGGATCAGAAGATTGTAGGTTTGATTCCTCCCTGGCTCGTTAAGTTTTTAAACTACACTTCTCAGCGTACACAACCCTTCTATCGAGTGGATGAGTCTCCCGTTACGTCTCCAATTCTTTCCGCACATTCTGCTTGTTTCACCACCGTTACTGTTGGACCACAGCCACAGAATGGAGGAGAGATACGGTTCCGATAAACTGTCTTAAATAATCATGTTGAAAAAGGTGACAACGTTTTTTTTTTCTTTAACATAACCTTACATTTGCCTGTTCAGTTCAAGTTATTTTCTGTACCTGCAAATTTCCCAAAGACATGTGTCAAATCACAATCTATTCAGTTAACACCCAGATGTAACAGAACACATTTAAGACTTACACCCCCTTTAAATATGTATTTCCTTCATTTCAGTTTTCTTACCTCCCCAAGATACCTGAAAGTTCACTATCCCATATTAAGGACTGTGCATGCATTACCGGTAATACAGCTACTAATAAAGATATACATTAATCTTAATTATTAATAAATTACACTTTTATTAATAAAGACATGTATTCATCAAATTCATTGTGAATAGTTGTGGTGTCTAGAAAACAATTTTAGCTACAGTAAATATTTCAAGCGAGTGGTGCGTATGTTCGTTACTTTGTGACCATATTATTTCCACTACATTCAGAACAGTTCAAATGCGATTGACTGTTCCTCTACTGAGCTACATAAACCCTGTGAAGAGGTGGTTTAAGTTAGTCTCCTACATCGGTAACATCTAATGGGCAGCATATGTTATTTTAGGTTTGTTGCAATTGAGAACAGGTTTAGTATGGAGCTGCTGACAAATTTCAGCAGCCACGTTCGTTGCAATGACCCGTTGTAGGGTCATTGCCAATCAGCTGCAAGAAAAAAAAACATCATTTGTGCCTTTATTTAAAAAAAGAAAAACAGAGTAGTAGTTTATGTGGTAATTTCAGGTACAATGTAAGAACTTAAGTTAACTAGTCCCACAGTAATGCGTGGGGTCCTATCAATAGAAAAAAAATACTTGTAACCCAAAAACACAACAACCACGATGCAAGAAGCCTTCCGGGAACCTAGGTAAATCACTGTAGTAGTCTAACGACTACAGAAAATAAAATAAAAAAAGGAACAACTTCAAAACAAAAAGAACATTAAAAACAAATCTGGGAAACAACAAAAACAGAATCTAATGCGAGAGCTTTTTCAAGTCTTTGGTACCCCATCATGCTCCCTTAGTCCCAGTAGACCTCTCATCTAAGAAGATATCTCTCATCTATCTGTGTAGAGATCAGCTGGGGGTCCACAGCTGATGGGAATTTAAGTAGTGACCTGCGTCAGCTGCAAAGGAAAAAGTATAGGTTTATTCCATGCTGAAAGGAGAAGGAAACACAACATGGAACCTTCTTCGGGTGTGACGTGGAATAAACCTTTACCTGTTCCTTTGATGTTAATTTAGACCGGATTTCCAGCAAATACCTAACAGGCTACAATCCCGTTAGATAAAGTGTTAAGGACGACCTATAAGTAGCAGTATCTAAAGTGGACAGTTGCTTTCAGTAGCTAAAGACAGGACACGCTGCTCCAGGTGAGGCTCGAACTCACAACCTCGGCATGACTCCGCTGTGCACTGCTGTATAAGTACCGCGCGCTGACCGATTGCGCCACTGGAGCCGTGGAAAGTGCCTTCCCTTCACACACTGACGTTGAACAAACACAGGGTGAAAACGATTTCGGCACGTTTTCCGTCTCTCCGTGGGAGAAAGGGACAGTAAAAGAGCGAGGAAACTACAAGGGAAGAAAATGAAAAAATAGTGCTCACTGCAAAAGAGGGAGGAGAGAGATGGTCAGACACGTGAATCAGCTCGGCGGATTTACACTATTTATGAGTCTTCATGTGTCTGAAACTGTCCAGTTTGTATTTTCGTTTCAAAAATCCAATAAACTTGAATAAGACAAGAAGGCACACACTGCACATCTGCGGAACATCACGCCCGATGTTTACAGTGACATCAGAGATTGAAAGCGAAGTCATTTTTTATTAAAAGTTCAAGGAAACCTGAATATGTTTGCTAGACGTATTTCAGAATCACAGTGAAATGTAGTACGATTGCTGCACAGATCTGCAGTCTGCAATTAGAATACGGTTTGTGCGTTTTCTAAAACTGCAGAGATACATTTCGGAATGCGTCTTCCTGTAAAAATTAAATATCTATTTTATTTGACGGGCGCTATAAGCAGAGTCTGAAGCCAGCTCCACAGAAGAACTATATTCAGTGGTCCAAAAAAGTGAGTATTTCACTAAGTGAACAATTACTGTACATCATAATCATATTTGTTTTACTTCTCCTGCCATTGCAATTTGTGCACAGATTTTTTTCTTCAAAATTTATTAGCCTTGATGGGAAGAAAACTAAACTGTGTGCGCGGTGGTCAAGTGGTAAGGCATCGGTCTCATAAACCGAAGAGCGCGGGTTCAAACCCTCTCCGTGCCTGGTTTGCTTACCACGATATACCTTTATCTAAATCGTCAATTGTCTTGCAATGTTGAAATCTCTGTAATAAGAAAAGAAAAGTAGTTAATAATCCTTTAACAAAGCAACGGGCATCCTCCACTGCTTGTCAGGATGGCTGAGTGGTCTTAGGTGCCAGCCTCAAGATCTCAATCGTGTGTAGTGACAGTTGTTATTCACAACCCGGATTTCTATGGAAGCCCGTTTCCGCCAGTAAGCAAAAAAAACCTCTATGGTATCTCAGAATTCCGACTTAGCAACTCAGAATTGCGATTTAGTAACTCAGAATTCCGACTTTATATCTCACATTTGCGACTTCGAAATAGCCCATATTGCAATGTCTGTCCTTTTGTTATTGTAATGGATTCGGGTTCTAGGGCTTGTGTCCTCGCAGCTCCCACCCTAGTTCGTGCCTCACTGCATTAGCTCGAACCCAGGTCTTGCCAGCTGAGCTAAAGAAGACCTTTTTTAAGTAAAAAGGACATACAATGAGATACCATAGCGCGTTTTTTTTTTACTCCCTGGCGGAAACGGGCTTCCATAGATTTCCCTTCATGGTCATTAAGATGTGTAATTTGAATGTTGCTTATATAAGAACAGTTTCTTCAAAAGTTCTGTCAATTAACAGTGGAGAGCTAGCCGATGTACGTTTTCATGAAAACTCTCTTTAAGGCGATTACAATTATCTTGAGCAAATCTGCGTCGTATTTTTTTTTAAAAAGTTTAGCTCAAGATGCAACAGGAGTATAAATGAATTCTCCCGGCCTACATTCCAAGATATGGAATCTTATTTTTCTTGAAGTGTCTGATGTTGGTCGTTATTGGAAATTGCCCGGTGATATCGACTCAGGTACTCAGTTGTTACGTGCTGTAATTCGATACTTCCAAAGCATTTATATTCCCTCAAATTATTAATAAGGCCAATAATGTATTAAACATTACATGCCACTTTTTCTCTAGATGATGTTCACGATGGAACAGTGAGAAAGTCGTGCCTAGATGTGCTTGAACCAGCACCTTACTATCGTTTTAGTCCCGACCTGACCGCACTGAGCAATGGTACGACAGAGACTCCAACGGGTCGGTTTTCTCCTTTTACAGTTTTTGGGAAAAAAATAATCTGCACTTTTAAGCAAGTATTTTATTTCAAATTTTGCAAAGTGTAAGTTTTTCTTGGAAAACGTTGTTTCAGAAAGAAACTGAGTTGATGGGAATAGCCCTGTCAGTAGAATATCGAGCTTTTCATCTCAGCTAGTTCTTCTGTGGAACAGGCTTCAGAACTCTACGTACAACGCCTTTGATGTCATTTTATTTCTACAGCAGACGCATCCGGAATGTTTTTTTTTTACTTTTTATTTGAACAACAAAATAGATTCAATATAAACAAGAGCACTTATAACATCAGTAGAATCGTCAAGGGTACATAAAATAATACAATTACACTTTCTGAAACGATTAAACTAGGTAAATCAAGATAAACTCCGCACAGCTTTAATGTTTAATTCAAATTTAGGACTCGTACCAGACCATTTCACTCTACGTACAGTATATCTCTTTTCGTAACGAAAATGTATTTCCTGTCTTAGAAATGCTCTGTGCGGTATGTCTTGCACAACGTGGACTGCAGATCTGTGATATTGTCGAATTCGAGGGATCCAGCAATCATACTGGATTTGACTGGGATTCTGAAATGTCTCTTGCAAAGGTATTTGGGTTTGCTTGAACATTTAATAAAAAAGTGATCTGAGACTTCCTAGCTTCCAGTCTATAATCTCACTGAAACTAAACTAGGATGTGATGTTTCGCAGATGTGCAGTGTGCCTTTACGCTTGGCATGTTCAAGACTATTCGTTGCGTGAGCTTCTCACTGCGTGTCCTGTACTGTATTGTGATTTCGTTGAGATTATCTACGAGGAGTACAGCGACTAGAACGCCTTGAACCTTTTTTTCGGTATATAAAAGAAAACGCTAAAGCACATACAAAGTAACTAACAACTAAAATGTAGGTTTTCTGATTATATCTCTACTTTACTTAAATACCTTAGTGACAGGCGATTCTTTCCGATATTTGTTCCGGCGCGGTTATTGATCCCATACTAAAGATTATTTTTATAAAGAACATGTCACCTGCAAACTGGTATCGAGAAAGTTTTATAATATTACTTTTTATTTAAAAAAGTAAATTTATCATAACCTATATGATTTCTTACCAGCGTGGAGCTCGAATTCACAACCCCGAGATTAAGTGTTTGGTACTAGCTGCGCCACAGAAAAAAATGAAATCTCTTATTTACATTAAATACTGCGGCTCCTGACCTTTTCTTCTCGTCAGAGAAGAGGTCGGTCTGGTCTCCAGATTATCAACTATAAGATCAGACCGTGCTCCTTTGTAAAGCAGTGTTGGTTCACATTGCTTATATGGGGCAACACATCAACTCGATGATCGCTCGCTGTACACGCATGCCCCCCCTTCACTGAAATAACATAGACGAAGGAAACTCTCTTGTCTTGGGCTGCTGTCACCCGGATTCAAAGCGCGGGTAGTGCGGTCATAGCACAAAGTACTGACCACTATACCATCGCGGCGAGCTGGGACAGACTATCCTAAATTTTATTCAAATGCTCACAGTGTCTTTAATCTGATGGATTCATATACCGTGCTCATGAGAAAGTCACAAACCTGTCATCTACACACTGTTCCCAGAGCTGGATAAATTATTCCAGATTCTACAGCTCTCTAGCAATAGTGGAAATCAGGCTACAGAAATGGAGAAATTCTCTTCAAAATGTGGAAATATATTCCCGAGACGAGTCCTTTCTCAAAGGTCAACTCTGCTTGTAAGTCACCCCTCCCCACATCGCACGGTGTAGCGGTTATAACCTTCTATTAACACACCAAAGGGCTTCAGTGAGAAAGCGGGCAGAAACAAAGCGATCTCTTTCATTTTTACGTTTTGCACGCCTGACGGGGTTTTACGGTGCTCTTTTCTACACTGAACTGATCATTTGGACATCGTAAGCGAAGAGAGACACATTTCTATGTAATCAGGAAACCAGGAATCCTAACCGTTAGCCCGTTAGTGCCACAGAGAAAAAAAAAACGTTTCAACGAGATAAAATTGCAGGATAAACACATTTTTTTTCTTTTTCGTAGCGTTTGTGTTTTGTTTGATTTAGCGAATTTTATACACTTTATTTCTGACACATGAGTTAAAAGGCTGGTAGAGTATATTTAATACAAGAGCGCTGAACAACAATTTTCATCTACCGTATTGTAATGTTTTTTTTTAAAAAAAAAACAAGTTAAATGGATATATAGTAAATGTTTTTTTTTCATATAATAGTGTTTATGGTCTGAAAAACATCATTCATTATTTAACGGACATTTGGTATAATTAAAAAAAAAATACTCATTCACGAATGTTAACATTTTTTACAATAACGTGTTCTATTGTGATCTTGCGCCCCGTGCAGCAATATCACCAGACAGTTTAATTGTCTTAGTTCAGGTGGGTAGCTGCGCCAGCATGCGTAGGCTGCAAAGGAACAAGTAAAAGGTTTATTCCATGCTGAAAAAAAAGAAGAAAGAGAACACAACGTTTCGGCCACAACGTGAGAGAGACAGGGCAGTAGGCAAAGGTAAAGTAGCGGGAGAACAAAGGTTGGGAGGGAGGAGGAGTGAGAGGCGGGAGCAGGGGACAGAAAGAGAGGCCAATCAAGAGGTGTGAAGTCAGAATTGGTGCAGAGAGGTATGAAATGAAACTTCCAATGAATGGAGAAAATTTGAAAAGAACAGTAGTCTGTCGTTAAGGGAAGGGAGAATGTGTGATCCTAGCTGCAGAATAATTTTAGTTTCGGTGGTCTTTCTGATGTATGAGTTTGGAAAACCGTCTTTGCGACCACCGGTGCCCGGCTAGCTCAGTCAGTAGAGCATGCGTATCTTTAGCTCAGGGGTGTGGGTTTAAGCCCCATGTTGGGCGCTGTCCATCTCCTTATTAACAAAGTTTCCTGCTCATCCTTGACCCTCTTACACCTCGATGGTACTGAGCACGGTTTTCCAAACTCATACATCAGAAAGACCACTGAAACTAAAATTATTCTGCAGCTAGGATCACACATTCTCCCTTCACTTAATGACAGACTACTGTTCTTTTAAATTTTCTCCATTCATTGGAAGTGAAGAGAACAGAACTTAAGCTATTATTTATATAAATGTAGCCTGAGGCTTTTATGTGTTCTATAAAATCGAGGAGTCAACTGGATAGATTTGTTAAATATTTTAGTGATGGGTCTCCGTATTTGTGGTTATCAGAGGAAAGCAGGGATGAGGAGGAAATAGGTGGCACCCAAGTATGTTAAAGGAAAAAACTCAGCATCTTAAGTGATTTATGATGGTTTACAGTCCCTTTTCTGTCCTGTGGCTGTGATCCAATGACTGTGTTGAAACAGCCAGGGTTGTACTAGCTCTTGATGGACTGGTATGCAAACCAAATGACAGACAAGCAAAGCGTTGTTTTACAATTCTGAAAGCTCGTTCAATGTGGCTTCTTGTGTTTTTATGACCCCTTTTATAGTGCTGGTCTTGTAATGTTGTTGGATTGTGCGCAGGTGTCAGAAGATACCGTCATAAAGGATAGGCACGACTTGGCAAAACAACATGCCAGCAAGCACTTCCCCACTTTGAAAGGAAGATGTTGGAACTGATTAAAGAGCTTAATCTGAACTGACACAGGAGAGAGAGAGAAAATCAAAGTTCTGAAAAGTAAGCACAAGGCACACCCTGCTAAAGAAATGTATTGCCTTAAAAAAAATGCTTAGAAGGTCAGAGGAACAATTGTTGTGTTGTTTTTTTTTGCTCAAGTATTTTTATAAGTTTAATTTCCAGTTCTGTTAAAAATAAAACTTAACTTTACTGATTATTAGTCGGTGTCTTTTGTAACGATTTAGCTGTAATGATGTCTTCTTATTCATCTGGAGTGTTAAACAAAATTAATTCTGCAATAATACAGTAGTGTTTAATTTCAAATGCACAGCTGCTGTTCTCATTTGTTTCATGACTAATTATAATTGGGTATCTCATTAATAACTATGTAGCCTCATCAGGTGAATTGTCGACTAAATGCAATTCTTAAATTAAAAACTAACTGATTTGTCAGGAAATTTAGTTTGAATATAAATGAGAAACAGAAAAGTAATTGTATATTAATGTGGCCTACATATTATTCTACTAATCTGAAGTGTTCTGATGTACAGTCCTCTCCAGTTCGGGCTAATTAGTACAACAATGCCGAGCCCTTGGAACCGGATTAAGCACAAGTTGAGCTGAGCTCCAACTTTGTTCCACATGTTTTTTGCTGCAATTGAACTTGGAGCGGGAGATGATCTCCAGAATGTACCATACTAACTTAGTACGCGGCTGTGTTTTAACTCGGGAAGTCCATTGCATTTTACCCTATGGGTTTATATACATGGGTTTCTCTGCATACACTACCATAAGGGAGGAATTGTCACGACCACCAGCCAGCGGAGATCAACACGTAAGTGAGCCAATCAGCACCAGCAGCGGATTACTTCTAACAAGTGCCGCCGCACGAGTTAACACACCTGCAATTGCTCTACCGTGCGGCACCCCGGGTTATTTATACCATTCGTACCTGATTCCCGTTGCTCGGTATTGAGTTCTCTTCTTGTTGCTCAGCCTAGCGTTCTCACCCCTCTTTTGCCTTCCTGGAATTCTGCCTGCACCTTTTGCCTTCGGACTTCGGATCTCGTCTCGCCCTTTGGATTGTTTGCTATCATTGCCTGTTTTGGATTTGACCCTGTAGCTCTCTTTTCGACTACGATTCTGTCTCACGTTTTGGATTGTTCGCCACCAGTGCCTTTACTGGATCTCGACTTACCTTCGCCTTCGGACTACGGCTCAGCTCCTGGATTTGCTCGGTACGTTTACTTACCTCCCTGCGACTCCTGCATCTGCATCGGATCCTTTTCACCTCTACAGAGCATCGTTACAGGAATGGTGAGTTAGAGGGAGGGCACCAGTTTGGTTTATCAAGAATTCACCAAACTGAGTAGAACTACAGATCCAACCATTAAAAATGTGCAAGGTATGCTGCAGTAAATCGTAGTGCTCGTTCCGCAGAGAACTGCAGGATACAGCATGATGTATCGAAGTAGGGTGGAATATCTTGTAAAACCACCAGGTGGAGCTATGAAAGCTCTCATGTGCAGAATTTGGGCTGTTGCCAGAAAACACAACTGGTTTTGAATCCCTGTCAATGCTGAGGGACAATCTTTTGTCTATTACAGAATTTAACAGTCTAAATGGCATATACAATTTAATAAGTTTAAGCTTTGTATTACATTGTTAAACATTAAACTGATTAAACAGTACACTGAAGTGTTATAGAGGACACAAATTGTGTATTTCCTCTTACATTAAAAAAACATTCATTTTAATGTGATATGAAAGATTAATAATGAATAACATTGGATAGGCTGTAAGCTCAAAATATTACTGTAGTCCACTTTCTTTCTAAACATCTGCATCAATTTGTCTCATTCACCCATGATTACTTAAACATTCTGCCTGCCCTTTTCAGCTATAGCTTTGTTTGAACCCAGCTCCTGGCATGAGTTTTCCTTTAACAAAAACATTTCTTTGAAAAACTAAAATAGTAAATTATATTGATTTGTTGCTATTTCTAAATATCACAACATGTTCAAAGTTAAGTGATTTATTAATAACAACTAATAATTTCAAACTGCTTGTATTCTAAAATTGTATTTTGTTTGGGGTGATTTGTCACTGTTTTCACAATCTTGAATTTATTCAACATCTGAGATATGGTGTTCTATACCTCTGTTTACTTTCTGAAACTCCATCGATATTTCCTGTTTTCACACAGATAAGAACAAACTGCACGTGCAAATCTTTTCACAAGTGTAAAGATGTTCTGTGCTCAATAGCTCTTTAACACAGTGCACATTATGTCATATCTTTAAACATCAGTTGAAGCATTCTGAAGTCTGACAATTGTAAAAAGTTACCAAATAGTATTGGTGAAACTGTTACCTGTCCTGGATAAAGCGATTAGAAAATAGTTGGATTTACACTTGTAAGAAACTTTCTGATTTTAATGGGATATGGAAGATATTAATAATAAATGATTGGATGGTCTAAATGGAAGATGTATAGAGGAGACATGTTGAGTCTTTTCTTTTCAGCTTGAAATTAACTTTTGCCTACTATGTATATTCCATTGCAGCCATTTTAATGCAACGCAGCTCCATACTTCTCACAAAGTCTAGGCTAGGTGTTACACCCCACTGTGTTTATGTAGATTAGACAGTTCTACTTGGGGAGGGGAAGGAACTTTTAGTTTTCTGGTGTCATTGTTGGCCTTTAACATAAGGCAATCAGCAATCAAATGTCCTGTTTTTTCTTAACTTGAACAAAAACATGCCACATGCATATGGTGTGATATTGTATACTTTTAAAGCTACTACAGTATAGCTTGTGGGAAATACATTTGTCCTGTATTAAAGTTTAACTTGTTCAGAGCACCCTACATTACAAACTGAGTGAATTCAACAGTATCGACGGCTAAAAGCAACATGTCAAAATGTTCCCAAAATAACAAAAAGAGAACGAGTTGAGGATTCGATAATAGAGTAATCATAACAATAACTCGCGAGTTGTTTAATGCAATCCAAACTAAAGAAGGACACTTAAATAAACATGAAAAGATTATTTTTTCATTGACGAAAAGTAATGACACACTCTCTCTTGTTTAATTGGGATAACAATTGGATTCTCGAGCTGTAATGCATTGAATTTGAATACTCATCCAATTTCTGGGGATTCAGATCTCCTGCGGGCACAAAGAAACAGTTGCAGGCTGTTGCTGTCCAATCCGCGCTCTCTGGCTCGGTGCCAGGCTGTGCTGTGCGGTTTGCGACGGTGCGCTGCAGATGCTCACTGACCGGCTAGTTAGTGTTGGCTTTAACTAGCAAAGTTTGTGCACAGGAGAAAAGATGACTGTAGGTCCCAGCAAGTCAGGAAGAGGACCGGTTCGTTCCTGATGAAGAGCTAGTTCTGAATAGTGATTCAGCTGTCCACAGTTCCGACCTGTTCACGAGGCCTGCTGCTGGTTACTCTCTGGCAACCTCCACTCTAGACTCTTAGAACAAAGGAAAGTTCTGGCACTCGGACACACTGTCCGTTCCGTGGTTGTCCGGGCTGAGTCTCAGGATGGTCAGGAGGCACGCTGCGAGAATGTCCTGCCCTTGGGAGCCTTCTGCTCCTAGGCTGTCCTGCCCTGGAATTCTCCTTTGAATTCCCTTTAGAACAGTCCACAGAATTCTCCGAATCTTACTGAATCTCACTGAATCTCTCAGGCCCTCTGTGTTGCCTGTTTTTACCTGGAGGAACTTCAGCTCGTTGATTGGCTGAAAGTTCCATGGGCATCAGAGTCCCACGTGGGTTACTCGGCCCTACCAGTCCCTGATTGGTAGATCAAGGTGAGATATGAGTCACTTACTCCTGACACTTAGGAATGCAGTCCAGATGTCCATCTGGCACTCCCTAGACAGATAGGCGCCAATGGATGACCATTGATCATGATAGCCAGGCTTAGCTAAGTGCATCCCCCTTTGGGAGCTGTCCTTGGACCTTAAATCACCTTGCATAAATGGTTTCTCTGTGGCTGAACCACAGAGATGAACAGAGAAATGGGGCCTCATTTGGGCTCAGAACACTTAATTCTTTCTTATTAATAAGCCTCGCCGCTACACCACTGAAGGGAAATCTTAGTGCCTGAGCATAAAAAGAATAGGAGCATACTGCAACGAGTGTGAAGGCCATAAACGATATTAATTTTGGAACTTAAACATACAGTATATGGCTGGTCTCGGTACTTTAAAGAAAACATACACACCAGTATTCCATTTCTCCCTAAACATTTTAAGGATCGAAGTCTTTAACTAACGTGATACCGTAGTCAACAAGCATACTTTTAATTTGATTAAAAGGGAATATAATATGGAATCGCGTATCTCAAGAAATTAATAACGATATGATTATAGTCGTGTACTGCGACAGGGCTGTGTAGGGCTGTTTCGCCTCTCTTTTCATGCGACTTCCCTTGTAGCCCACTGGTCTACGTGCCTGATTACCAACTCACGTGTTGTGTGTTCAAATCCAGCTGGTGCTGGACTTTTCTTTTAACAAACATTTCTTCGAAAAAATAGAATAGCAATATTATGGACAATCAATTGACTTTTATATTTCAAAATATCACAACAGGATCGATTCTAAGTCATTTTTGATAACAATCAATAGTCACCTTCTTCCCTTCTGACAACGGTCCCTGCTTCTGCTTCCTGCTTCTATTGTGTGTGTGTGTGTAATAGAGTAAATATTTATAGAGAAATGGAGGCTGGACAGTATGCGTTACAATATAAACATTTATATTGATTTAAATCGTGTTTTGATTTAAATTGCAAACGCGTGTTTAATTATATGTGTTTTTTTAATCATAATCAGACTAATGCAACATAAATTGATACAGTATTTTTGTCTTCTAAGTATCTTAATAAACTTTCAGCATAGCTTTCTACCCGTTTAGATTTATTTTTCTTGGGATTTTGGGATCAAACGTGGAAGGATTAGATTGTAATCGTTTTTATTTTTCAAATACGTTTTAGAAAAGTGTAATCTATACCTGCCCAGACTGTACGCCTTCCTAAACCCCGCCCTGACCACTTTCACTCCTGTCCTGCTCTTCCCCGCGCACCCCAGCCAGGCACTCTTCGGCCTCTGCCCGGGACGAATGTATATTTTGATCTTTACACCCGGCGTGGCACCGAGGGAGCGTCTGCATTTATAACTTCGTTTTTAAAATTAGTCAAGCAATATGAAGCATCTCCTTTTACTTTTAAGTCCCTTAAATACATTGAGCACAGCTTTCTCACCACTTAAGATTGCTTTTCGATACCATCCTTACACAAAGCAGAAACTTTCCGATGACTCACAGTACAAGTGGAAAGATTACAGATTTTAATAGTGTTTTATAGTACTAAACTAGCGCTTCGTAGAAGGAGGCGCTCTTTTCCTCTAGTCTAACAGTCTGTCCACAAACAAAACATTCCTGTTAGACAAGAGGAATTGAAAAAAAAACAGTTTTGTCAATGAAAACCAGTGTGTGTGTCTCTCTCTGCTGGATGTCCCTGTCACTCTCTGCTGAATGAATAAAAGAATTTTATTGAAAACGCGTTTGCGATTGTCTGGTATTTACCTTGGTCCCTTTTAACTGTTTTTACGGTCTACAGTATTGCTTTGAGACGCCACTTTTAAAGGTGATATGTAAAATAAAGTTTTTTATTATTGTTATAGAGAAACATGATCAGATTTTCTCTGGTTCAGAAAAAAAGATCTAAAGTGCTACACATAACTTTCTTAATTCGATGTATTTAAAACAGTGAACTACTGCAGGTGTAACATAACATTCAGAAATACAATCGAGAATAGTTTTGTGGTGTTTGTTTAGATGAAATGTTCCTAAAACGTATAACGTAACAAAATTAAAGACGATTAAAATCTGTAATCTTTCCACTTGTACTGTGAGTCATCGGAAAGTTTCTGCTTTTTGTAAGGATGGTATCAAAAAGCAATCTTAAGTGGTGAGAAAGCTGTGCTCAATGTATTTAAGGGACTTAAAAGTAAAAGGAGATGCTTCATATTGCTTGACTAATTTTAAAAACTAAGTTATAAATGCAGATGCTCCCTCGGTGCCGCGCCGGGTGTAAATATCAAAATATACATACCCAACACTGATTGTACCCATCTGTCATGCAAATAAAACACCTTGAATTGAATTGAATTGAGGGAGAGAGGGGGGAAGGGGGAGAGAGATAACCAGGACTCAAGGCAAATAAGATACGCTCCACAGGCATTCACAACAGCAACATATGAAACGTTTGCACGTATAGTTAAGTTATTACTTGGTTTTCAAAGTGCAATGAAATACAATATTGTTGTTGTTGCTGTTCTGGTTGTTTTTATCCTGTAAAGCATTTTGAGAAGCCACCTTTAAAGGCGATATATACTGTAAAACTGCTGATTCTTATGGAATGTGTTCCGCAGGGGATTCAAATTTTTATTTATTTATTTTTTAATTGCGTATCTAAGGAAATCTCAGTATAACTTTGTTCATGAACAAACAGTGGCATGTTACATTATTATTCGTTTTTTTGTTAACAAGGCTCGCCAGCTAATGTGAATCGAAACCTGTCTTGCTAGCTTTTAAAGTCGTGCATGTGTAAACGACAATTCAAATAGAGAAAAAAAGACCTGACTGACAAGATTTAATTAATGCACATCAGTAAATCAAGGGACAAAACAACTATTGCGCCAGGGTCCTCAATGGGGTTTGACGTGCTAATGCGTTGGTTTAACAGTCCGGGTGTGGCAAGCCTCTAATGTCTCCCGACTTCGGCAAGAGGCACCCACCTTTCATTGCAAGACAATGAACATTCTAGCTGTACATGTGAATATAGCATAAATACACCAAGGGATTGGGTGAGCTCCCATCACAAAAAAAAAACTGCGAACCTGCACTACAGCGACCATAGTACAATATGGAGACCAAGACCTTTTAGGGGAAGAGACGGGGTGCTTCTGCTGCCCCAGCTTCCAAAGAGCGAAGGGTAAGCAAATACAGCAGACTTCATCTGAAATACGCGATTACAGCGCATATTACAAGGTATTATTGCCGTTTTGAATTTTAAATTCAATTATAATTATTTCTTTGTAGCCTGTTCTTCAAGAAAACACCGCACGGGCGAAACGATCTTCGAAATCTACCACCAGGACAGTAAAAAAGAAAGCGGTAAGACGGGAAAAAAAGAAAAGTTTATTTTGACTTCTGTTCCGCGACTGATGAATACTACTGTGTGACTTTATTTCTTACATGAATTATGTTATTTTGCCACAGGCCGTGGGTCTCTGCTCTCGGCCACTGGCCAGGGTGCCAACCTGTAGAAGCAGCACCTGTGTGGAGACTTTTCGGCAGCAGCGGGAGCAGTACGACGCATTACTGGGGAGGATTGGGAGGCTAGAGACACTCCTGAAAATGCAGAGGAAGGAGACAGTATGTTCCAGCAGTCAAACAGTTGAGCAGCTGTCTCCCGAAAAGTGCTTCTCCCCGCCGCGCAGGTTGCAATGCCTGGCGGAAGCTCTGCCCCCCGCAGAGCACACACCGCCTCAGGACACTCCATCCCGGCCTCTCCGCTCACCACCGCGCAGGAATTTGTTGATGCTGTCCCCGCCGTCTATCTCCCCCCAGGAAGCACCATTTACAGAGCGGAATTCACAGACGCCAGTGGGACGAATAATTCTCCCAGATATCCAACTGTTACCCATCACTCAGGAGATGGAGGGGGGGGTTGTACTTGCAGTGCATCGGCATAAACGGGAAAGCAAGAGCCGACCGCTACGCCGCCCTCGTGTTTCGAAATCTTGTGACTTTTGAAATTTACTGGGGGTGGACCACGTCTGTAAATTTCGATGGGTCCAGAGGCAAAAGTGCCTTGCCTTGCAATCTCCGGGAAACCATTAGTAGCATGGTGAATCGGAGATTCTCAACCCTTACTGCGTGCGACTGGAAAAGAATTAGTGATCGGATCAACGAAATGCTTCGTAGAAGGAGGCGCTCTTTTCCTCTAGTCTAACAGTCTGTCCACAACAAAACATTCCTGTTAGACAAGAGGAATTGAAAAAAAACAATTTTGTCAATGGAAACCGGTGTGTGTGTCTCTCCCTGCTGGATGTCCCTCTCACTCTCTGCTGAATGAATAAAAGCATTTTATTAAAAACACGTTTGTGTTTGTCTGGTATTTACTTTGGTCCCTTTTAACTGTTTTTCCCATCTACTTTTTTGCTTTGAGATGCCACTTTTAAAGGTGATATGTAAAATAAAGTTTTTTATTATTGTTATTGTTATATTGTTATAAAAAAATATCTAAAGTGCTACATCTAACTTTCTTAATTCGATGTATTTAAAGCAGTGAACTACTGTAGGTGTAACATAACATTCAGAAATACAATCTCATATTTGAAAAATAAAAATGATTACAATCTAATCCTTCCACGTTTGATCCCAAAATCCCAAGAAATATAAATCTAAACGGGTAGAAAGGTATGCTGAAAGTTTATTAAGATTCTTTGAAGACAAAGATACTGTATCAATTTATGTTGCATTAGCCTGAATATGATTAAAAAACACACATAATTAAACTCGCATTTGCGATTTAAATCAGAAAACGATTTAAATCAATATAAATGTTTATATTGTAACGCATGCTGTCCAGCCTGCATTTCTCTATAAAAATTTACTCTATTGCACACACACACACTAGAAGCAGGAAGCAGAAACAGGGACCATTGTCAGAAGGGAAGAAGGTGACTATTAATTGTTATCAAAAATGACTTAGAATCGATCATGTTGTGATATTTTGAAATATAAAAGTCAATTGATTGTCCATAATATCGCTATTCTATTTTTTCAAAGAAATGTTTGCACAAGCTGGAGTTGAACACACAACCCGTGAGTTGATAGTTGGGCACGTAGACCAGTAGGCTACAAGGGAAGTTGCATGAAGAGAGAGGCGAAACAGCCCTACACAGCCCTGTCGCAGTACACGAATATAATCATATCGTTATTAAATTCTTTAGATACGCGATTCCATATTATATTAGCAGAAAAGCTTAAAACTACCACTTTTTCACACGCTATTTCACATGCTAGTTATATACTTCGATGCTTAAAATCGTTAGGGAGAAATGGAATACCGGCGTGTATTTTTCCTTTAAAGTACCAATTCCTGGAATCTGACTGGCTGACACCCCTCTGAAGTGGTTCCATAAAATCTGGTATACGGAAAAGAAAGCGTTGCTACATACAAGTATATTTTAATACAGTCTTTGCTGTGCTCTTGAGGATCCTTGTGATATTTTGAGCTCTAGTTGAATGATAAGTGTCGCATTTTAAATCATTTTCGTAGTTAGAAATTATGAAACGCCCTGTTAAAAGCAAGGAAGTTTTTATGCCCGTTGAAGTAAAACAAAATGCCTGACAAAGTATGGCTTGGACAGATTCCAAGTGCTTGTACAAATGTGCTAAAGAAATTATACTTTGAGTATACAGCTTGTCCAAAGTCATCCATTATTAATACTATTAGTAATATCTTCGGTTAAGGCTTTGATGCATAAATATTTCTGATAAAGGTAGGTTGTGTACTTTTGTCCAACTGAGCAATCTTGCTTTCATAAAATATACCAACATTTTAATGACTGATGATTAACATGCTGTAATACACAGTTCAAAATTAAAAGCTCAAATGCTGTACATGAGAGGTTAAGCTCCCCCTGGCGGTTTTACAAGGTGACGCCGGATAGTTTCCGGGATGACGTCAAATGACGCGATTAACCGCGTGATACTGCGTGACACTGCGACACGCCCACCGGGGTATGCCGCGAAATACCCCACCCATTTTGAATTGCTGCATCTGTAATACCTTGTGATACATGCAAGACATCTGTAAACGAAGATGTAGTTACAATAAAATTGGCAATTCACAGAAAACCACAATTTGTATAATATTATTCCTTGATATCAATGATCAATTAAAGGATTTGAAGAAACAGCAGCAATAGCAGATGATTTTGGTTTTGAACCCATCTTTACACCTCAATAATCCATTTGTCCTCGAAAAAAGAAAAGACAGGCATATTTTGAGTCTCATAATTATATGTGAATATGTGAATAACAGTTTAACCCCAAATGTCTGTAATTGTGATTCTGTTAAAATTCAAAAAAGCATCTATCAATAGTAAGAAATTATTAAGAAAGGAAGAAATTGTAAGACATGAAGACATTTACAGGTTATATCCTTTGCTTTGTCTTTTAACACAAGTGTTCAGGATCAAACCCATATTAGGACGGTTGTGTTTCTCTTGTAATCATCAAATGTCATTGTTTTGTCCGTCAGTTCTTTCTCGAGTTGTACCATGGATATTTTATACCATCAATACTTTTCATGCTCTTTTGCATTTTCTTTCACATACAGAAAAAAACTCAAGGTGTTCTTGTCACTGTGCTACACAGTACAGGACACGCAGGGAGGAATTCGCGCAGCTTTCAGCTCAGTGCAGAGTCCAGAGGGAGGACTCACTCAGTGAATGATCTCTCAGGAAATCCCGGGTGAGATTCAACATCCCGGGTGAGGTTTTTCTGCAACAGCCACGACAAGTGTGAAGATGTTCTCTGGATTTCCTGAATGTGGCTTTAAATTAGTTCACATTCTTTGGTAGTTAACAGAACTAAATAATTTGGAGGTACATTTAAAACTTCAGAGAACACTGTAGCACTTCCAGTTTAATTGTGTAAACCTGGCTCTCTATGAACACGAGCAAAGAGTTCTCACTCAACAGAAGACTGCGATGTGAGCACAGTAACATAAAGCACTTGGAGAAACCAGGGATTGAACCCAGAACCTCATACATTTAAGACAAGCACTATACCACTGAGCTACATCCCCAACATAGACACGTGTGGAAGTGACTTAGAGATGTGCAGGTGCTCACAGAACACAATCCATCTTTTGCATCTTTTAAGTGCTCTTGATTAAACTATGCATAGTAAAACAGCAGTACTGATGATTTTCATGGACTGATGCACACTTGTTCTGTACAACTCCAGTGATAAAACCTTGTCTGTAAATATTGTAGAACGTAAAAGGGTGAAACAACGCTCCAACTGCAGGAATGGTAACAGAAAGGATCATTTTCTTATTTAATATGTCCTTTTGAGATGCCTTGTCAATGCACACAGACGTTAGAGCTGAACAAATATTTTGTACACAAGACGGCAGTGCGATATTAGAATTCCTGTCTTCTTGATGGATTCAGACTCCTTCTCAGAGGTCCATGCTCGCCAAATAAGTTTACAGCTGTAGCGGCAATTCTTGTTAATAAGACAGAATTAAGCGTTGCTGTGCTTTCCTAAATGAGGCCCCATCTCACTCTCCCTCTCTGTGGTCCAACCAAAGAGAAAGTATTCATGCAGGCTGATTTAAGATGTTTTCTTTTCATAAGGGACAGCTCCCAAACGGAGATGCACTTAGCTAAGCCTGGCTATCATGATCAATGGTCATCCATTGGCGCCTATCTTTCTAGGGAGTGCCGATTGGACATCTGGACTGCATTCCTAAGCGTCAGGAGTAAGTGACTCATATCTCACTTTGATCAACCAATCAGGGATTGGCAGGGCGTGGTAACACCACGTGGGTCTCCAATGCCCGCCAAAATCTCAACCAATCAGCACACATCTGTGTCTTGGTCAAAAACGGAGCGCAAGCTCAGATCGGGGCTCTCCTTGGCCATTTTCGCGCATCCTCAGAAACAATCACGTGACAACTGCTGTTGTCTGCACTGGGACTTGGACTTTGTTCTAAGCACGAGACCGAGGATCCCGTACGTACTCAGAATTCTACCAACGTGAATGCTCCGCTTGATCAACGGCAGCCTACAGTTGGACCCTTGTCGACAACCTGAATAGCTTATTCAGAAGCAGCGCTGGTCCGAGAACGAACCAGCTTCTTCCCGGGCAAAAGAGTGACTTGTGAGGACTCGCAGTCACACTCTGTGCATAGAGACTTTCTACTAGCCAGCCGGACTGCTGGTAGATCCCCTCGGAGCAACGACTGCCCTGCGCGCCGCAGTCAGATTCCTCCGCCCGTCCAACTCTGAGCTGCACCTCGACTGGTTGGTTGGTCGGTAGCCAGAGGACGCCGGGACAATGCCCATTGGACAACCGCTGGAACCGAGGCTGCAACAGAGCCTGTCAGCTGGTTTGGTGTTCGTGCCGGGAAATTCCAAATCCATACACAGTGGATAAGTAAACCCCATGTTCTACATTGCGTCTCGAGAATTCAATTGTACCTCAACATAAGTTGTTATCAATTTAATTCATGAGTATTGCATTTACTTCCGAGTTTAGAGTAACAGTGGGTAATAACACTGATTAGCGATTTGGTAACCGAACGATATATATTGACATATATTCTCTGTTGTGTATCTCTTTGTGTTTGCATCTCTTCGAGATTATATACCGTGTGTATTGATAACCCTCACAGTAAGGTCTGCCGCTTGTATCCAGGCAGACTGGTATATGTTTGGTGCACAATTTATATTAATAACTGTATCTCGTGTATTGAACCCGTGTGTGTGCGTTGTTAGTTGTTCTGACAATTGATTTTCTAAAAGCCACAACGAATCACCTCGTGATTGCTGCTGCAATGAATAATTGTCTCAGTAAACCCATCAAACCTCTACACAGCTAAGGAAGAGTAGCTCGGAAAATACCCAACTCAACAAGCGAGCGCGTTGGTTGCTCTTGATCTTAATGCAAGGAGCTTTTTTTTTCGCATTAATGATTATTAACCAGAAACAGCTGCACAACTGGTTGCATTTGTGATTATGTCACTTCTCTGCTTCAGCATGGTCAATAAAAGACTCTGAAAGTAGTAGAGAAAAACTGAATTAAAATCATATTAGCAATTCTGAGCGATATCTGCATACAGGCAATCCAATAAGAACGTTGAAATCTTTGAATGTCATCTCTCTATATATTGCGCTGCTTTTTACTTGGAGTAAAACTATTGGATTGAAGGGTTAAAATGTAACCCTTGTTACATCTTGTAAATCAGGACTAATTTTAATATCAAATGAAATTACTACAGAAGAAAAGGCTTAACTGAAATATGAATAAGACTATGCAAGCCTAAAAAGTAGAACAATTCAATTTCTATAACTTATTTTTTAATGTTTTGAGAAATTGGCTCACACCCCGGAAGACACTAACGTTTCTCTTTGTTAGAGTATGTGAATAACAGTTTAACCCCAAATATTTGTAATTGTGATTCTGTTAAAATTCAATAAATCGTCTATCAACAGTAAGAAATTATAAAGAAAGTAAAAAATTGTTTTATTACATAAACTATAAGACAATGAAGAGAGTTTACTTCGCTTTTGTTCTTTTGACTTAAGCGTTCAGGATCCGAACCCATCTGCGGACGGTTGTGTTTCTTGAATCTCTTGTAATCATCAAAAGTCGCTGTTTTGTGCTTCAGTTTTTTATCGAGTTGTACCATGGATATTTTATATGATCAATACTTTACATGCTCTTTTGCATTTTCCTTCACATACAGAAAAAGTTCAAGTTGTTCATATCACTGTGCTGCACATTTACGCTGGACCACCTGTAACAGTACAGGACACACAGTGAGGAATTCGTACAGCTTTCAGCTCAGTGCGGAGTCCAGAGGGAGGACTCGCTCGCTGAATCATCTCTCAGGAAATCCCGGGTGAGATTCAAAAGGTAAACCTGGCTCTCTATGAACACGAGCAAAGAGTTCTCACTCAACAGAAGATTTCGATGTGAGTACAGTTATATAAAACACCTGAAGATGCCAGGGATTGAACCCCGGTCCTGTGGAGCAGTAAGTGACTTGTAGCGCTGACATAAGAGATACTTACATAAAGTGCTTTTACTGACCACATTACAAATCACAGGAAGTAAGGTCTTGAAACATTGGGCAGTAGTGGGATTTAAACCCATGCCCCTGAGAGAGTGGAGCCTAAAATCCAGCATATTAGACCATTCAGCCACACTACCTCTGGCCCCTTCTCCTTTCCTCTCGTTGCTGAGTATAGGTGCCTTCATGCAATTGAGCCAGGTTTGAATCCCAGCCAATGCATCTCCAAATCTTTTCAAATGAATCTGTGATCTTGTAGCACATCCTCTGAAACCAGCAATCGAAATTGGAAACGTCTTCTTCAACACTGAAAAGCTCAATTAGGATGAAGCAGTTGTACACAGGACAGCAGTACCATATGTGTTCTTGATTGATTCAGACTCGTTCTCAGTGGTTCTTGCTCACCAAATAACTAAAAAGCTGAGGAAGAACGCTACAAAAAATACTAATCAAAATACAAAATAATAATCAGTATTAACCAGAAACAGCAGAAAAACTGGTCACAATTGTGATTATGTCGCTTCTCTGCTTCAGCAAGGTCAATAAAGGACTCTCTGAAAGTAGTAAAGCACTAAAGCACTGCAAAACTGAATTCAAAATCATATTAGGAATTCTGAGTGGTGCCTGCTTACATGCAATCCAATACGGATGTTGTCTTTAAATAAGAATTCTCTATGTTTCCCTGCCTTTTCCCTGGAGTGAAACTATTGGATTGAAGGAATTCTTCTGACAGGTTTACAAGGTCCCGTTGATATTTGGATAAGTCTATGAACTCGTGATTTTTATATACTTTAAATAACTGCCATACACACAGAATAAAATGACAGTACTGATGATTTTTCCTGAGATGAAGCACAGCTTATCTTTCCAAGACTGCTTATAAAGGCAAGCCAGTGGATACTCTAGCAGAACATGGACAAACGTTCAGCTTCGTAACCAACAAATTCCCCATTTAGATCTGACATGCGAGGTATGCTTTGTGATTGCTTGAAGTGAAACCCACAATCTCTTTTGGACTTAGACAAGTTATTTCTGATGGAGCGCGATGCGGAAAGACATAATCAGCTCTACCCCTGAGGATGACTCGACTTGAAAATGCAGAACATTAACGTTTCACAGATAAAAGGAGCACAACCGACATTAAAATTGAGGGCGCACTGTGATTTGCACTGACTCAAAAGTGATCTTGGTAGACAAACTTCCCTGCTGAAGGTGGAAACGATAAATTGTGTTGAGAAGAAGAAACACTTTTTTCTCCCTGCTTTGATGTTAAGCTGATAAAGTAGCTTTTAACACATTACTCCATTTGGTGGTTGTAACACAAAAACTCCTAGCAGCAGTGGGATTCAAGCCCACACCCCCAAAGAGACTGGAGCCTTAATCCAGCACCTTAGACCACTCGGCCACACTACCCACTGGGCCCTCTTTTTTTGTCTCATTACTTGCCCGGAGGAAGCCGGGTGGGTTTTGCTCTTGTCGCCCGAATTAGTGGCGTTATGACCGTGGAACCGACTGCACCTGCTTTTTCTGAGATGCTTCCCCTCTCATGGCGAGATCTCGACTTCTTTAACACCTCTGGATAAAGATCTTCTGTGGAGCAGGTTTCAGACCTCTGCGTACAGCACCCTTGATGTCATTTTATTTTTACAGCAGCCGCATCCGGAAAGTTGTGTCTTTTACGTTTTATTTGAACAACAAAACTACATACAATACAAACAAGAGCACATATAACGTATCAAGAAAATCGTCAGGGGCACATGCTATAATACAATTACACTTTATGAAAAACGATTACACAAGGTAAATAAAGATAAGGTCCGCACAGCTCGTTCTTACATTTCGAAAGAGTCCGTAAATACCCCTTTACGTCTATTTTGAACTGTTCAAACGTAGGACTCTTCCCAGACCATTTCACTTTATACCACATTCCTAGACGAGGATGCTTCTCCTGTTTTAGAACTATTTTGGGCGGTATGGCTTATACAACACACCCACAGTATTCTAATGGTGGACTGCAGATCTGTGCTATAGTTCAGTCGAATTCAAAGGATCCAGCAATCGTACTGGATTTGACTGGGATTCTGAAATGTCTCTTGCAAAAGAATTCGGGTTTGCTTGAACCTTTGATAAAAAAAGTGATCTGATCTGAAACTACCCAGCTTACAATCTCTGAGGTAGTTGTCACTAAACTCGGACGTGATGTGGCACACATGTGCCGTGTGCCTTTACTTTTGTAAAAAACTGGTATCGGGAAAAGTTTCTTAATATTTCTTTTGATTAGCATGCAAGAAAATGTGATCATTACCTATGGAATTTCCCGCCAGCGTGGAGCTTGAATTCACAACCTTGAGACTCAGTGTTCAAGAGTCACAGAAGAGGTCAGCCTGGTCTTCAGTTTGCCAACGATAAGCTCCGGCACTGCTCCTCTGTAAAGCAGATTGTTCGGATCGGTTATGTGGGACAGCACTTCGATACTAAGATCGTTTGCAGCACACGCATGGTTTCCCCCTTCACGCAAAAAACATAGACGAAGGAAACTCTCTTGTCTTGGGCTGCTGACTCCCGGATTTAAAGCGCTCTGGGTGCCAGCTATGTCTCTAACAAGCACACTATAAAGACAGGAATTACACTTTGCTCACGTCACGCATGGAATACTTGTGACGTGGCAAAGTGTAAGTGTAGCAAAGTGCGAGGCTACTTGTTCCAATATTATCTAGTCTCATCTCATATGGTGCCGATTCCTGGTTTTCATTTAAGAAAGAGCACTGCAAACACCGTAAACAGTGCAAAACGTGTGATGAAAGAAGTCTTTTCCCCCCTTTGTCTAAAGCAGAACACAGCGGAGTCATGCCGAGGGTTGTGAGATCAAGATTTCAGTGGAGCACTGTCGTCTAAGTCTTTAGCTACATGAGTTGGACATCCTCTTGTACAGGGAAAGCAGATTGAGATCCTCTGACATGAAAAGTGACAGATAAAAGCCATTTCTCATCCTTTCTCTTAGTGGTGGAACTATCGCATGTAAATGAGGCAACTTGCAAGGCGAGCAGGCTCGGTGCACACCGAACGCAGATGTCTCAGAGCAGTTGAGACGTGTCCAAGTGGCTGTCAAAGGACAGCACTTTGCCAGCGCCGTGGCTTTGTTGGCTAAAGCGCGTGTCTAGTAAACAGGAGATCCTGGGTCCGATTCCCAGCGGTGCCTTTCTTCCTGTCTTACTGTACAGAATTTATCCTTATGGGCAAATCCCATGCCTTTTAATTCAGGTGAATGCAAGTGTTCGTTTCCTTTCTGGAACAACTTGTTTTGAAAGAAATCTATACAGCTTGCGAAAGATGAAACACAAATCTTGCTTATCAGTGAAGAAGAGGTACTCCCAGCAGGCCAGCTAATACCAGCAAAGTTTTTTTTTCACCCTAACCCAGAGAATGGAGAAAAGCGAGGCGCCTGTGGCTCTGCAGTGTAATCAGTTCGCGAGTTCGGCGGTTAGCTGAAAGAGTGGTAAATGGAGCTCGCCCCAGCCCGTCCTTATTCTTTTAAAGAGGATAAAAAATTAACTTCGCCGCCATTACTACCAGCTTTAAAAGACTGCCATGGGCACGGAAAAAAACACACCACAGATGACTTTTCTGGAACCGAAGCAGAGATTCCTTTACGAACCAACTGATAAAGCTCAGCCAGTGAATACTGTTAACAGAATGTGAAAGCACGATCAACTTTGTAACTGCAACCACAGGAAAGCAGCAAGAAGCAGGCTCCATTCCCCATTTAAATCTGTCGTGCGAGGCATGCTTTTTGCACGCATGAAGTAAATCCCACGATTGCTTTTGAACTTGGACAAAGTACTTCCAAAGGAGCGCTATGCGCAAAGATTTATCATGTTCTTTACCACCCCTGGGTGCTGCAGGTGCTTCAGGTGGAGAAAGGCCTGCAGGTAATACAGTACAAGAAGCTGCTCAGGCAAGGTGATGTCTTGCCCAGTCTGTGCAACACATCTCTCTTTGCAACCATCAACACCTTCCAGCAATCCTTCGTACTTGGTTCTGGACTCTGCAACTGTCTATATCTGTTTGAGAAATTCGTACTCATCAACTTTTTTTGTATTCAAATTAAAAGTACAACTGAAAGAAGTTTTATAATGAAAATGACCTAATTTTAGTAATCTCTTGGCAACATTCTTACTGTTCTTCTTCTGAATATCCTTTAGGATACTTTGGAAGTTGATGATGAGGTTAGCCAGGCTGGGATCCTCTACTTTCACACTGATATCATTTAGGATGTAGCCCGGAAAATGGTTTATGTTCTTAATATAATTAGCAATGATTTGGTGAGACAGTCCAGTGGTCTTCATTTGGTTACAATAATTGTTGTTCTGGATAGGCCCTTTACAAAGTTTAAGGAAGATGCAGATGGATCCATAAAAACAGGAATCTGGAAACATTTTCTACCTGATAAATGTAGAGTCACTATGTTTATGGCTGAGATTTCACATGGGTGAATTTTAAGCTAAGGAGTAAAAACATGTGCTATGGAAATATCACTGCTCAATTTTAAATGCCTTTAAAAAATAAATACCTCCTGAGAGCAATCTGCCACTCCAAGATCCTTGGTAAGGTCCTGTTTAAACCCAGCCAGGTGAGGAGCATCCAGGGAGTGCGTTCTGTCCAGTCCAGCCTGGGTCACCATCTTCCTGAAAGCCTGCTGATGGCTTTTAAGAACTGGGGGGACAGAAGGAATACAAAATACACATTTAAACATTTTTACTTCTAAGACAAACTAGAATACAAGTATAAAACAAAAGATACATTTGGAAAAAATAGAAAGTTCTCCAGAACTCACATCTTCCCCTTCCTCTTCCACTTCAGTCTCTGGCATCTCTTCCTCCTGGACAGCAGCCTCTTGCTCAGGGCATCTGGACCACTGGTATATCATTTTAACATACCCTTACATAAAGGTAAAGGTTAGAAATGAAACAGAAGAACCCTTATAAATTCTAAATATCTTACCTTGCTGATGTGTCTTCAGGATTCCACATAAAACAGTCCATGGACTCCGCCAGTCTCACATTCTCACCACACATGAGCCCTATGCTCTTGCAATCCCTGACCTGCCGATTCCTCAAGTGATTCAACAAGTCCTTCCTGGCCTGGAGAAGGACCTTGCTGATCTCCTCTGCTGAGGCTCATTTCATACACACCCTCTTTAGGTGAAGAGGAAACTGGTCAAATGTCTTCAGGCAGGTCTTGCACACCAGAGGAATCCTCATGGGTCTCTTTTGAAAATAAATAACTTTTGTGTAAAGGAACAAGTCAAGACTGTTTCAGTTTCTTAACCGAGCCTTAATTTTCTCTCCAATAGCTTCACCATATTGTTTATTGTATTTTTATCAGAATTATACCTTGCTCTAAAATAATGACTTTATAAAACAACTTAACTCTTACTTGGTCTTGTTCGCAGTCTTTCCAGTAGAAGTCGTTGTAGAATCTAAAAACTGCTGTGATAATTTGATCTGCCCGAGTGTCCTTCCCTAACCCAGTATTGATAGTTTGTGTACTGTAGGGTCCAAAGGTGGTGTTCTGCAATTTCCTCCCATAATGTTTCTTTGATCAGTTGGAAGTAAGTGTGAAAGCTTCCTCCCAGTGGGGAAGCTCAAGATCCTCTAGTTGTATGACAGATTTTCGTCGTAGTGCTCTTCGAGGATCTGCAGTGTGGTGTGAAGCCAATTTTTGGCATTGCTTACCAGCTTCAGATATGTGAGTTTAGGTGGCTTGGCAGGTTTTATGAGTTCCTCGGTCTTCCGTCGTAGGCTGGCGGGTGCTCGGTTCTCCCGTCCAATAAAACTGCTGTGTTTTGTAAATGGTGGACTGTTTGGATCATTTTGTAGATGATCCTGGTTCCTTGGTGGAAGGTATCCTGTCTGACATGTTTGCTGTGTAGGCAGTGTGGAGGGTGACCATATGGTTGCGTGCATTGTCAACTCTGGATTTATCCATACTTACCATTTAAATGCCTAAAGCTTTGTTGACACCGTTAGGTTTCCACTGTTAGGCAGCTTTAACTCTGTAGAATCTGTGGCTCCATAGGAAGACTATATTGCCTTTCTGTGTGTCGCTATGTTTCTGCCTGGGTCTTCTTCAGGCATTGTTCTGGAACACTGTGTCCATGCTGGCTTGTTTTTATCCTGTTTTGTAAGGGGCAGTGTGTTGTAGTTCCTCCTAGGGGGCTAGTTTGTATCCTATGGTCTGTGTTCCTTCTGTACGTTTCTGTATGAGTAGGTGCAGTTTCAGTTGGTGAATGGGTTTCTGCTTTCCCTGGTGGGGATTATGCATGGACCATTAACATCTCAATAGGCAATCAGGGTCTTTTGTTTTCCTCCCTAGTAGGACTGTGCAAGCTGTGTGAGTTTCCATAGCTGATTGGTTTCAGTTATTCTTCTGTTTGTTGCGTGTTAGTATGGTGAAGAGTTCCAGTCCCTGTAGGATCTGGCTAGTTAGGAGAGGGGAACGAAGCTCCTTCTCCCAGACTTTATCCGAGAGGGGACCATCTGGGACAAGGAGAGGACTCTCCTTCCAACGACTAAAACCCTCCCAGTTTTTCTGATGTACAGGTCTTGTGTAAAGATAGTATTAAGTCTTTTGATCCACTCCCTTTCCTTTTTCTTTCTTTCTGTCTCTGTCCAGTTGGGGTTGCTTTCCAGTCCCGTGGTTCCTGATGTACCTGTGTTGTGTCAGCTGGGTTCGGATGGAGTTACCCGTTCCCCCCACATAGGTCACCCCGCACTTTTTGCACTGGATGCTGTAGATGGCGTTATTGATGTTTTCTGAGAGTGCCCTTTGCAACTGGAAGATTTCTTTAGTTTCTTTGTTTTGGATAGTTGTTTTCTGTTATGAAATGTTTGGCTCTTGGTGTATATGATCTGTTGTGTACAGGTTTTAGCTTGCTTTGGTCTAATTAATGCTAAAGGTTTTTGTTTTTTTCTGTGTGCAGATATGATTTTGTGCTCCCTCAGTATGTTTGTGTTTTCTAATATCATGGTTTTTGGTTGGTTTTTATGCTGAGTTGAAAATATGATGTGTTGAGGGGTATTTTTCTGTCATCTGGAGTTTTTCTATTTAGAAATGTTTGTGCCACATTTTTGAGGAAACTTTGTGTGTATCTTCTCTGGCATAAAGCTTGGAAGAGTGTTTATTTGGCTTCCTCAAAGTCTTGTTGTTGTGTACAGATTTTGTGGAAGTGTAGGAGTTGTGATTTTACCAGTCCTTTGAAAGTATGTTTTGGGTGGAAGCTATCCTTGTGCAGTAAGCCGTGTGAATGTGTCTTTGAAAAATACCTTGATGTCCAGTTTGTCTGTGTTGTTGAAGGAAGAAACTTTGTATGTGGTGGTGTCTAGGAAGTCTATCAGGCTACCATGCTTGGTGTATTTGAGTTTAATGGACCTGTGGTGTGTGTTGAGGGTGTTAATGATTTCTTGTAAGGCTTGATATGTGCTGCCTATATGTTTATTTTTTATATCTTTGCCCTGTGATGGACTGGTGTCCTTTCCAGGGTGTAGCCTGCCATGTGTCTATTTCTTGCCACATTTTAAAGTGGAGTTATAATCTTACTATTTTTACAGTTTTAAATTGACATTTACAAATGTATATTAAAGCAGCTACCCACCTGAACTAAACTATGTCAGCATGTGTAGTCTGCAAAGGAACAAGTAATAGGTTTATTCCATACTGAAAAGAGAAGAGAGAAAACTCAACGTTTCGTCTGTGAAGCCTTCAGGTGTGAGAAAGACAGGGCAGGTTACAAAGGTTAAATAGCACAGAAGAACAAAAGCTGGGATAGGGGAGGAGGCAGGAGCGGCAGAGAGGCCACTCAGGAAGTGCAAAGTGGAGAGAGGTGAAGAAAGGTATGAAGTCAAGACCTGCAAGAGAATAGAGAAGATTACATTAAAATAAGTCAGTCATTGAGAGATCCTGGCCATTTGAGGTGAAAAGAAAAACTATGGGCTTGCAGAAATCTTTAACCTTCCCAGCCCTAATATGTTCTCTGAATCGTTCTCCTAGACTCCTTTCAGTTTTCCAAATGTAGATAGCTGGGCATTTTTTGCAAGCGATACAGTAAATGAGATACAGGATGTTGTCAGGGTTATCCGGAATTGTCCTGTGATGCCCTGAATGTTGTTAGATATGTATTTGCAAGTGATGCAGCGAGTGCTGTTGCAGGGGAAGGTGCCAAGTGCGAGGGAGCTGTGAACAAGAAGCTTATGTGGTGGTCAGCGATAAGAGATGATTGGGCGGTCGGGAAAAAGAGTACCGATGGAGTGATTGTCCTGTAAAATGGAGTCATTGTTAATGATGGTCCTGGGGATAGAAATTGGGTTAGGGTGGTAGGAAAGCACCGAGGGAATGCGGTTGTGAGACCAGGAGTTCCGGATTGAGTTGATGAGCCGAGGGCTGTTTTTGGCCTGGGAGTAGAATAAAGTGACACCTTTCGTCAAACTTTTTGACAGGTACCACGCCCCCTTTTTCAGGCAATGGGAGGCCGCCATGGGCAGATGTCCTGCCCCCTTTTTGGCTAATGGTGCATCATTACGAGTGGATGTCCCGCCCCCTCCAGAGCCAATGGTGTGTCATTATGAGTGTTGTTGTCCCGCCTTCCACTCCCTGGGCCTCAGGGTCCAAATACCCACCATCGCATCCCCCTCAATTTATAAATAAGTGTATGAAAGCACGTATTAGCGACGAGGGTTGGAAGGTGATCAAGTCTGCCGTAGGTTTCAGCGCACTCTATTATAACCCTAAGGAATCGGGGCGTTACGGCGGTGTGTGGGGAGTCTGGTGAGGGCCGCGAGTTCCCGGGGTGTAAGCGGCACCAGCCGCAGCCAGGTGTCAGACTGGTTGACCCTGATAGCATGTCTCAAAAAACATCAAGCGCACGCGCGCACACACACACACACACACACACACACACACACACACACACACACACACACACACACTGAGTAAAGTGGGCCGCGAGATCCCGGGGTGTGGGCTGTTGCAGCCAGGGTCCGGTGACAGTGTGGTTGACCCTGACAGCAAGTCTCAAAATACAGCAAGGGCGTGTAAACACACACACACATACACACACAAAGTCTCCTCCAAACTCGCCGCGGTTTAATATTGACTATTTGTAGCGACTCTTTATCATCAGTCGTTGACGGTTCACCAACACCAGATTCCCCGTACGTGCTCACATGACAGCCACTGTCACACACCACTGAGTGCGGGGTCAGCTTTTGCTAAAAAGAAGACGAAGTGTTGAAAATGATATACGCTAAGCGCAGATTGAAACAACAATTCCATTATCAGAAAAAATATTTTAGCAACTTACCTCTTCAGTTTGCATAGCAGAGGAATCCGATGATTCACTACTCAAAGAAGCCATCTTCGCAGCAGTCAATATCGGGGCCTGACAGCTAAGGTGTCACACTTCAAAACCGGCAAGTCGGCTCATTTAAGCATAAACTCCAAATCCGTAACCATGCCTACATAGCTCAAGACAGTTTTCAAATGGTTGTGATGTTTTAGAATGCCCCACCATATCCCCCTGCCCCAAAATCACACGTGTTTTATCGAGAGCGTAATCACGTTCAATCGCGTAATCAGAAAGTAATCACGTTGAATTAAAATACGTAAGCTTATTTTTAATGAGAAATTCTCAACAGCTTTACAAAAGTTTGAAATACTTTTCCACATACCGTGAATGTAAAGTCTTTAAACCTTAAAAATATTCACATGCAACCCAAACCTCAAATGATGTGTGTTTGCCTAGAAAAGAAATTACATTGAATCAAAAAATGTAACTTATTTTATTTTTTGAGAAGAGCATTGTGGGGCTGGTCTTTATATTTTAGTGGATAGGTCATAAAAGTGTTAACATAATTGAATAAGACACATTTAGCAGCGATAACTTTTAAGCACAATAAAAAAAATGATATTTATAATGCTTGAAGATTTTAACAATATAACGGACTTTACTAAAATGTTTACTTTTAAAATAAATCCTCACCCAGGCATCTGCCGTTAAAGGTTATGGGATGTAGACCCACGGTATCCAAAGAGGAACAGCTCTTTCCAGGGCACGCCGTCAAGAACAGCTCCTCGGACAGCGCGAAACAGGCCATCCAGCAGATCCGTCAAGCACGCCCTCAAATCCTTCAATCCATCACAACTGAAAAAAAAGAGGTGCAGCAGCACCTCCGTCCACTTCCTGCACACAGGGCAGAGGGAGTCCTCCTCAGCATGGAAGCGCTGCAGTACCATCTTGGTGAAAACGCAGTTGTGACGGATGAAGTCCAGCTGCTTGCATCTCTAGGGCAGGAAAGGCAGCCTCAGACATGCCCAGATCCATGTCGGCTCGAGGTGGCGGAAGATCTTACCACAGAACTCCTCAGAGATTGGCACACTGAACCGTTTCGCCACCATCAGCCTGTAGAACATGCTGGTGGTGCACTCCAGGAGGTCCACCCCACGGTCCCCCCACTTCACCCTCAGCTCCAGCCAGGCTGGGCCTGCTGCCCCGTCTTGTGGACGGAGCTTCTCCAGCCAACTGTCCGGGAGACCGAGTTTGAGCTGCTCGTAATCCTGATGGATCTTACTGACAGGCAGCTTGTTGTCGACCTCTCGGACAGCGTCGACAATAGCCTGGGTGGGCAGAAAACTGTCCTTTACTTCATAAAGAAGATCCTTGACCTTGGATATGCCAGCCTCGTAGAGCCGCCTGTTCCATCGAGACCCCAGCAGGGGGTTGAGGAACAGAGGCTGCTCCAGAAGCTGGGCCCGGGTCTCCGGCGTGTAGGAGACATGCTGGGACATGAACTCCCCCCACGCCAGCAGGACCTCCCTGTAAAAGGGGGGCAGATGTTTTACCAGCCCCGGAGTCAGCCTCATCAGGAGGGTCTCCTGCCCCAAGCCCCCACAAGTCATCGAGGTAGCGTACCATTAAAAATCTTCCAAATGCCGACATTATCCAGGTCAAGGAATTTCTTCACTACTTTCAGCCTAAAGCTTTTCAGCTTCAGGCCTACATCACACAGCTTCAGCCCACCCCTGGAGATTTCCCCAATGAGGGTGTCATGAGCAACCCGTGGAGGCTTCCCCTCCCACACGAATCCCAACACAAGTTGCCTAATCTCGTTCTCTACCCATTCAGGAAGAGGCATCACAGACACTGGGTACCACAACAGGCACAGGCACAGTGTGTTAACGAGCAGGACCCTTCCCTTTAGGGTCAGGGACCTGTGTCTCCACTGATTTAGCCTGGCCCTCATCTTAATGAGCTTCTCCTTCCACAGGAGAAGCCCAGTGGCCTGCTCATCAGCGCTAATGTAGACGCCAAGGACCTTCAGGTGACCCGTCTCCACCCTGAAAGGGTAGCCGAGGAGCGGTGCAAGGTCTGCCCTCCCCACTGGCATGACCTCAGACTTCTCCAAGTTTACCTTGGCGCCCGAGGCAGCACAGGAGGCCTGCACCACCTCCAAAATGGCCGAGATCTCCGCCACCTCTGCCAACGTCAGTGTGGTGTCGTCAGCATATTGGTATATCAACGAGGTGGTGGTGCCCCCAGGCAAGGTGACACCGCACACCCCCTCCTTACTGGGGATCGCCAGACCCAGGGGCTCAGCCACTAAGGAGTAGAGCAGAGCTGACAGAGGGCAGCCCTGCTGCACTGACCTGGTCACTGGAAAGAAGCTTGTGAGGGAACCGTTCACCTTGACACAGCTCATGATCCCCTTGTACACGAGCCTCACCCAGGAGATGAAGGCCTCGCCGAAGCCGAAGCTCTTCAAGAACTCAAACAGGAAGGAATGCTCCACACTGTCGAAGGCCATCTCCTGGTCCAGTTTCAGGACGTATCCGCCCTTCGGCTGCTCCCGCATAAGGTCCACGACATCTCTGATGGAGCACACCGTGTCCGCGATGTCTCTCCCCTTGACGCAGTAGGTCTGCGAAGGCGACAGGATCCTGGGCAGAACCTTCCCGAGCCTGAGGGAGAGAACACGAGTTAGGATCTTATAGTCTGTGTTCAACAGACTGATCGGGCGAAAGTTTTTCAAAAGGGAGGGATCCCCCTGCTTTTTGTAGACGAGAGATCACCCCCCTTCTCATAGATGGGGTCAGAGCGCCGGTCCTGGCAATCTCCTGGAACACCTCCAGAAGGAGGGGCCCCTGGGACTGCTGAAAGTGTCTGTAGAGCTCAGAGGAGAGCCCATCCCACCCTGGGCTCTTGTTAGGAGACGAGCCCCGAAGTGCCTCAAGCACTTCCTCTAAGTTCAGCGCACTGTCACAGAGCTCACGATCGCTCTGTGACAGGCAGGTACTCACCCTGGCCAGCATGGCCTGGGTCTGCTGCTCATCCACCCATTCGGACCGGAACAAGGCACTATAAAAAGAAAACACCTCATTCCTAACGGCCTCAGGGGCAGAGAGCCGCACACCATCCTCTCCCACCAGCTCCTTGATGAAGGAGCTGCGCTGCCTCTCCTCCTCCAGGACGAAGAAGAACCTCGTGCTCTTCTCGCCCTCGGCCAGATACTGGGCTCTGCTGCGCACCCTGGCTCCTCTCCACTTCTCCTCCTCCAGGGCTTGCAGCTCACCCCTCAGCTCCAGCAAGAGCTCGCAGCCCCCGCCGTGATCTGCCAGGAGCCCGAGCTCTGAGGCGATCCGTGCCCGAAGCTCTCTCTCCCGCCTGGCCTTCTCCCGCCCCTGGGACAGGCCATACGAGATACTGAACTCTTTGATGGCGTACTTGAGATTATCCCACCAGACCAGCTTTTCTGACCTTATTAAAGCACCAGAGGCCGGGGCCCCGGTCCTCCTGTGCCCCTGCTAGAGAGAAGTGAAGCACAGCATGGTCGCTCAGGGTCGTGAACACAGTGCATCCGGCTCAGGCACGGGAAGAGACTCATGTGCCCCTGCAACAGGTCGATCCGGCTCTGTCTCAAGACACCTTCGACGACCTGCCGCCGAGAAAAGTCCCTCCGTGCACCATAAGCCTGACGCCACGCATCCACGAACCAGTGAGCTTCCGCACTGCGCTCCAGGAAGCTGCGAGCAGCGCTGCTCTTAAAGATCATCCCAACCGCGACATCGAGCGCACTCAGTGCACAGTTAAAATCTCCGACGACCAGCCCTGGCTGCTGAAAGCAGCTCGCCTCCAGCTGCTTGAAGAAGGCGAGCCACTCAGCTTCCCCATTGTGGGCGTAGATGTTGCTCAGCAGCACGGACTGTCCAGGAAAACCGAGACAGACCTGCAGGAGCCGGCCCTCCGTGTCGCGATGCAGGAGCCTTACGCTCTCGTACACTCCCCTCCTCACCAGCACAGCCACCCCCCTCCTGCACAGGCCGGAGGCGTTGCTGTAAAACAGCTCCCCGTCCCACTGTGCTCGCACCTTCCGGACACACTCCTCGTCCCAGAAGGTCTCCTGGAGGCAGACAACATCCGTCCGCCCCAGCAGAGCTAACACTGCCCCCAGCTTCGCTCTGTCCCTCAGCCCGTTGGCATTTAAAGAGGCGAAAGATGCCATCACGCATATGGCCATAAGAGTGAAATTAATTCTCCGGCCCGCGCGACAGTTCCCCCGCCCTTTCTGCCACATTCTCATTGCCAACACTTGCTGCTTCCTCCCAGCCTCCTGTCTCCGCCACCGCAGAGACATCAGGGATGGGTCTGCGGACAACTCTTGAACTGGGCTTCAGGTTGGGCTGAGGCCTGACGTGGTGCCACTGGATCCCAGCCTTCGAGGGCCCAGGCGGTTGTACCCCGGCTTGCCCACTCCTCTCCCCCTCCTCCCTGTCCTCCCTCTCCACCCCATCCATCTCCACCACCTCCCCTTCCCCCTCCATCTTCATGCCCTGTAATACCCCTCCTCCGTCCCTGCCCCATCCATCTCCAGACACCCATCCTCCATTCCTACTTCCACCACTTCCCCTACCTCTCCTCCCACGACCATATCCAACTCCCCTTCCTCAGTCTCTGCCAACGGTGCCTGACCGAGTATTGAAGAGGCTCCCTCACCTGGCAGGCCGGTGTCTTGTGGCCGCTGCAGGGCAACCGGGCGCTTCCCCTCAGGCTCCTCTGGGTCCTCGGGCGTCTTTTCGTCTGGGCCTATGTCCACCTTGCCAGGGTCTTTTCGCCGTTGCTGCTGCCGCTTGGTCACACGCCTCGCAGCAGCGCCTTTGCTGACCCCAGCAGGCTTCTCTCATGCCTGGACCCAGAAGAGGGCCCTGCTGGCTCACTGGTAAGCTGGGGAACCGCTGACGGTGATGGTGGTGGTGGTGCTGGTTTCATCGCCTCCTCTCTCTGCCTCTCTCCCTGCACAGGCTGGGGTGTCAAAAGTCCACTGGTACGCTGAGGGGCCGCCTCTGGTGGTGGTGGTGCCCGTAGGATCTCAGCTGCACCACGCTGCACCGCCGCATGTTGTGGAGCAACCTCCCTCTGCTTCTCTTGCGGCACAGAGTGGGATGCAGCAGGATTGTTAGGGCAACGGGGCGCCTCTGCTGGTGGAGATGCTGGCTGGTCCCCAGCTCCTTTCTGCTGCGCTGTACCCAGGATTGGAGGGGCCTCCTCTGCCTCTCTCCCATCACCGGCTGGGGCGTTGCTGGCTCACTGGGGTCCTGGGGCGCCGCTGCTAGCAACTCTCCATGCTCAGCTGCAGTGGCCACTCGTAGTCCATCTTCAACCCCCTCAGCGTTGCGGGCAGCTGCTCCTGCGGCGGCTGGATCTTCCGGCTCCGGCTCGCAGTTGCAGCTCATGAGCGCATGGAGGCAGTCCGGGCACTTCCTGGCACGGTGCAGTTCCTGGCGCGATGGCCGGGCTGTCTGCAGTCATAGCAGAGGAACTCGGAGCAGTCCTTGGCGATGTGCCCCGAGTCCAGGCAGACATGACACACCCTTTGTTGCTGGTCGTGGAGGACCCTGAAGTACTGCCCCCCCTCTGCCGTGGCGAAGCGGATGCTGTATGGCAACGAGGCTACATGCTCGGGAAAGCGAATCCGAACAAACCTCGTGCCATCAGCAATGGTGGTCCCGGGGTAGTGGCGCATCCTGATGTCCGAAATCACTCTCACCCCCCAGCTACTCAGCTTCTCCTTGATAGTCTCGTTTGAGATATATGCCGGGAGGTGGAGGAAGGACACCACTACCTTCTTCCGCTCCAGCCAGCGGCAGTAGCAGGGTGTGCCCTGTACATCCAGCCCCAGAGCCACCGTGTCCGCATGTTCTTTTGAGTCCAGAGTCAGTTCAAACTCTTTTGGCGTCCAGGGGTGGCAGGCAAAAAGAGAGCCCTCCCCACAGACGCCGTGCACCGCTGCGATAATAGCACCCGCAGACGGTTTCTCCACGCCGCTCACATCCACCACAACAGTATGCGCCCTTGCAAAAACCCGCCAGGGGGGTCGGTCCGAATTCCTCATCCTTCTCTTACCTACACCACTCTCCTCCTCCACTACAATAACATTCTCTGCCTCCATGTTTTTTCCTTCCATTAAAACACAAACAGGACTCAGAAAGCAACAAAAAAGCAACAAAAAAAAACCAAAAGTCTCTCCCCTCCCCAAACAGAGCTAGGCTGAAGGGGAGGGCTAGGCTGAAAATTCACAAAAAACAAAGTCTTACTTGAGACAAACAAATCCTCTATTCCTCTCCTTCTTCTCCTTCTTATAGAAAGGACAGCTCCGTCACCTCTTTTACGACGCTGCTTTTCTTCCCTTGTGTTTTTCTCTTCTTCCCACGTTCTCTCTCTTCACTGCCTTCGTCCCCGCTCTATTTCACTTCAGCCTTTCACTCTTGCTTCCTTCCAATGAGGATGGAGCTGCGGGAGAAAGAGCGCTATAGAGGATCGCTGTGGAGAGCTGCTGCTGTGCTTTGACATCTGAGCTCTGTGGAAAACGATCTCAATACAATTCTGAAAAACGCGACTCCCCAAACGCTAGCCGAAAATGTCTCCACAGCCGGAGCGCTGTGTCTCTTTTCAGCTGGCGATGAACCTTTCCTCGATCCTTTGCGGACTTGTAAAACTGTTCATGATCAGAATAAAAAACACTCACGCTAATACACAAGCACCCGTGTCTCACCAAAGCTGACAAATAAACAGACGGAAAAGCCGCACTGCACGTGTGAACAGGGGAATGAGCAAGCGAGCAGGGATAGGGCGCCTCCTGCGCTTAAGAGCTTACAGCACCTGGTATTCCCAGGCAGTCTCCCATCCAAGTACTAACTAGGCTTGTCCCTGCTTAGGTTCTGAGATGAGACAAGATCAGGCATGCTAAAGGGGGTGTGGCCACAAGTGAGAGCGAGCCTCACAGGCTCCCTTCTTATAGAGAGGACAGCTCCGTCACCTCTTTTACGACGGTCCTTTTTTTCCCTTGCGTTTTTCTCTTCTTCCCACGTTCTCTCTCTTCACTGCCTTCGTCCCCACTCTATTTCACTTCAGTCTTTCACTTGTAGCGGCAATGCTTGTTAATAAGACAGAATTAAGTGTTGCTGTGCTTTTCCAAATGAGGCCCCATCTCTCTGTTCATCTCTGTGGTGCAGCCACAGAGAAACTATTCATGCAGGCTGATTTAAAGATGTTTTCTTTTGTTAAGGGACAGCTCACAAATGGGGATGCACTTAGGTAAGCCTGGCTATCATGATCAATGGTCATCCATTGGCGCCTATCTGTCTAGGGTGTGCCAGATGGACATCTGGACTGCATTCCTAAGTGTCAGTAGTAAGTGACTCATATCTCACCTTGATCAACCAATCAGGGACTGGTAGGGCTGAGTAACCCACGTGGGACTCTGATGTTCATGGAACTTTCAGCCAATGAACGAGCTGAAGTTCCTCCAGGTAAAAACAGGCAACACAGAGGACCTGACAGACTATGTCGTGGACTTTTCTAAAGGGAATTCAAAGGAGAATTCCAGGGCAGGACGGCCCAGGAGCAAAAGGCTCCCAAGGGCAGGACATTCTCGCAGCGCGCCTCCTGACCATCCTGAGACTCAGCCCGGACAACCACAGAACGGCCAGTGTGTCTGAGTGCCAGAACTTTCCTCTGTTCTAAGAGTCTAGAGCGGAGGTTGCCAGAGAGTAACCAGAGGATCCACCTGAGGTTAGCATCAGCAGCAAGCCTCGTGAACAGGTCGGAACTGTGGACAGCTGATTCACTATTCAGAACTATCTCTTCATCAGGAACGAACTGGTCCTCTTCCTGACCTGCTAGGACCCACAGTCATCTTTTCTCCTGTGCGCAAACTTTGCTAGTTAAAGCCAACACTAACTAGCCGGTCAGTGACCATCAGCAGCGCACTGTCGCAAGCCGCACAGCACAGCCTGGCATGGAGCCAGAGAGTGTGGATTGGACAGTTTAGAAGCCTGCAACTGTTTCTTTGAGCCCGCAGGAGGTCTGAATCCACAGAGATTGGATGAGTATTCAACTTCAATGCATTACAGCTCGAGAATTCAATTGTTTTCCCAACAACTTGATATCAATTTAATTCCTAAGAGTTATGTACTTGTTTTCAGTATCTAATGTAGAAGTTGTAACCAAGTTTACTTTATGAAATGGTCTAAATGAATGATACACCGAACGTATGTTCTCTTGATATATGTAGCTCTTTGTAACTGATTGAATATATACCTTTTGTATTCTGATAACCCTCTCGATAAGATCTGTTAGGTTTATATGCATATTCTATGTATGAATAAATGTATCCTCGTGTATTAGTACCTGTGTGTGTGCGTTGTTTGAGTTATATCGCATGGTTGGATTCTAAAGCCATCAAAAGAATCAATTTTGTGATTTACAGCTACAATTAATAATTGTCCCAGTAAATGCCAAAACCCTACAAAACTGGTGCCTTCAGAGAGCACACTACACCTGATTGTTCCTTAGGCTGGGACAGCAGATCATAATCTGCTCTCTTATTATTGAGAGACGGGCTGACTGTCTGTTCCTCAGGCTGGGACAGTGGATCACACACTATATTATTATTACTGAGAGACAGGCTCACTTTCAATTCCCCAGACTGGGACAGAAGATCACATACTGTATTATTACTGAGAGACAGGCTCACTGTCTGTTCCTTATGCTGGGACAGGAGATCACACTCTGTATTATTATTATTGAGAGACAGGCTCACTGTCTGCTGCTCAGACTGGGACAGGAGATCACACAGTTTATTAATATTATTGTTGAGAGAAATGCTCACTCTCTGTTCCTCTAGCTGGGGCAGGAAATGACACACTGTATTATTAGTATTGAGAGACAGGCTCAGTGTTCCCCAGGCTGGGACAAGAGATCACACACTGTATTATTATTATTGAGATACAGACTCACTGTCTGTTCCTCTTGCTGGGACTGGAGATCACACACTGTTCTATTATTATTGAGAAACATGCTCACTGTTTGTTCCTCAGACTGGGACAGGACATTCCACACTGGATTATTATTATTGAGAGACAGGTTCACTGTCTGTTCCTCAGGCTAGGACAGGAGATCACACACTGTATTATTAGTATTGAGAGACATGCTCACTGTTTGTTCTTCAGACTGGGACAGGACATCCCACACTGGATTATTATTATTGAGAGACAGGATCACTCTCTGTTCCTCAGGCTAAAACAGGAGATCAAACTGTATTATTATTATTCTTGAGAGTCTTGCTCACTGTTCCCCAAGCTGGGACAGGAGGTCACACACTGTATTATTATTATTGAGAGACAAGCTCACTGTTCCTCAGGCTGGGACAGTAGATCACACTGTGTTATAATTATTGAGAGTCTGACTCACTGTTTCCCAGGCTGGGACAGGAGATCACACACTGTATTATTAGTATTGAGAGACAGGCTCACTGTTCCTCAGGCTGGGACAGTAGATCACACTGTATTATTAGTATTGAGAGTCTGGCTCACTTTTCCCCAGGCTGGGACAGGAGATCACACACTGTATTATTATTATCGAGAGACCTGCTTTTTCCTGATTGTTCCTTAGGCTGGGACAGCAGATTATAATCTGCTTTATTATTATTGAGAGACTGGCTCACTCCTGTCTGTTCCTCAGGTTGGGACAGGAGATCACACAATGTAATATTATTATTGAGAGACGGGCTGACTGTCTGTTCCTCAGACTGGGACAGAAGATCACACACTGTATTATTACTGAGAGACAGGCTCACTGTCTGTTCCTTATGCTGGGACAGGAGATCACACTCTGTATTATTATTATTGAGAGACAGCCTCACTGTCTGTTGCTCAGACTGGGACAGGAGATCACACAGTTTATTAATATCATTGTTGAGAGACATGCTCACTGTCTGTTCCTCTAGCTGGGGCAGGAAATGACACACTGTATTATTAGTTTTGAGAGACAGGCTCAGTGTTCCCCAGGCTGGGACAGGAGATCCCACACTGGATTATTATTATTGAGAGACAGGATCACTGTCTGTTCCTCAGGCTAAGACAGGAGATCACACACTGGATTATTATTATTGAGAGACAGGTTTACTGTCTGTTCCCCAGGCTGGGACAGGGGATCACACACTGTATTATTATTATTGAGAGTCTGGCTCACTGTTCCCCAAGGTGGGACAGGAGGTCACACACTGTATTATTATTATTGAGAGATAGGCTCGCTGTCTGTTGCTCAGACTGGGACAGGAGATCACACAGTCTATTAATATTATTGTTAAGAGACATGCTAATTGTCTGTTCCTCTAGCTGGGACAGGAAATGACACACTGTATTATTAGTTTTGAGAGACAGGCTCAGTGTTCCCCAGGCAGGGACAGGACATCCCACACTGTATTATTATTATTGAGAGACAGGCTCACTGTCTGTTCCTCAGACTGGGACAGGAGATCACACAGTTTATTCATATTATTGTTGAGAGACATGCTCACTGTCTGTTCCTCAGGCTGGGACAGGAGGTCACACACTGTATTATTATTATTATTGAGAGACAAGTTCACTGTCTGTTCCTCAGGCTGGGACAGGAGATCACACTGTATTATTATTATTGAGAGATAGGCTCACTGTCTCTTCTTTTGGGCTGGGACAGGAGATCACACACTGTATTATTATTACTGAGAGAGAGGTTCACTGTCTCTTCCTCAGGCTCGGACAGGATGTCACACACTGTATTATTATTATTGAGAGACAGGCTCACTGTTCCCCAAGGTGGGACATCAGGTCACACACTGTATTATTATTATTGAGAGACAGGCTCACTGTCTGTTCCTCAGGCTGGGACAGGAAGTCACACACTGTATTATTATTATTGAGAGACAGGCTCACTGTCTGTTCCTCAGGCTGGGACAGGAAGTCACACACTGTATTATTATTATTGAGAGACAGGCTCACTGTCTGTTCCTCAGGCTGGGACAGGAAGTCACACACTGTATTATTATTATTGAGAGACATGCTCACTGTTTGTTCCTCAGCCTGGGACAGGACATTCCACACTGGATTATTATTATTGAGAGACAGGTTCACTGTATGTTCCTCAGGCTGGGACAGGAGATCACACACTGTATTATTATTACTGAGAGAGAGGTTCACTGTCTCTTCCTCAGGCTCGGACAGGAGGTCACACACTGTATTATTATTATTATTGAGAGACAGGTTCACTGTCTGTTCCTCAGGCTGGGACAGGAGATCACACTGTATTATTATTATTGACAGATAAACTCGCTGTTCCTTAGCCTGGGACAGGAGATCACACACTGTATTATTATCATTGAGAGTCTGGCTCACTGTTCCCCAAGCTGGGACAGGAGGTCACACACTGTATTATTATTATTGAGAGACAGGCTCACTGTCTGTTCCATTGGCTGGGGCAGGGAATCACACACTGTATTATTAGTATTGAGAGACAGGCTCAGTGTTCCCCAGGCTGCGACAGGAGATCACACACTTTATTATTATTATTGAGAGACAGGCTCACTGTTTGTTCCTCAGACTGCGATAGGAGATCCCATACTTGATGATTATTATTGAGAGTCAGGCTCGCTGTCTGCTCCTCAGGCTGGGACAGGAGATCACACACTGTTGTAGTGTGCTCTCGCGAGGCACCAGTTCTGTAGGGGTTTGTGCATTTGCTGGGACATTTATTAATTGTGGCAGTAAATCACAAAATTGATTATTTTAATGGTCTTAGTGTCACGATTAAAGTCCCCCCTCCTTAAGGGTGCTCCAGCCCTTTCACTCAAGACTTTATTTCGTGCACCTGTTTCCCATTCCCAGCCCACCTTAAAAGCCAGGCGCTGACTCTCATCCGGGCTCTGCACCTGATTTCCATATCGTGCGAGTCCGGGACCTGGAAGCGCCTGGTCCCGTTAAGGTTTTAACCTCTGTTCCCATTCCCGGTTCCAACCCGGCCTCCGTGGTTTTTAATTCTTCGTTCTGATGGATCTCCTGGTTTTGGACTTACCCTTGTGTTTTGGATATTCTCTAAGGACTTCTCTTTTGGATTGTTCGCCTCGGCCACACCTCCCCCGTGCACCAGCACATCTTGGACACGCCCTCCTGTCTTCAGCCCCGTTTTCCTGCATGACAGTTCCCTAGTGTTTCCCCACTCCTTCGGGCTGTGTCGTCCGCATAGGGTCCAGAAAGAACTGTTCGTTACACTTAGAATCCAACCATGCGATATAACTCAAACAACGCACACACAGGTACTAATACACGAGGATACATTTATTAATATATAGAATATGCATGTAAACCTAACAGATCTTATCGTAAGGGTTATCAGAATACAAAATATATAAATTCATTCAGTTACTGAAAGAGATTCAGTTACACATATCAAGAGGACATAAGTTCGGTATATCATTCATTTAGACCGTTTCGTAATTGAACTTGTTTACAACTTCTACATTAGATACTCAAAACAAGTACATAACCCTAAGGAAATAAATTGATATCAACTGGTTGGGATAACAATTGAATTCTCGAGCGGTAATGCAGTGAAGTTGAATACTCACTGCCGGTGGGCTTGTTTTCCAACCGTTTCTGTAGTGTAGTGGTTATCACGTTTGCCTCACACGTGAAAGATCCCTGGTTTGAAATCGGGTGGAAACAGGCCTGTTTTGTTTGTCGCCACGCACACTGTTTGGGGATTCACTAACACTCTCCTGCTCTTCTTGGTGCGCTCATGCCACAACACAGGAAGGCTGGAGCAGGTGGCGATGGGGGCGATGCGCACAGTCGAAATAACTCAGTTGGGAGAGCGTTAGACTGAAGATCTAAAGGTCCCTGGTTAGATCACGGGTTTCGGCATTTTGTTTCATCGCGCCCTTTGTTTCTCTCTCCAGCGCCCCCTGCCTAAAGTGACGCTTCCCTTTCTCAGCCCGAATCGCAAGCGAGACACCAGCAGCAGCCCCTTTCCGTAGTGTAGCGTTATCACGTTCGACTAACACACGAGAGGTCCCCGGTTCGAGACAGCCTCTTTTCGCACGCTCCTGTACTTCACAGAGGTCTTGAGCCACCGGCCATTTGTTCCCAATGTATTTCCGGTGCATTCATGCATCTTGTACCAAACGCACGTTCCTTTTGTACATGGAGCCGATCATTTGCAATTGGGCTGTGCCGACAGACCAGGACGAGCTCTGTCGGCTCAAAAGCAGCGCAGGACCTGCAAGAACAACAGAAAGATTAGCATCCAGCGGGTGCTTCTTAGTGAGCCCAAGATCTCATCAAGAATCGGCTCCAGCAACAGGGCTGGACGCATTGTTCTATTCTCCGACCACTCTCGGTGTAAACAAGTCCTTCCTGGTCTCTGCTTGAAATGCACTTTCCTGCGTTTGCTTTGGTGTAACTGGCTTCCCCTGCATGGGCGAATGTGAAGAAGATCCTTAGTAAGTCATTGAAGAAAACCGAGAAGAGGTCGGAGTGGCCTCTGTCGTTCATCAACGATCCAGTCAGGCAGTACTCCTCTGTAAAGCGCCGTTCGTTCACATCGATTGGCTTTTTTTTGCCTTCATTCGTGCATGTAGTAAAAGCAGACGCCCCTATTCTGCCGTGACCCGGATTCAAACCGGGGTTGTTGCGGCCACAACGCAAAGTACTGACCACTATACGATCACAGCGAGTTACTGAGACACACATGGCAAGGTGGAAAGGGCTGTGCTCTCTTCGTGTGACATAATTCGGAAAAGTCCTGACGTTGCATTTCAACTGAGCCCCAGTATACATCGACCCTTCGACACTCTGAGTGACAACTCTCTTGTGTGTGTTCTCATATTTATTTAGTTTGCTTGCATGAAGCCCGGAACAGCAGGGTTGTGTGCTCCCATATGGTCTAGCGGTTTGGATTCCTTGTTTTCACCCAGGCGGCCTGGGTTCGACTCCCAGTATGGGAGCGTGTCAGTTTTGCCTCCTGCTTTCCAAAAGATCAGCACCGTGTACGAAGGAGCCGCATTAAAACCACTCGAACATGCAAAACGCGCGAGAAGAGGGGGCGCTTGTTTCCAACCGAAACTTCTCGCGTGTGAGACAAGCTGATCATCGCTGTGGGAGGGTTACTCTGGTAGACAGGGCTGACCTTCGGCAATAGGATTTATACTCTCCAAGATGATATTTGCACTTTCTGGAGAGGCGATTTTCTCCATTCAGTAGCCCGATTTCGTTGATTGCGTGGAGAGGGCTGTAGAATGTGGCGCCGCCTTTCCTGCTCCGTCCATGACAGGCGTGACCAGGGTAAAGTTAGCTTGAGGTTCGAAAATGATGTTGGCACGCCTGTAGCGTTTACACGAAACCTCTAAGTTGCGAGAATACTTCCTTTGTGTATAAAATACATTGTGAATGCTTTCTCAGCCTTTACTTTTTCGTTTTTATGACATTTTTTTTACCAAGCACGAATATTCTTTTGTCCATATCTCCGCAATGGAAGCACAGAACGCCTTCATTTCAAAAGCATTTTAAAGACCACAGCATGTGGATATTTCCACAGCCTTTACATCAAACTATCAGTGAGCTAATTATCTTTTTTTAAACCTCCGGTTTTTCATCGATGCGTAACTACGCATGAACTGGAACCCGGGGGACCACTGTGTGCACACGTTCACAACACGAGAAATACTGTTCAATACGGCTTCATGCGAAAAACCCGTATATGACCATAGGAAGCAGAACAGCCCTGTCTCCAATTACCCAGACTGTAAGCACGGGAATAAAGCTTTGTTTGATTTCTGAAACCCTTCCTTTACGTCCTGTTTTCATTCAGGTAAGGGTCAACTATATTCACAATACTACTGACAGCAGGAAGATTAAAATATTCTTTACTCCGCGGCTTATTAAAAACAGCTCCCATGATGTTCATACCGACTTTTTACACAGAACACTGACACAGCTTTGTGTTCTGAATCTCTTTTTCTCATGCTTTTATTTAATGTGGCACAATGCACTGGGATAGGGGTATTCTGTTCACAAACCAATAGCATTTAAACCAAAGCATCCACAATGCTGCAAGTACAGTGCCTTGCGAAAGTATTCGGCCCCCTTGAACTTTTCAACCTTTTGCCACATTTCAGGCTTCAAACATAAAGATATAAATTTTTTATTTTATGTGAAGAATCACCAACAAGTGGGACACAATTGTGAAGTGGAACGAAATCTATTGGATTTTTGAAACTTTTTTAACTAATAAAAAAATGAAAAGTGGGGCGTGCAAAATTATTCGGCCCCCTTGCGTTAATACTTTGTAGATCCACCTTTTGCTGCGATTACAGCTGCAAGTCGCTTGGGGTATGTCTCTATCAGTTTTGCACATCGAGAGACTGAAATTCTTGCCCATTCTTCCTTGCAAAACAGCTCGAGCTCAGTGAGGTTGGATGGAGAGCGTTTGTGAACAGCAGTTTTCAGCTCTTTCCACAGATTCTCGATTGGATTCAGGTCTGGACTTTGACTTGGCCATTCAAACACCTGGATACGTTTATTTGTGAACCATTCCTTTGTAGATTTTGCTGTATGTTTGGGATCATTGTCTTGTTGGAAGATAAATCTCCGTCCCAGTTTCAGGTCTTTTGCAGACTCCAACAGGTTTTCATCCAGAATGGTCCTGTATTTGGCTGCATCCATCTTCCCCTCAATTTTAACCATCTTCCCTGTCCCTGCTGAAGAAAAGCAGGCCCAAACCATGATGCTGCCACCACCATGTTTGACAGTGGGGATGGTGTGTTGAGGGTGATGAGCTGTGTTGCTTTTACGCCAAACATATCGTTTTGCATTGTGGCCAAAAAGTTCGATTTTGGTTTCATCTGACCAGAGCACCTTCTTCCACATGTTTGGTGGCAAACTTTAGACGAGACTTTTTATGGATATCTTTGAGAAATGGCTTTCTTCTTGCCACTCTTCCATAAAGGCCAGATTTGTGCAGTGTAAGACTGATTGTTGTCGCATGGACAGACTCTCCCACCTCAGCTGTAGTTCTCTGCAGTTCATCCAGAGTGATCATGGGCCTCTGTGCTGCATCTCTGATCAGTCTTCTCCTTGTCTGAGCTGAAAGTTTAGAGGGACGGCCAGGTCCTGGTAGATTTGCAGTGGTCTGATACTCCTTCCATTTCAAGATGATCGCTTGCACAGTGCTCCTTGGGATGTTTGAAGCTTGGGAAATCTTTTTGTATCCAAATCCGGCTTTAAACTTCTCCACAACAGTATTACGGACCTGCCTGGTGTGTTCCTTGGTCTTCATGATGCTCTCTGCGCTTTCAACAGAACCTTGAGACTATCACAGAGCAGGTGCATTTATACAGAGACTTGATTACACACAGGTGGATTCTATTTATCACCATCAGTCATTTAGGACAACATTGGATCATTCAGAGATCCTCGCTGAACTTCTGGAGTGAGTTTGCTGCACTGAAAGTAAAGGGGCCGAATAATTTTGCACGTCCCACTTTTCATTTTTTTATTAGTTAAAAAAGTTTCAAAAATCCAATAGATTCCACTTCACAATTGTGTCCCACTTGTTGGTGATTCTTCACATAAAATAAAAAAATTATATCTTTATGTTTGAAGCCTGAAATGTGGCAAAAGGTTGAAAAGTTCAAGGGGGCCGAATACTTTCGCAAGGCACTGTAAGTGTTTTGCACACTAAGCAGGTCCTCTGACTTCTCCCAGCTTTGTTTTGGGTTGTGGAACCTTTATTTTTTATGATTTTCTGAAGATAACAGTACAGGTAATACAGTGCGATAGGTGGGTTGACTTCATGGCTCAATAGCATTTCAAATACAACAGCCACACTGCTGAAACCAAGTGTTTTACACACCAGACAGGCCCCCTAACCTCATACAACCTTGCTGTGGCTGTGGCACCTTTCTTTATTTTTTAATGAGTTTTTCCATATGGCACCATTAGACAGGCGGTACATGGGGATAGGGGGGTGCTATTCACGAGTCAATAGCTCTTCAAGCACAACAGCCACAGTGCTGCAACCAGGTGTTTTACACACCAGACAGCTCCCCTAACCTTATACAACCTCGCTTTGAGCTGTGGAACATTTCTTTCAAATCACTTGGGTTCATCAATCATTTGATCATTTTTCAGCATGGAATAAACCTATTACTTGTGAACTTGAACTTGAACTTGAACTTTATTGCCATATGTAACCGATACTGGTACAATGGAATTCTTACTTACAGAAAGTCTCTCGATTGTAAAACAAGTGTAAAAAACAAGACAAAGTGCAAACAGTGCATCAAGACAATGTACCAACAAACAATAGACAATGTGCAAGTAAACATTTAGACAGTTTGAATGTAAACAATACAGACGTGTAAACAATGACTGGAGATGTGCAATAGATAAGAAATCATAAAGAGGTAGATGGTGATGGTGTAGGTGTGGTCCGAGGGGGATGGCTAAATGTGTTCGCCAGTCTCACTGCTTGTGGATAGAAGCTATTGAAGAATCTAGTTGTAAGTGTCCGTATGCTCTTATATCTCTTGCCTGATGGCAGTGGGGTGAAGAGCTCATGCCCGGGGTGGTGACTGTCCTCTGTGATGGCCAGAGATTGTTCCTTGGAGATTACCATCTGCTGATAAGATATGATCACAATATTGACCATATACAATTTCTTGCATAAGGAATTCATATTTTGCATACACCGATCCCCCCGGAGTCCTGGTTTTGGAAAGCTAAAGGACAATGAGCTTCACGATACCAGGGGGACAGTGGGTGGTCAAGTCTCCCCTAAACAATGGATCTTGTCAGATTATGATGTCAGTGCATTTAATAAATGTTGTTGAACTCTCTTTAGCCCAAATACAGAGGAGCCCAGACCCAGAATGTTACACATACTGACAGAGAGTGATCTCATTATGTGTGTTTGGATTTTAACAACTATTATTATTGTTTGCTAGAACCAAAACAATCCATGTTAAACATTTTCATCTTCAGCCAAAAATACAAACCTGTGTACGTAGTGTGGTACAGGTTCTTGTCCAATCCTGCTCTTGGTACAGGTTGGAGGGTTGCACCGATTCTGAGTCTTGTTAGCTGGTATGGATGGGTTTGGGGGTGTTGATACCAGAGTGGTCCAGGAGGGGGGTGCAGGTGTCTCGGGGGCATTCTTGTTTTTCTATGAGTTCAGGTTGATTCTGTTGGTTCTGTCACGAATCTCCCTCAAGCAGGCAAGCGCTCCCGCATTCCCTCAAGCTCTCCCCGTACCAAACGTGCAAGTGTCAATCAGTCCTCTACTTAAACCCTCATCTGTCCCCCGGTCATTGCTCACGATTGAGATTCTCTCCCGGAGCTTACCTACTAACTACGCCTTTGCCTTACTACGACTTCTCCCCTGGACCTCGACCCCGCTTTTCCGACTTCGCTTTAGCCACTCGATTTTGTACCTTCGCCTGTTTTACGCTTTCTCGGATCCTGACCCCAGACTGTCTCTTCGTTTACGTCTCTGCCTTCTGAACCTACACCGACGCAACTTCTACGACTTCCCGGACTTCGACCCCTGCCAGTCCCTCGACTACGCCTTCGCCTGTCGATTCTGTGCCTATGCCTGTACTACGGCTTCCCGGACTCTGACCCCTGCCTGTTTACTCCGACTACGCCTGGGTCTCGCTCCAACCTTACCAAGGGCACCGCATTGGATCCCTATCCTCAGCAGTCAGCCCCTGCGTGACAGGTTCTGAGTGTCTTGGTTACATCCGTTTGTGTGTATAGATGAAAAAGCTATTGAAGAGCACCCCCACACCCCCCACCCATCTCGGTGGAAGTTGCCATGTTCAAAAAATACTAAAAATATAATTAAAGTTGCACACAACAAAGCATGACTGTGAAAGGTCAGGAGGCCTGCCTAGTTAGCACAACACTTGATTACAGTAAAAAAAATTCATTAAGAAATAAAGAAATGTTCCACAACTCGAAACAAGGTTGTGTGAAGTTAGGGGAGCTGTCTGGTGTATAAAACACCTGGTTGCAGGACTGTGGCTGTTGTATTTGAAATGCTATTGAGCCATGAAGACGACCCACCTATCCCAGTGTATTGCCTGTAGTATCTTCAAAAAATCATAAACAAATAAAGAAAGGTTCCACAACATTGTGCAGCATTCCACAGCATTGTGGGTGCTGTGGTTTAAATGCTAATGGTTTGTGAACAGAATACCCCTATCCCAGTGCATTGTGCCATATTAAATAAAAGCACGAGAAAAAGAGATTCAGAAAGCAAAGCAAAAAATACCGCAAAAAATCGGTTTGAACATCATGGGAGCTGTTTTTAATAAGTTGCTGAGTAAAGAATATTTTAATCTTCCTGCTGTCAGTAGTATTGTCAAAATAGTTGACCCTTACCTGGGTTAAAACAGGGCGTAAAGGAAGGGTTTCAGAAATCAAACAAAGCTTTATTCCCGTGCTTACAGTCTGGGTAATTGGAGACAGGGCTGTTCTGCTTCCTATGGTCATATACGGGTTTTTCGCACAAAGCCGTATTGAACAGTATTTCTCGCATTGTGAACGGCTGTACACAGCGGTCCCCCCGACTCCCAGTTAGTGCGTAATTAAGCATCAATGACAAACTGGAGGTTTTAAAAAAAATAATTAGCTCACTGATAGTTTGATGTAAAGGCTGTGGAAATATCAACAAGTCGTGGTCTTTAAAATGCATTTGGTTTGAAGGCGTTCTGTGCTTCCATTGTGAAGATATGGACAAAAGAATATTCGTGCTTGGTCAAAAAAATGTCATAAAAACGAAAAAGTAAAGGCTGAGAAAGCATTCACAATGTATTTTATACACAAAGGAAGTATTCTCGAAACTCTATGAGGTTTCACGTAAACGCTACAAGTGTGCCAAAATTGTTTTCGAACTTCAAGCTAACTTTACCCCAGTGGAGAGAGCGATGTCTTCCTCGTTAATATAGTGGCAAGTATCCCCGCCTGTCACGCGGGAGACCGGGCTTCGATTCTCCGATGGGGAGTAGCTTTTCAGAGTGCGAGACCACGGAGGAACTGTGCAGAGACTTCTAATACCTGGAGGCAAGGAACTACTGGTTCAGTAACTGACGACAACGGGAGACATTGGCATTGGAACAGAGGTACTGTACAGAGACTTTTAACACCTGAAGGTGATGAACAAGGAAACTGGCACAGCTAGCCGATTCAAACTGAGGGGAATGTAATACAGCCTGCAGAGGATTTCTATCACTACCTGAACGGAGACTGGGGAAATAGGACTGGGCGATACTCCTCTCCTTCAAGTGGGCTATCAGAGACTACAGGGACTAAGCAGAAACATTTGTGTGGCCCTCTTCAGTATTTTACAGGGAAGACTGCTGCCCCTCTGTATTCAATATGACCCTGGGAAGGACCTTTTGCTGCTGCGAATGCTGTTTTTCGATGAAGTGATAATGAATGTGAATGTTGTTATAAAATAAAAGGGCACTTATACAATACAAATGCTTGTCGCTGGTCTGTGTGTGCGTTGGTGATTCTGGGAGATAAACAGAACCTGTGGTCATGTAGAGGGGCCCTAGCACCCCGTTTGTATTGTTATTTGGTGTAGTCGGACACGAGGCAGAAACATTCCTCGCCCATAGGGTTCACCTTACTGTGACATAAACATTAAAATAAGCCCCTATAGGACAAGCGGAAGTGAGATACAACATCAAAAGAATACATCAATTAAATAAAGTAAGGGGATCTCTTTAATTCAAGACTCCAGCCCAGCCTGCACTCAGGGAGCAATCCTAGGGGTGTCATCTTCACACCTGTCTTTCCTGGGGAAGGATGAAGGACCGGTCCCCCTCAGACAGGAGCTGGGTGCCCTGGGTGTGCGGTTCTGCAGGCTGGATGGCTGTTAGGAAACGTGGAGAGACACTACAGCCGCCGAGCTCCGAGCAGCAGGACTGGGAAGTCTGGACAAGAGAACCACGCCCCCTCTCTTCACGGAGATCAAGACCACCAAGATCTCAGGGAGACCATGTCCGAAGTTTAAATACAGAGCGGGCTTCGAGGCCCAGATCTCCCAGGGGACCGAATCTTCTCGGCTTGGGAGCGAGGAAGAGCAGCTCTCGGTCTCTCCGCTGGAGAGACCTGCAAACCGACACTCAAAGCTTCCGAATTAAGAACGCCTTTCTAAAACAAAGCACAAAGAAGCCCGTTTTGTCTTTAATTCTTTTTATTGGAAAAAAAATGATATGCAGCAAACTTTTACCTTAACAAGCGTTCAAAGCAGCTTCTTTCTTGGCTTCTTTGGCAAGAATCTGCTTCAACAACATGGCTGGGCAGCTTGTTCCCCACCCCCACTACCCTCTGTGTACAGAAGAGCCTCCTGTCCTGACTGGAGGATCTCACCCAGCTGTGTCTGGAAAGAAGCCAGAGTATCGGCTTCAACAACACACCTGGGCAGCTTGTTCCACACCCCCACTACCCTGGCTCACTGCGGTTTTATCTAGTAAAGGGTCATACTCACTGTGTGTGTCCCATCTCTCTGTGGGTGTGTCCGATGCTAGGGGGGGAGAGCTCCCATTTTGGGTGTGTCAGACGTGGGCCCTTCCCCTTGTGGGTGTGTCTAATTTGGCGGGTCTGCCTAATCCCACTCCCACGGTGAGCATGTCTAATATAGTGTTACTCCCACTGTGTCTAATACAGTGTGGCTTCTTTTCAGAAAGTTGGATGGGATCCAACCCTTCCTACCCCAGCATCACAGAAGGTTTCCTGACTAGGACTCACTATAGCTCACTATAGCTCACCTGCAGTCGCAGTAAAGCCTGATTGATCTAGCATTCAGAATCCCAACCAACCTGACAAACAAACTGCTCTCCCCCTGTGCTCTGGCAGGCACTACTGTACCTGTAAAGCACTGACCACTGGGCTAAACGACAGCTACTACCCCACAGCAGTGTGAATTATAAACAGCTGAATGCAACTCACCTCTGCACTCTGCACACACCCTGGACAGGACAGCAGTCCATCACAGGACACACACACTCACACACCTTGGAGAGGACACCAGTCCTTCACAGGACACACACAGACACAGAAACACACACCCTGGACAGGACAACAGTCCATCAGAGGACGGACACAGTTGATCACAGGGTGCTAGGGTTCAGTGTTCAGTCATCTCCATGCTGCCTGTGACCTATTTCTCTAAATCACACCTGACAGCAGGTCCAGTCGTAGGCAGCGGACCATGTCACAGGCAGGGGGTTCTGTTTCAGGCAGCGGGCCCTGTCTCAGGCAGCATGTCCCATCGCAGGCAGAGGGTCCTCTTTCAAGCGGCGTGTCCAGTTGCAGGCAGCGAGCCCTGTCAAAGGCAGGGGGTTCTGTCTCAGGCAATGGGTCCTGTCTGAGGCAGCATGTCGTGTCTCAGGCAGTGGGTCCTGTCTGAGGCAGCAGGTCCTGTCTCAGGCAGCGGGTCCTGTCTCAGGCAGCGGGTCCTGTCTCAGGCAGCGGGTCTCAGACTCACCTCCTCCCTCTTCCGCTGGATAGAAAACTTGTCCGTCTGCCTGCTCCCTCCAGTGCAGGGTGTGGTTCCCCAGGAGACCCCGCTGGGCCAGCAGGTCCTCCATCTGCAGACACAGATGGACTGAGCGCTGAGCGCTAGGCTGTGTGCTTACAGCTGTGCTCAGTGACTCAACACTCAGGCCTGCTGCACTGTAGGACAGCTCACACAGCACCGGCGTGCACCTCAGACACATCGCTAACACCCCTGGATTCAAACAACACGGGTTCGAGCTCTGAAACATCGTGTCGGAGAGCAGATCTGCTCCGTCTCTCCTGCTGAGCCCCTGGATGAGACCTGGATCTGAATCCCTGAGGATCGAGGACAGGAAGTTTATAACCCACCTCTCAACATCTGGAACAGTCTGTCTCGGAGTCTGAAACGTTCCCTTCCTGGGGGAACCCCAGTCTCCTTGGTGTAATTCCAAATCTGCTGTCTGCTCTTCAGCCTCAGGATGGTCCTCTTCCCCTTCCTCCTCTGTGGGTCTGGGACAACAGGCATCAGTGAGGTCAGGTGAGGGGTGTGAGTGTGTGATGAGGTCAGGTGAGGTGTGTGAGTGTGTGATGAGGTGAGGTTCTGTTGCAGACCCAGCACTCTGGAGTGTAACATCGAGCGCAGATCTCTCCTTGCTCAGATGTCAGGCGAGAGGCCTGGTCTGAGAGCAGACAGACTCTGGGTTCTGCTGTCTCCACCTGCTGGTCCAACAAGTGCAGAACAGGGAGCCGCCCTCAATACATCCTTCAGCAGCCATATCACTCTGCAACTCACAACTGGCAACCCACTGAAGCTAAGCAGGTGTGAACCTGGTCAGTACCTGGATAAGAGACCTCCTGGGAAAAGCTAAGGTTGCTGCTGGAAGAGGTGTTAGTTGGGCCAGCAGGGGGCGCTCACCCTGCGGTCCATGTGGGTCCTAATGCCCCAGTATAGTGACGGGGACACTATACTGTAAACAGGCGCCGTCCTTCGGATGAGACGTAAAACCGAGGTCCTGACTGTTTGTGGTCATTAAAAATCCAGGGTGCTTCTCGAAAAGAGAAGGGGTGTAACTCGGTGTCCAGGCCAAATTTCCCATTGGCCCTTATCAATCATGAGATAAGGAGTCTTAAAATCCCTAATAACCCCCATCTATGAATTGGCTTCATTACTCTGCTCTCCTCCCTACTGATAGCTGATGTGTGGTGAGCGTTCTGGCGCACTATGGCTGCCGTCGCATCATCCAGGTGTATGCTGCACATTGGTGGTGGAGGGGAGTCCCCATGTCCTGCAAAGTGCTTTGAGTGGAGTGTCCAGAAAAGCGCTATAGAAGTGTAAGCTATTTTTATTATTATCATCTCTGGAGCAGAGGAAGCTCAGATGCTCCTCACAGCTGCGGTTGGTCCAGCAGCCCCCTCTGTCTCTGTTCAGGCTTCACAGGGGCTGGAAGCAGGCCGGCCAGGGGCTCCCCCTGCACCCCAATTCTGATTGATCAGGGGAGCCTCGTTTGCCCAGAACCAGGACCCTGAGACTTGGTTCTGTCGCAGGCCCAGCCAGACCAGGGTGGACTCAACAGACTGTCCATCTGCCTCTCAGGCTGCCCTGCAGGTCCACCTGTGCTCGTCTCTGTCCACCTGCTGACCCAGGCTGCCCTCCTGCCCAGTTCCTGAAGCTGGACACCTCCTGGTCTGACCACTTCCAGGGCTCATTGTACAGGCTGATCCACATCCTGTAACCCCGCGCTGACCTCCAAACCTTCTCATTCTCACTCTGCCTCCTCACACTGACCAGCTCTGTGTGCTTCTGTCTGCAGATTCTGGGCTTCAGTCCAGGTCTGGTTAAGTTCAATCAGGGTGACGTTACTGCGCTCTGAGCAGACAAGATAATGTATCAGTGAGTCAGTGAGTCAAAATGTCAGTGAGATACTCGAGTGATGGACTGTCCTCTTACCTCTGTTGAGTGACAGTGGTGAAGTGTGACTCTGATTTAGAGCAGAGAGATTTCAGTGAGATACTGGTGTGATGGACTGTCCTCTTACCTGTCTTGTTGAGACACATGAAGTACTTTCTCTCCTCACAGTCTCTCTCTTCCCATCCTCCCTCAGAGTCCATCAGCACACAGACGCGCCCCTGGGTTTGAGCGCAGGGACTCCCTGTGACACTCTGTCTGTTCTTATACACACCAATCAAAGCTGCTCCTACATCACCAGTGTTTGTGAGGCTGAGAAGTTGTCTCTGCTGCTCCTCAGTGAACACAGTGACCAGGTCTGTGTGATTTTACCGGCAGTATTTCTGAGCTTCAACCCATGACAGTTTATAGCGTATGAAGTGGTACTGGTCAGAGGAGTGTGTAGCTTTAAACAAAATACATATACTGTAGAAATAATATTTCTGTACATTCTGAAATTGTCGTTTACTTGATATTCTGTCTCTAAATTCATTATTTGCTCTTTATTGAGTTCTGTATTGCTGCTGTGAGAACAAGGTCAGATGAGGGAGATACAGCTCTCTGCTGCTGTTCTCTCAAGCTGGATTCTCCTGAGAGAAACTTAGCCCACTGACCTACTGCTTGGGGCTCTGGGACAGTCTGTCAGGGTTGGACTCAGCAGTGTAGCAGAAGAAGGGGCTGGGATATCTTCCAGTTGCATTGTTCCATTCACCTCTTTTTTATTATTATGTACACCATCTTTTAAAAACATCTCTGTGCACTGGGCTCCTCCTGCACCTGGCTCCCCAGGACTCCAGTTGTGAAACCCAGAGCACCCCCCGTCAGACCACTCCCAGCCATCCTGGAGCAGAGCAATCCAGACAGCGTGTCCCTGCGCCATCGTCTTGATCTGCTCAGACTCTCCCACACTGTCCACCCTGAGCAGGTCGGTGCAGCTCTGTCTGCAGTGTCTCTGGGCTGCAGCGAAAGTCTTGTTTTTCTCAATTACTCTGTACTGCTGTGTCCCACCTGTGAAGACAAGTCAGGAATGATGGTGTGTACAGCTGTGAGACTACAAATCCTACAATACTTTGCACCCCCCATTTCCTGTTTCTTGTTCATTCCTATGTATAGTTAAATAGGTAAAGTTTTATTCAAACATTTTAGCTGTGATGCCTTCTTCGGGGTCTGATAGTTAAAAAGCTCTCATTCCAATCCCTTTGTTATCATCAGTTCCCCTTTCACCTAGGTGAGCTGGACATGTTCATGTTATTTTGTTATTATTGGCAAAAAATATTTTTCAATTTTTTTCCATTTCTCTAGATCTGATAATCGGGTAAACCAAGATGTGACATAAATACATTTTTTTTTTGTTTAGATAAATGTTTTTTTAAGCAATATAAATATTGAACCTAATATGTTTGCTCTTCAATGAACACAGTAACCAGGTCTGTGATTGTGCCAGCAGTATTTTGTTTTTGTTTTTGAATTTTGTTTTTATTTAAAACTATTTTCATTGCATGGACAGTTATGGACATTGTCAATGTGACAATTACACAATATGCAATAACATTAATACAATAACCTTCTCAGTGTGATTTAGAGAGGTCTCTGTGGTTTATGCTCTCGGATACTGTATGATATTTGTGATTACTGAATGCTCTGTCATTCTGAGAGATATTAGTGTTAAGTTACAGCTTACTGTAATAATGAAAATACGTTTAAAATTCTAAGAAAAGGGGTCTTTATAGGTCTTTCCTGTGATATGATCCCAGGGAAAAAATGTGTTGAAGTTTGTGTATTTTAAACCTGATTTGTAAATGCACACGTAATTTAGGACTACATTTCCCCTGATGCAATGCAATACAATGACTGCAACATGTGATGAGACTACAAATACCAAAATGCACTGCAATTGAGCTCTTCCTGTTCCCTGCTTATTCCTGTGTTCTACAGTTTAACTCAGATATCACTCTGAGATTCAGTCCTGTGTACAGGGTTGTCTCACCTTGACTCTCACATATGAAGTAGTTCTCCTCACTACAGTCTCTCTCCTCCCAGAATTCCGCTGCGTTGAGAGCAGCACAGGGGAGCTGACTCCTCCAGTGAGCGAAGGTCACGACCTCTCTGCCAGTCCACCGCCAGCTCTCTCTGCAGTCTCAGTACAGGCCCATCCCGGCTGTGCCACTGGGCAGGTTAGTAGTATTGCGGACTGTGTCCATTTCTGCTGTGCTGTTGATGGAGGCCAGGTCAGTGTAGTTGTCTCTGCAGTGTCTATGAGCGTCAGCCCAGTTCAGGGGTGAGTCCACAAAGTAGAACTTCCTGATGAGGCTGGATCCAGAAGGATAGAGCACTGGTAACACAGAACCATGGGTTGTGTAAGATTCTCAAATTAATCTGTATTGCAGTTAAAAGGGTCTATAAGCTATAGAGTCAGTTTGTTTAAATACATTGTGAGACACAGTAACACCAGATTGCTGCTGTACTCCACCCGTCACACCGGCGATAAGAGAGGTGACCCTCCTGTCTGTAACGGACAAGTCTGTGTGTGACTCTGACAGCATGGCTGTACTGTTCCTGAGCCCTGTAGACACTGACAATGCAGCTGGGTCTGCTGAGTGAGACAGACTGAACACTGTCCATCTTACAATAATGACCTGGGGGAACCAGGTCCTCCTGTGCTGTGTTTTTACACAGGCGGTTCGTCTCTTCCTGACCTCTCATACAAACCAAGCCATCCTGAGCCGGGGTGGGTCACTGGGAGGGTTTCTAGCTCAGATCCCTGTGGAAGACACGCCCAGTGCTGTCCTCGCTGCTTGATGAGAAGCAGCAGCTCTGTAGTTGGTCCTAATGTTTGTGCCGGAGAATATTTCCAGACCCTGTTTCTGCGTGACTGGTATCGTTGCCTGTGGGTGATCTCTACCTCTGTGTCAGCGGCTGTGTATTTAAGTCTGGGTCCTTGTGTTTGGATCTGCTGGATCCAAGTGTGAGGAAGAACTGGGCAGCCTTGTGTCAGGGGGCCCTTGGTGCTGATCACCATCTCTCAGTCTCGTGTTTTGTGTGAAGCAATACCCATCTGTGCCTATCCTTCGCCCCCCTTGTTTAACGAATTTCTGTTACTCCCCTCAGAATGCAGATACCGACACCACAACTTCAAAACCAACAGATCTAAGATCTCATTCATACCTGCAGCCATATCCTTAGCACTTGATTATCTATGCAAATTTAATAATAATAATAATTGCTTACACTTATATAGCGCTTTTCTGGACACTCCACTCAAAGCGCTATACAGGTAATGGAGACTCCCCTCCACCATCACCAATGTGCAGCATCCACCTGCATGTTGGTGTTGTGGTCGTATTTTTTTTGTCTGGTTCTCTGGACGCCCACACTGCTGCTGTGAGTAATAGAATAATAGAGACTCTCTCTCTCTGCAGCGGATGAGAGCTGAGGGGCTGACTGGAGACGCGTGCCCAGGGGCTGCTGGACTCCCCCAGTCCTGCACAAGCGCCCTGCTGCCTGACCTGGGAGCAGAGTCACAGGCTCATCTGCCAGGAAGAGAAACACCAGCCCCTTCCTCTCAATCCTAGCAGATCTGCTCAGAGGTGAGCAGCGTCTCTCTCGGCTCTGGGTTCGAATCCTCCTGCGTGACACAGCACAGACACGTCTGACACAGTTCCTACAGGTCACTGGCGTGCTCAGGTCTCGCTAATGGGTTCAGTCAGATCTGAATTAACTCAGCCCTGCTGGGCTGCTACTGATCCCCCTGGCTGGTGTGGATCGGTCACCAGTGGAGACTGGGGAATACTCTCGAGATCCTGATCCCCGTTTAAACTGTCAGGACCCCCCACTTCCACTCAAAAACACCAGACTCTGCACTGCTGGGAGAGATTCCCAACAGTGGATTTCTTCATTCTCATCCTGCTCTCCTGTCTTCCCTGCTGATAGCATTAAGGAAATGTTCTTGACTCTGGTCTTGTCCAATTGGGCTGGCAGTGTCCAGCGCCCCAGCAGTGTCAGGCTCTGCTGTTCTGGGTTCAGATGGGCTGGCAGTGCCCAGGTCTGACAGTACTGCCCCAGCAGTGCCAGGCTCTGCTGTTCTGGTTCCAGATGGGCTGGCAGTGCCCAGGTCTAACAGTACTGCCCCAGCAGTGCCAGGCTCTGCTGTTCTGGGTCCAGATGGGCTGGCAGTGCCCAGGTCTGACAGTACTGCCCCAGCAGTGCCAGGGTCTGCTGCTGACCCTGTTCTGGGTCAGAGAGTCTAGGTCTTGTATAGCTGATCTGAAAGTTCTCTGTTTTTCATGTATGTTGTTTTGGTCTTATGTGTCTGTGTTTTCTTTCTAATAGTAGAGATGTTTAAAATAGTTTTTCCAGATTGATCCATTTTGGCTTGCCAATTCTTCTGGTTTTGGTTTATTTAAATTCTTCCATTTTTAATAGAAACTTTTTGATCTATCGATTCCTCGGTTTTCCGAGAGCTGTCCGGTTATGTGTGTGCTTCTTCTCCTCTTCAGGTTGTGTTTGCGGTGTTTTATCATCTCACAGTAAGTAGGTGAGGTGCATATCTGTGTTGTGTGGTTGTCTGTGTTTTTGGTTTGATTGTTCTCGCAGTGGTTTTCTAGCGTTTCTGCACTCTGTATCAAACCGTTCTTCTTGTGCTCTTGTTTCTTGAGTTCGTTTTGTATTCATTCTTTTGAATTTTAAATTTTGAGGCTGGTTTCTGAAATATGTGATTTAAATCTGTTATAGCCCTGTTGATGCCTGATTTGGTGGTTTGATACGCAGTGTTTTGGAATGTACAGTAGTTGATGATGTCTGAATTTCCTGGTAACTTACTATCTCCTCTCTGTCTGTCTCCTGCCTTTCTATTTTCTCTCCCTCTGATTTCCCTACAAACACAGATTGTCCGTTCTCTATAACTAAACTCATGAAGGAAATACATTTGTTAAAAAAACAATAGGTGAACAAACAACCAACATAGGGAGTAAATAAATAACAATACTGATATCTCTCTTAGTTAAAATAAATAATTTCTTCAAGTAATTAAGAGACAGTATTTCAGTCAGAGACCACAGAGGCTAAAACACTCCTGAAGAACAGATGCCCCATCTCTTTAGGTACACCAATATTTCTATCTTCTCCTCTCCTCTCTCACTGCCATCTCTAACCTGTCTCTCTCTCTCCTCTCTCACCCCATCTCTAACCTGTCTTTCTCTCTCACACACCCATTTCTAACCTGTCTCTCTCTCTGACTCTCTCTCCTCTCTCCTCTTCTGTCTCCTCTGCCTACAGACACAAACAGGAGCCTGACTGTTCAGCAGTTAATATTTCAGACCAAGAGGATCTGTAGTTAATTTTAGAGACTCTTGTACCAGTTTATATCTCTTGCAGAGTGGCAGGTAGCTACTGTCTCAATAGCAGGAGGCTCTACACTGAGGAGTCACTCTGCCCTGAGCCTTACCTCCTCAGTGCTGTGTGTCGGTTGGTCAGGGCGTCTCTCCAGCTGAGCTGTTTGTGTGATGTGTGTCACGCCCTCTGCAGCCAGAGGGCACTCCTTCACTGTCCTGTCCCTAGTTCCCTGCCTGCTGTCCTTCCAGTCCCTCTCTTTCCCTTGGGCTATATATTTCCGGGTCTTGCACTCTGCCCTCGCTTAGCATGGACGTTCGGATGTCCTGAGACCCGTCTAGCCCCAGGTCGCCCCACGTCCGCTACCTGAGGGCATAGGTATCTATACGGCATTCCTGAACTCTTTGCACTAAGGAGCCCGGGCCTTTTTCCCGTCTCGCCGCTACGCATATGGGTCTTTTTCCGCTCTCCTGCCTGTGTCTGTCAGGGGGTTTCAGTGGGAACAGTGCAGGAAGGACATCAGAGAGTCACCTTGCCTGAGAACGTGCACATTAACTCAATGCCTGCGTCTTCAGAAAAGCTTTTTCATTGGTTGATCCCTCTGTCTGCTCCCTTCCATCTTCTATTACACTTCTAATCCCTTGAATTTAATTGTACTACATCTGGTTTTCCTATCTTTTTATATTGTTTTCTTACTGAGACTCACTTTGAGAAGCCACTTTTAGAGTTGTTAAAGTATTATTATTATAAATGGGATGAGACTGGGCAGTGAGCTGTTCCTAACAGTGGCTCCACCCTGGCAGAAATACCTCCTGCTTTACAAGTTCAATCCAACATAAATTCAGCCGGAACTCTTTCAGTTACTCTTTCTGGTTCTCTTCTCCTTGTTTCCGTTCGGAAGAGGGGACAGTGGGGTTACAACTTCCTTTACATCGCCTATAGACTATAGGAACATATTCCCACCACACAGAACAAGTTACAGTATGAGCACTGAGTGCCTGTTTCCCTACCAGAGGGAGCGTCACCCTCTTTTTTCGCTGCAGAACAGATGTGGGGTGAATGGAGTCTCCCCAAGAGCTCACAGCTGGTCCCCTCTGGCCGCCATCTGGTGTCTTTCAGAACACACTGCGTTCCGATCCTTTGAGCACAGCTTGTCTGAAAGGTCTTTATACCCTGTATGGCTCCCGGCACCCTGCACAGTCACTGGCAGCAGCTGATAGTTGTGATAGGACATTATGAAAGTGCACAGCTGTGTGAGTGCGTCTGCTGTAGGGGTGACCGGGCAGCCCAGAATATCTTCATTGGAAAAACTCTGATTTGGGGCCTTATGTGTTGATCTTTCCTTTTGTCTATTTACATATCATATATCTGCTCTACTGTTATATTCCTGTTTTCTCATTATTTGATATATTTTCTCCTGTGATTTGTCGTATCGTTACCTTATATTTGATTATTAAGTTACAGGTATTCTTATCCATTCAGCTGTGTTTGCTGGGTGGTTAGATTGTCTAATTTCCAGTTTTGTTTCCTTTGTATTCCAAACCTGTGATCACAGCTCATCTGAAAGGTTTTTACTCCCTGTATCATTCACCCCACACTGCATCGCAGACAGTAGCTGCGGTCGTCCACTTTATCTGTCTCTTGGCTGAAAAACTGAAATTCCTGCTCTGCCCGAACTGTCTGTTGAGAGAATTGAAGTGTGATAGAGTGTGGAGTGTTAAAGTAGCTCCTGTCAGGTTTATTGTATTGCTGTTGCTTTGTTTGAATGCCCTTTGTGGGAATGACTCTGTAAATGGCTGACTTGCCTGTAACTCATTAATCCATACCGAATTTAATCTTGAACAAAATTCCAAAATAGTAGAAACATAGAGACCCCCCCCCCCCAAAGTATGAACAGTTGCCTTAAGAATGTCGTGGGGAATGACAGTAATAAGTATTACAGTTTATCTTAAAGAAATAAACACAGTATTCTTGTAGTTGGAACGTGAGGTTTAGTGCATATACATTTCAAATCCTGCATATATACTTAGAAAAAATGTAATGAGTATTATGATAGCCTACTGTACTGTATCCTTGCAGATACTTTTTGAACAATCCTCGATTGGACAGCAGAAAAAAAATGATATCAGATAACTTTCATATTCTCAATTCTGAAAATCAACTTCTCCTCTCTGGAAAACATTTTAGGGTTCCCAGATGTAGATCAAATTGATGCTAATATTCATGTTCCCTTATCTATTTAAACAGGGTAAATAAATCTGTGTCAGTAACGGCTTACTTTGTAACAAACTACGTAATGTGTAATTTAGGTGATGTGTAATATTTTGTGATGTATTCAGATGACCCGAAGCAATGTCTGTCCATAGAAAGTTTTCCCTAGGGGGATAGGACATCAAATAAAGTTGATCTTATCTTAAAACAGTTTTTCCTTATTCAAGTACGTTTGCATTACAAGCATGTGGTTTTTGCATTTTTATGATATTTCGGATGTGAATCTGTTATTTTTGTTGAGCTTTGTCTAGACAAGTAGCCTTACTTATACAGTATGTGGAGCGATTTGCTCATGAGATGTCTGCTTGTTCTATTTCTGAGCTCAGTATAAGGGGTAGAAAGCATGACTGTAACATAACCCACCTCTCGTCCTGGCCCGAGCCTGAGGCTCGCCCCCTAGTGCAGGGTTAGAGGTGTGAAATAACGTTGTAACTATTGCTCCATTAATAACATGTTGATTGCATGTTTCTTGATGGGTATAACAGAGATCTCAACTACAGAGGGGCCTTATAAGCCAATGAAACATGGTAGCTTCCTGAGAGACACCACAGGAAGACAGGAGTTTGTGATGAAAGTTCGGGAGGGATGGCAACAGCCAAGTTCAATCAGACAGGCTGTCAGTATTTTAGCATTCACTCCTGACTCCTCTCCTGAAACACTGTGAATACTGCACGTGATCCCCCTCTCTCCCTCGCATCCCTCCTCCACCCCGTCTCCACCTGTGCAGCTGTCCCCTGGTCACTCCTCCTCCTCAGCCAAGTTGGTTCGGCCAGATTTTCACACCATGATCCTTTCAGTACGCTTAATTCTTGGTCTTGTTTTTTTTCTCCCCAGAAAACTGACTGTTCGCCCCACCTCTGCACTAAGTGGCCTCCTGATAAAGTCAGGTTCCCTTGTGCCTTGTGTTTACAAGTAATACTTCAGACCGGTCGGCCTCGCCTCAGGGTGTTTGGGTGTTTGATATTATACAGTTGCAATGCTGAGGCCTGTGATTGTGATGCTTTAAGGCTACAGGAGTCTCTCTGGAAATCCTGAGTGATTTCCGGCGTTCAGGCAGAAATACAGTACCACCCTCCCACAGTGCCAGTCCTACAGTGTCCAGTCTGCAGAATCTCCTTGAGATGTGGTCTCTCCAATAAGCGATCCCGCCAGCGAGAGACTAGCTAAAGCAGGATGTTCTGTATGTTTCAGTTAATTATACTGTAAATGCACAGATGTTGAGCTCATCATCCTTTTAATTAAAATATATTTTGTCATCTATGCTAACTGTAGCTAAGATCAAACTATCAAGGTTACAAATAAATAATTATAAATTAAATATATGCATTATATTGCTAACGCTGATGCAAGAGGCAAGTCATAGGAACTGAACACAGAATGGATAGGAGTCACAGTGAATGAGAGAGGAATGAACTAAATTATTTAAAAGGATTAAAACACTGAAAAACAGGAGACACAATAAGAGATAGGAGATCACAGGAAATACCTCAGTAACAAACATACAAACACACAGGACAGGAGACACAGCGAGAGAGAGGAGATCACAGAGAATCCCTCAGTTTTAAGTAGACACAACCGGACAGGAGACAGAGTGAGAAAGAGTAAATGAAATACAGTGGGATTGATAGGATATGGGTTGTAAAGAGATTGGACACACAGAGATGGAAAGAAAGACGGTGTCGGTTGAACTCGCTGACTGAGTTATTTGACGTTGCTATGGCAGATTAATTACTTCCAAGCACACGAGGTCCAGAATTTCGCTGGCGTGGAAGAATTGTTCCAGGTTGGTCTCCTCCCATTCCTGCAGGTCAGTGCCCCTTCAGTCAGACTCTGTGTTCAGGGAGACACACAGAGAAGTCTCACACTGTGAAAAATGCTCCAGAGCATTTGTCCACCTTTTGGAATTCTTCTCCAAGAATGGGAGACTTCTTTACACAAAGGGTGGGGTGTGTATAGAACAAGCTGCCCAGCTATGTTGTTGAAGCTGATACCCTGGCTTCTCTCCAGACACAGCTGGGTGAGCTCCTCCAGTCAGGACAGGAGGCTCTACTGTACACAGAGAGGGGAACAAAGCTGATACCCTGGCTTCTCTCCAGACACAGCTGAATTAAATCATGGGATCAATTAATCACTAACTACCAGACAGTGTTGAAAAAACTAAAAACCTTCTCTTGTTTTTAACCTTTCTTCAGTTTTTAGAAAACCTGTATGCAGAAAAAAAATATTTCATTTTTTAGTACTTCAACGGTCAGATCTCTGGGTATTTAAATCTGACTAGAATGTGTATTGTACAAAATCTCTTTTTCACTATCAGTGTTGTTTTTAGTGTCATTTTCATTACTTCTGCAGGTTTTATACTGTGGTTAACAGTTAAAAAAGTCCTCACTTTGTGCTGCTCTCGGTTTGTTGACGGTGGCGTACTCCACATCACTGTTTGGTTGTGTGATGTCTGTAAAGAACAGGATACAGGTCAACACTTACGTTAACTTATACTATACAGGTCATCACTTATACAGATGCAGCCATTCAAAGTGCGCGGTACAGACACGTACCGGAGGTAATTGGCTACGGCATCGTGCATCGTGACGCGTGATGACGCAAAATACCGCGGTACGTGATTGGTTGACCGACAGGGGCACTCGTGGTCTGTTGGTCTGTCGTAGAAAGACTTACTGTAAACGTCTTTACTGTGCGCGTTGTAGATATTGAATTTTACCACTGAAGGGAAATCTTAGTAGCTGAGCATAAAAAGAATAGGAGCATACTGTAACGCGTGTGAAAGCCATAAACGATATTAATTTTGGAACATAAACATACAGTATATAGCTGGTCTTGGTACTTTAAAGAAAAAAATACACACCAGTATTCCATTTCTCCCTAAACATTGTAAGCTTCGAAGTCTTTAACGTGATACCAGACTCAACAAGCATACTTTTAGAATTTGATTAAAAGGGAATATAATATGGAATCGCGTATCTCAAGAATTTAATAACGGTATGATTACATCCGTGTGCTGCGACAGGGCTGTGTAGGGCTGTTTCGCCTGCCTGTTCATGCGAGCTGTCTTGTAGCCTACTGGTCTAGGTGGGTGACTACCAACTGGCAGGTTGTGTGTTCAAATCCAGCTGGTGCTGGACTTTTCATTTTTATTTATTTATTTTTTAATCGCGTAACATAAACATATTACCGTATGCAAACTGTACTGTATACAGTATGTATATGTATATTTAATGTCTTAACTGTGCCCGTTTAATTGAATTTAAAAAAATTATTTAACCCGAACATTAAGCTGTTTACATCTTCCGCCTGAAAACGGAACATTTATTTATTTCTTTCGTTTATTTCTTTTGCACATTTATTTGAACATTTCCATCGATTGTACAAGCACTTGGAAACTGTCCAATCCCTAGTTCATCAGGCATTTTACCGGTCTGGCGCCGGTCTGTGTCTTCCAGGATATAATGCCAGCGAACTCTTGTTTTTATGTCCACTATAACAGACAATCTCCTTTGCTTTTAACCAAGCGTTTAATAATTTCCTAAAATGAAAATGATTTACTTTATTTCCCTCACGGGATCAATAAAAGTATCTATCATCTGTCTAAACTATGGGACAGAATTCTGGGGTCTCCCCATACCAGAGATTATGGTAGGGCTTCAGAATGGTGATTGGCTGACACCATCTGACACCCCTCTGATTGGAGAAAAAAGATGTGCTGGTTTGCTATACATACTGTACCAGGAAGAGGATTTCTTTCTATTCAAAACGTGTATTTTAAAAGTTTAAGAAGTAAAAACCTTACAGCGTACACAGATTTCTAAACTGATCAGGATCGTTATCTTTGTCTTATGCATAATAATGTTCACCGCTCTGTCCAGCAAATTAATAATAAACTTTATTTTATATAGCATTTTAAACGAATAAGTAATTAGATTGCTCATAAACCTAATCACTTGCTTTTTCTTTTTATTTAGGCTCAGATTTCAACTATAGATCGTATTATTAATAACCATAAGAACAACCAACCAACAAAAACAACCATATAAACATAATACCAACCAAAAACATAGATAACAACCACAATACAAAATCAAATATATCAAACCATTTTACTCTCGCAAAGTCCTCCAATTATCATAATCCTGCCCCTTATGCAAAACCAAACCTTCCTCCCATCCCAATTTATCATGTTTATCATAAACAAAATCCACCTCAATTTTCAACATAAAGCATTACACAAAATCAATACCTCAACACTCCATACTCCACAACGATAATTCACAAACAGCCAGAACATGTAACTACACATTCCCAAACAAACCTAATTTCCATAGCCCCGCCCCTTATGCAAAACCAACATCCCTCCCCTGTTCTCTCTCTCCCCTGGCGGTTGTAATTGTTTTTATTTTCAAATACATTTTAGCAAAGTCATGTATTTTAAAAATCTTAAGATTTTTATATTTATGTCTTTATTTAGTGGTTTCATTAGTGACAAAGGCTAAACTTTCTTGGAAAAATGTCTTTTATGTAAACCATGTTTGCTATTAATTCATTCAGGACTAAAATATGTTCATTGTCTTCTAATGAAAGAAGGGTTCCTTTCGCCGTAGTCGGGAGCCTAGCCTTTAACTAGTAAGTACTGTACTTACTGGGTTTTTGAGGGGGGGGAGGTGTCTTTCGCTGGAAATCTCGCCTCCTACCCGTGAAACCGGTTCAATTCGTCACAGCCAGCACTCCTGCAGAGAGGGGGGTTGTACTTGCAGTGTATACAGTACACGCGTTATGCTCTTCATTAATGTCTGTGAAGTTTTATTTAATCTCTGAGCCATACTGATTCTTCTGGAAGCCAGTTTCCGCCAGGGAGTAAAAAAAAAACACACTATGGTATTCTCTCCAATGCAGTGCAGTTAAAAACATACCTCTGATGCTGCTCCTTAATGAATATCGTTTATGACCATCAGAAGCTTTATGCTCCTTTTCTTTTTTCCAGTGGATTGAACAGGGAGAGGCATTTCATTATGTACTTTTCACTGATGAAACAACAGTGGCTCTGGAACAGTTTTCAACCAAGTCGTTTTATAAAAAGGGGAGATATGTACACGTTACTGAAGCTAAAAGTTTAGCCTTTGTCACTAATGTAACCACTAAATAAAGACATATAGAAATCCCTACGTTACAGACTGTATATGGCTGGTATTGGTAGTTTAAAGAAAAAATACACACCAGTATTCCACTTTCTCCCTAAACATTTTAAGCATCAGAGTCTTACATGTGGTTATTTCGGAAACGTTTGTACGTGCTCCTTCTGACCATGTTACTGTTTACTGTTACTGACCATATTAAGTTTAAGTGCCTGTGGGCACTTTTCCTGTCCGTGGGGGGTGGACCGTCTTTCATTAGAAGATTAGTCTGTTCTACTCTGAGAATGTAGAGGGGGTGGAAAGTGCCCGCGGTCATTTAATTAGTATTAAAATTCACACTGATTCCCTTGCGAAGATACGGACATAGGAATATTCGTGCGTGGTCAAAAAATGGCATAAAAACGACAAAGTGAAGGCTGTGAAAACATTCACAATGTACTTTATACACAAAGCAAATATACCCCCCCCCCCCCCCTCAATTCAATTCAAGCTGCTTTATTAGCATGACAGATGGGTACAATCAGTGTTGGGTATTTACTTTGCTTTGAGATGCCACTTTTAAAGGTGATATATAAAATCAAGGCTTTTACTTGCTTTAACTCCGCAAGTCTGAGTTCTTGTGTCTGTCCTTTCCGAACCCGAAAGTATTACAATATGTATCTTTATAGCAGGTGGTGTACAGCTTTTTAGTATAGATTACACTTTTCTAAAATGTATTTAAAAAATAAAAACGATTACAATCTAATCTTTCCACGTTTGATCCCAAAATAAATCTAAACGGGGAGAAAGCTATGCTGAAAGTTTCTTAAGATACTTAGAAGACAAAGATATCAATTTATGTTGCATTTGTCTGATTGTGAATCAAAAAACACATATATTTAAACCCGCATTTGCGATTTAAATCAAAACGTTATTTAAATCAATATAAATGTTTATATTGTAACGCCTAGGTGACTATTCATTGTTATTAAAATGACTTAAATTCGATCATGTTGTGATATTTAGAAATATAAATTTGTTTGGTGCGAGTGAGGTTTTATTTAATCTCTGACTCAGTGATGGCCTGGCATGGTGAGGTGCGCTGGCAGCTATGTGGTGTTACGCAGTGGTGGCCTGACACGGTGAGGTGCCCTGGCAGCTGTATGATGCAGTGGTGGCCTGGCACGGTGAGGTGCGCTTGCAGCTATGTGACGCAGTGGTGGCCTGGCACAGTGAGGTGCGCTGGCAGCTGTGTGATGCAGTGGTGGTCGGGTATGTAGAGGTGCACTGGCAGCTGTGTGTTGTGACGCAGTGGTGGCCTGGCACGGTGAGGTGCGCTGGCAGCTATGTGATGCAGTGGTGGCCTGGCACGGTGAGGTGCGCTGGCATATAATGAATATATTCATGTGCATCCAACACACAGTTCAATGCTAGCAACTACACAAAATCTAAAATATGAGCTCTACTTGCCACTTACAATACAACAGTACCAGCTAACTTTAGTAGTGACATTTTCATGGATCTTTTTAACAATAAAATTTACAACATCAGACTTCAGACACAATTAAACAGGCCTCAAAAAAGTCTGGTACAAACATTTTCAGCATGGTGAAACATGGTGAACATTTCCACCACTGCGTCACACCACACAGCTGCCAGCGCACCTCACCGTGCCAGGCCACCACTGCATCACCCAGCTGCCAGCGCATCTCACCGTGCCAGGCCACCAGCTGCGTCAAACCACACAGCTGCCAGCGCAACTCACCGTGCCCGGCCACCACTGCATCACACAGCTGCCAGCGCACCTCACCGTGCCAGGCCACCAGCTGCGTCAAACCACACAGCTGCCAGCGCACCTCACCGTGCCAGGCCACCACTGCATCACCCAGCTGCCAGCGCATCTCACCGTGCCAGGCCACCAGCTGCGTCAAACCACACAGCTGCCAGCGCAACTCACCGTGCCCGGCCACCACTGCATCACACAGCTGCCAGCGCACCTCACCGTGCCAGGCCACCACTGCGTCACAACACACAGCTGCCAGTGCACCTCTACATGCCCGACCACCACTGCATCACACAGCTGCCAGCGCACCTCACTGTGCCATGCCACCAGCTGCGTCACACAGCTGCCAGCGCACTTCACCGTGCCAGGCCACCACTGCGTCACACCACACAGCTGTCAGCGCACCTCACCGTGCCAGGCCACCACTGCGTCACAACACACAGCTGCCAGTGCACCTCTACATACCCGACCACCACTGCATCACACAGCTGCCAGCGCACCTCACCGTGCCAGGCCACCACAGTGTCACACCACACAGCTGCCAGTGCACCTCTACATACCCGACCACCACTGCATCACACAGCTGCCAGCGCACCTCACCGTGCCATGCCACCAGCTGCGTCAAACCACACAGCTGCCAGCGCACCTCACCGTGCCATGCCACCAGCTGCGTCAAACCACACAGCTGCCAGCGCAACTCACCGTGCCCGGCCACCACTGCATCACACAGCTGCCAGCGCACCTCACCATGCCAGGCCACCACAGCGTCACACCACACAGCTGCCAGTGCACCTCACCGTAACGGGCCACAACTGCATCACACCACACAGCTGCCAGCGCACTTCACCGTGCCAGGCCACCACTGCGTCACACCACACAGCTGTCAGCGCACCTCACCGTGCCAGGCCACCACTGCGTCACAACACACAGCTGCCAGTGCACCTCTACATACCCGACCACCACTGCATCACACAGCTGCCAGCGCACCTCACCGTGCCATGCCACCAGCTGCGTCAAACCACACAGCTGCCAGCGCAACTCACCGTGCCCGGCCACCACTGCGTCACAACACACAGCTGCCAGTGCACCTCTACATACCCGACCACCACTGCATCACACAGCTGTCAGCGCACCTCACCGTGCCAGGCCACCACTGCGTCACATAGCTGCAAGCGCACCTCACCGTGCCAGGCCACCACTGCATCATACAGCTGCCAGGGCACCTCACCGTATCAGGCCACCACTGCGTCACACATATTTCAGCGCCATATATTTCATGGATATTTAATGGAATATAATGGATGGATATCTTAGTTAACTTTCTAGTTCACAGGTTTGCATGCATAATTTAATTTTGAAAGCCACTGAGACATCAGGTACTACTGTTGTATTTATGAAAAAGAAACAAAACAAAAAACATACTAACAACTGTGCCATCCTACTCCTTAGTTAATACATTTTATTATTCGTAAACAGTTAACATTGTTAGCAAAATATTTTGAATTATATTTAACCCTATTTTTTCTTTAGTTTTGTATTTAACTTATTATATGATAGTCAGACTTAATGTATATTTGAACAATGAAAATATATTTTTACAAGATTTTACATTAAGCACTTAAAATTAATATGGTTAATAATAGTAAACTGTAACATACTGTAACAAGATCGGTTAAACTGCGAAGAAAATGCTTTCAGAGAAAATGTTTCAGGTGTGAAGAACATAGATCTCCAATGCAATTTCAACCAAACCTGTTCCCACACACCCTGCCCCCACTACCATTAGAATATACACAAACATTTTAGCGTTTCATTCTGAGCAGAAGACCCTCACACCTGTAGAGTGCTGGCTGTGACGAATTAAACCGGTTTTACAGGTTTCAATCACAGACCATCTGACATGGGACTCAGTAAACTACAGTAACACCGTATTTGATAACGCTATAAAAACGCTATAAAATAATGTGACTTAGCACAGAACAAGTTTACAGCACAGTACAAAAATAAATGCTGACCATGACTTTAGAAGCATAAATTGCCTTACACTCAATTTAAACACAAGCTGTCTTTAGCCCTCTAAGCTGGTTCATACAGAAATGTAGAGATCCAGGCTCAGAACACAGCTTCATTAGCGAATACATATGCAGGACAACTAGAGAAGACGTTTTACAGAGGATGGATTTTTAGAAACATCCCATCATATTCACAACGTGAAATCTAGAAAATAATATTACGTAACCAAAATCCGCTATATGGAAACAGAACCTGTGTAATTGTTGATAGATGATGTACTCGTAACATTTTTTCAAGACGAACTACAACATTTAAAAAATGACTTGTATGTACTTGATATCTCTAATCAATCCACGGGTCCCAGCACAAAACGAAACTAAAACGCATACCGTTGCGCGGTTCTTATTAGTTGCTCAAAAGTAATTTGACCATATGAAATGCATAATATAAACCTAGAAACATATACATGAGCAGTACTTAAGCACTGTAGTATCGGTGTTAAGACATACCTCTCAAATACTGTAAATCAAGTTAAAAATATCTCAAGACCGATTCTGCTCATAATGAAACCATGTTTCGTGTATGTTTTCTCGGTAAGTACCGAGACCAGCCATATACTGTATGTTTATGTTCCAAAATTAATATCGTTTATAGCCTTCACACGCGTTACAGTATGCTCCTATTTTTTTATGCTCAGCTACTAAGATTTCCCTTCAGTGGTAAAATTAGATATGAATATTCAATACTTAAACGGGCACAGTTAAGACATTAAATATACATATACATACTGTATACAGTACAGTTTGCATACGGTAATATGTTTATGTTACGCGATTAAAAAATAAATAAATAAAAATGAAAAGTCCAGCACCAGCTGGATTCAAGCACACAACCTGCCAGTTGGTAGTCACGCACCTAGACCAGTAGGCTACAAGACAGCTCGCATGAACAGGCAGGCGAAACAGCCCTACACAGCCCTGCCGCAGTACACGGATATAATCATACCGTTATTAAATTCTTGAGATACGCGATTCCATATTATATTCCCTTTTAATCAAATTCTAAAAGTATGCTTGTTGACTCCGGTATCACGTTAGTTAAAGACTTCGAAGCTTACAATGTTTAGGGAGAAATGGAATACTGGTGTGTATTTTTTTCTTTAAAGTGCCGATTCCTGGAACACCCCTCTGAAGTGGTTCCATAAGAAAAGAAAGCGTTGATAAATACAAGTGTCTTTTAATACACTCTTTGCTGTGCTCTTGAGGATCCTTGTGATATTTTAAGCTCTAGTTGAATGATAGGTGTCGCATTTTAAATCATTTTTGTAGTTAGAAATTATGAAACGCCCTGTTAAAAGCAAGGAAATTTTTATGCCCGTTGAAGTAAAACAAAATGCCTGACGTATGGCTTGGACAGATTCCAAGTGCTTGTACAAATGTGCTAAAGAAATTATACTTTGAGTATACAGCTTGTCCAAAGTCATCCATTATTAATACTATTAGTAATATCTTCAGTAAAGGCTTTGATGCATAAATATTTCTGATAAAGGTAGGTTGTGTACTTTTGTCCAACTGAGCAATATTGCTTTCATAAAATATACCAACATTTTAATGACTGATGATTAACATGCTGTAATACACAGTTCAAAATTAAAGGCTCAAATGCTGTACATGAGAGGTTAAGCTCCCCCTGGCGGTTTTACAAGGCGACGCCGGATAGTTAGTCACGTGACACACGTGAACCGCGTGATACCCCGGTGGGCGTGTCGCGGTATGTCGCGAAATACCTCACCCATTTTGAATGGCTGCATCTGTACACTGATACCTAGTGTTCTCGGTGCACTCCCAGTGTTCAGAGGATACCCAGTGTTCCCAGTGCACACCCAGTGTTCAGAGGATACCCAGTGTTCCCAGTGCACACCCAGTGTTCAGAGGATACCCAGTGTTCCCAGTGCACACCTAGTGTTCAGAGGATACCCAGTGTTCCCAGTGAACGCCTAGTGTTCAGAGGATACCCAGTGTTCCCAGTGCACGCCCAGTGTTCAGAGGATACCCAGTGTTCCCAGTGTTTGAGTTCTGCTTCTCCGGTGTTTCCTCTAAAGCAGCTTTCCTCCCCCGGAAATGCAGTCGGCCTTTCTTACCCAGAGGGGAAAGCAGTCCTTCTCTGATCTATGGTGTTTTTTTTTGTCTGTCTTCTATATCTGTTACCTTGTTTAACAATCGCTAGCTACCGTCATTAGCCATTTTTAATAAAGGTCGTACTTTCGGGTCATTGCAGTTTGCACAGGCCTGCTTCCTGTCGAAGAGGACATCTTGAGCAAGAGTTTGACCTGCCCAGTGTAGACTTCAGAAACCCTTAATAGGTCTCCACCAACCTATCCTGCGTTTTTCTGAAGGAAATACAAATGTAATGTAATATGAGCGTTATGTAACACAAGCATGATGTAGTATTGTGAGTATCACTTAGGGATAATTGTGTCTGGGCTCTGCCCACAACATCAGGGCACAACAAAGGCATCCCTTCTGTCCCCTTTAACCAATGTGCAAACAACGTATCTTTTATTCCTCATTTATGTAGAGGCTGGAGACCCTTAATGAAGTTATATACTTTCTCACCTGAACAATTAGCGCTGCTTTTATTAAAGTCTGAAAGAGAAACAGAGTTTGATTAGGTACAGCAAAGCCATCCTGGCCCAGTGTTCCCTAGAGCCTAGTGTTCAGTGGATACCCTGTGTTCCCAGTGCAAGCTCAGTGTTCAGAGGATACCCAGTGTTCCCAGTGCACGCCCAGTGTTCAGAGGATACCCAGTGTTCCCAGTGCACACCCTTGAAGTGGTGTTCCAGCCATACTTACTGTGACTTGTGGGAGCAGGAGTGGTGGTGCTGGATGTTGTTAAGTCTGGGAATGAATGAAAGACGTTAGTTCAGCACCAGCTCCAGACACCAGGTGGAGAGCTGACTTTGGTGTTGCAGGGAGAGCTTTTAAAAAATCGTTTGACAGCCCAGACTGATTAATTGATCGGTTCAGTTAATCCGGTGTTCAGAGGGTGCCCAGAGCACTCCCAGTGTTCAAAGGATGCCCAGCGCACTCCTAGTGTTCACAGTGCACACCCAGTGTTCAGAGGATATCCAGTGTTCCCAGTGTTCAGAGGATACTCAGTGTTCCCAGCGCACCCCCAGTGTTCAGAGGATACGCAGTGTTCCCAGTGCACGCCCAGTGTTCAGAGGATACGCAGTGTTCCCAGTGCACGCCCAGTGTTCAGAGGATACCCAGTGTTCCCAGTGCACACCCTTGAAGTGGTGTTCCAGCCATACTCAATGTGACTTTTGGGAGCAGGAGTGGTGGTGCTGGATGTTGTTAAGTCTGGGAATGAATGAAAGACGTTAGTTCAGCACCAGCTCCAGAAACCAGTGGGAGAGCTGACTTTGGTTTTGCAGGGAGAGCTTTTAAAAAATCATTTGACAGCCCAGACTGATTAATTGATCATTGACTAACTCAACTAACTTGTTCATTAACTAACTCGATTTTTGACTGATCTAATTTCTTGCTGGGTTGTCAGAGTGTTGGCTGATCTGACAGATCGATCCACTGATTTATCCCAGGCAGTTCCTGGTCCAGTCAGTCCGGGGGTCTGTGTCCCCGGTCCAGTCAGTCCAGGGGTCTGTGTCCCCGGTCCAGTTCTGGACACTCCACTCAGAGCTCTTCCCAGGTCAGGGGGATCCCCTCCAGACCCCCCAGTGTGCAGCCCCCACCTGGATGATGCTCCAGTCCGCTCAGCACACAGCAGCTCTCAGTGGGGAGGAGAGCAGAGGGATGGAGCCAGTTCAGAGACGGGGGTGATTAGGAGGCCATGATGGGTCAAGACCAGGGGGGGAATCAGGCCAGGACACTGGGGTAACACCCCTACTCTTCTCCAGAGGCACCCCGGGATTGTAAATGAGCACAGAGAGTCAGGACCTCGGTTTGACGTCTCATCCGAAGGACGGCGCCTGTTTACAGTCCAGTGTCCCCCGTCACTATACTGGGGCATCAGGACCCACACAGACCGCAGGGTGAGAGCGCCCCCTGCTGGCCCCACTCACACCTCTCCCAGCAGCAACCTTAGTTTTTCCCAGGAGTCTCCCCTCCAGGTACTGACCAGGCTCCCACCTGCTGGGCTCCAGTGGGGAGGGGGCTGCCAGCTGGGAGCTGCAGGGTGAGATGGCTGCTGGGCAAACGATGGCTAAAGATCTTCCTAGGACACCCTGGACTTCGTGGTCGACTTCCTTCTCTTCAGACGGAGGTGGCTTGAAATCTGTCCCGTTTCAAGGAGTATTGGACACGATGCCCCCCCTGCTATATCCCCGCCAACTGGTGGCACGCCGACGACGAGGGCTCTCGGCCTCAATCCGTCAACCACAAACTCTCCGGGATGAAAGAGAAGGACAGACTCTGTTCGTTCGTTTCGGGGGGGAGGGAAAAAAACAAAAGCTAAACAGATTTAAAAAAAAAAAATTATTGATGCTTAACAAAAACAAAAATTACAATACAGATTAATGTCAAGGGTTTATTTAGTGACCCCCCCCCCCCATCTTACGATCATCACAGGACATTAAAATAATACTTAATAATACAAGGTCATGCAGACGGTCTGAGGACTCAGGTGGGGATAATGTGAAAGTTTTCCACAGTCCAGTCTGGGGTCCCTCAGTTTCAGTCCAGACTGGGGTCTGGGGTCCCTCAGTTTCAGTCCAGACTGGGGTCTGGGGCCCCGCAGCTTCAGTCCAGTCTGGGGCCCCTCAGCTTCAGTCCAGTCCAGTCTGGGGCCCCTCAGCTTCAGTCCAGTCCAGAATGTGGCCCCTCAGCTTCAGTGCAGTCTGGGGCCCCTCAGCTTCGGTCTAGCACAGACTGGGGTCCCTCAGCTTTGGTCCAGCACAGACTGGGGTCCCTCAGCTTCGGTCTAGCACAGACTGGGGTCCCTCAGCTTTGGTCCAGCACAGACTGGGGTCCCTCAGCTTCGGTCCAGCGCAGTCTGGTGTCCCTCAGCTCCGGTCCAGCGCAGTCTGGTGTCTCTCAGCTCCGGTCCAGCGCAGTCTGGGGTCCCTCAGTTTCGGGACAGTCCAGTCTGTTGTCCCTCAGCTCCTGTCCAGTCCAGTCTGGTGTCCCTCAGCTCCAGTCCAGTCTAGTCCAGTCTAGTCCAGTCCAGATCTTAGCTGGCACAGAACCAGGAAAGGAACCTGGAATGAATATTGTTATTGCAGGTGTGAGGGACACAGACACAGACGTCACCATGACATCAAACAGCAAGAGGAGACTCCTCCTTGAATCACAGACACGACCGGGCGGCGCCCCCCTGTCTGCTGACCTGCCCCTCCTCTTCCTCTTCTTGTCCTTCCCGGCAGCCTGCTCCTCCTCTCCCTCGCTCTTCCTCTCCTGACCCACGGTCTCCACCGCCTCCATCGCCTCGTCCTGATCATCTGTCTCCACCGACACGCAGCTCAGGGAGTTTAAAAAGACCCACCAGCGCTTCTGAAGCAGAGACAGGAGAGTCACGTTAAGAGTCGGACTGGACACTCCAGTACATGAACACTGCACTGAGAGAGAGAGAGGGGTTCATACAGACACACTGACTGGACAATCCAGTACATGAACACTACACTGAGAGAGAGAGAGGGGTTCATACACACACACTGACTGGACAATCCAGTACATGAACACTGCACTGAGAGAGAGAGGGGTTCATACAGACACACTGACTGGACACTCCAGTACATGAACACTGCACTGAGAGAGAGAGGGGTTCATACAGACACACTGACTGGACACTCCAGTACATGAACACTGCACTGAGAGAGAGGGGTACATACAGACACACTGACTGGACACTGGACAGGAGTAAAGAGAGGATCAGAGCATTACCCACCTTCTTTTTCTTCTGTCTCACAGGAGGTGGTGATTGGACCTCCTCCAGCTGGAGTCCGAGGAGGGAGAGAGGGGGCAGGAGAGGGACAGCACAGGGAGAGAAAGAGAGAGACAGCTGAGTAAAGTGTCCCAAGAGCACAGAGACTCTGCTGAGATCACACTCGCAGTGAGTGACCTGGGTGTAGCCCACTAATACTGACCCACTGGACACCACAGGACAGAGAGGAGGAGGAGAGAGACACACTGCCTGGACACCACAGGACAGAGAGACACACTGACTGGACACCACACGACAGAGAGGAGGAAGAGAGAGACACACTGACTGGACACCACAGGACAGAGAGGAGGAAGAGAGAGACACACTGACTGGACACCACAGGACAGGGAGAGACAGAAAGGAAGGAGAGAGAGAGACAAAGATGATGGCACAGAAAGACAGCAGGCAAAGAGAAAGATTGAGATTGAGGGACAAACAAACCAAGAGAGAGAGAGGAAAGAGAGAGAGAGAGACAGACTGACAGACGGGGCTGAAAGAGAGAGACAGAGAGGCAGGGACAGACAGACAGCAGGCCGAGAGAGAGACACTGAGATCAAAGGGACAGACAGACTGACAGACAGGGCTGAAAGAGAGAGAGACAGAGAGGCAGGGACAGGCAGACAGCAGGCCGAGAGAGAGACACTGAGATCAAGGGACAGACAGACTGACAGACGGGGCTGAAAGAGAGAGAGACAGAGAGGTAGGGACAGACAAACAGCAGGCCGAGAGAGAGACACTGAGATCGAGGGACAGACAGACTGACAGACAGGGCTGAAAGAGAGAGAGACACTGAGACCCAGGGACAGACAGGACAGGAGGCAGGGTGGGACCAGCACTGACCTCCTTCCTCTCTCCTGCCAGAGGAGCTGTCTCCAACTCCTCTTCCTCCTGCAAGTCAAGAGACAGGCTGAGAGAGAGACGGGCTAGCAGGACATCGGGGAACAGAGCTGAAGGCAGAGAGCCGGGGAGAAAGGCCCAGCTGGGACAACGCAGGACAGACAGAGAAACAGACAGGGAGACACACGGAGAGACACAGGGAGAGAGACCCAGCTGGGACAACGGAGGACAGAAAGAGAGCAGGGAGACATGGAAAGACACAGGGAGAGAGACAGGGAGAGAGGGACAGACAGAAAAAGAGAGACTCAGACAGAAGGACAGAAAGACAGAAAGAGAGAAGTACAGACGGACAAAAAGACAGAAAAGGACAGATGGACTGATGGACAGAAAGACCGAAAAGGACAGATGGACAGAAGGACAGATGGACAGAGAAAAGAACAGAAAGTCAGAAGGACAGAAAAGAACAGAAAGACAGAAGGACAGAAAAGGACAGAAAAACAGAAGGACAGATAGAAGGACAGGACAGAGAAAAAGAAAGAAAGACAGAAGGACAGAGGGACAGAGAAAAGGACAGATGGACAGAGAAAAGGACAGAAGGACAGACGGATAGAAGGAGAAAAGGACAGACGGACAGACTCTGCCCCACTGGCCTTGTCAGACATCTCAGCCGTTCTCCTTGCCCTCCGCACCAGGGAGCCCCAGGCGGGGCCTGGCGGGGCCGGGCGGGCGATGGGGGGCAGGACGGGTGGGGGCTCGAGGGGCATGGCGGGGAGGAAGGGGGGGCGGCGGGGCGGGGCAGGGCGGGCAGGGGCCGGAGGGGGCCGGAGGGGGGGGCCGGGGGCGGGGAGCGGAGGGGGCTCACAGGCGAGGAGGGGGGGGACACCGAGCGGGACAAGCTGGGCGACCCCGGGAGCTCCAGCTGCAGCTCGGCCGCCCTCTCCAGCTTCTGGACGAGCTCGGGGAAACAGGAAGACACCACAGGATTCTGTCCAGCGGGGAGAGGGGGAGACACAACGCAGGGGGGATGAGGAGCAGAGACTACGCCTGGACAGGTGAGTGTGTCCAGTAAGAGTCCGGACAGGTGAGTCTCTACAGTGTGTCCAGTGAGAGTGTGGACAGGTGTGTGTGTACAGTGTGTCCAGTGAGAGTGTGGACAGGTGAGTGTGTACAGTGTGTCCAGTAAGAGTCTGGACAGGCGAGTGTGTACAGTGTGTCCAGTAAGAGTCCGGACAGGCGAGTGTGTCCAGAAAGAGTGTGGACAGGTGTGTCCAACAGTAAGAAGCTGTCTTACCCTGTAACCCAGCTCAGGGGTGTTAGGGGGTGCTCTGTCTCCTCCCCAGATCTCACCTTCAGGTCGTGTGAAATGCCGGACCACTAGGAGACGCTGGAAACGAGGACACAAGACAGAGGTCAGGTCCACAGAGCTCACTCAATCACTACAGCAAGCAGAGACCTCTCGGCCATCAGGACTGTGGGGGTCAGAGTGGGGAGCTGTAGGGTATCGGGAGTTTAGGGGTCAGTGCGGGGAGCTGTAGGGTATCGGGAGTTTAGGGGTCAGTGTAGGGAGCTGTAGGGTATCGGGAGTTTAGGGGTCAGTGTGGGGAGCTGTAGGGTATCGGGAGTTTAGGGGTCAGTGTAGGGAGCTGTAGGGTATCGGGAGTTTAGGAGTCAGAGTGTGGAGCTTTATTATTATTAATATAATACAGCGAGCGCTGCTGGGGGCGGAGAGGTCAGTCGTTGGAGGGCTGGACGCTGGACGCAGGACGGCGGGCGGGAGGGGTGGACTTACGACGCCTCGCCGGGCCCAGGTCCTGCTGCGACTGCGCACGGCCGTGCGGCATCTCTGTTGGTGCATCGTCCTGCCGAGACAAGCAGAGTCACAGTGGGGAGGGGAGGGGGCGGAGCCACACAGCTGGGCGGCTTGTTCCCCACCCCCGCCCCCCTCTGTGTACAGAAGAGCCTCCTGTCCTGACTGGAGGAGCTCACCCAGCTGTGTCTGGAGAGAAGCCAGGGTATCGGCTTTGTTCCACACCTCCGCCACTCTCTGTGTAGAGGTGCACCTCCTCTCAATATCTTTTTACAGCACGATCACACCCATAAGAGTGCAGTAACGGTAAAAAAAACAACTTATTTCTCAACTTATTTTGTTATTTCTCCCCAGCGGCGCTTTTGAGCGACTTACCGATTTCACGGGGATACTTCAGAGGGAATCTGAAGCTGAAACTGTGATTTGATCGAAGTAACCCGCGAATCTTTTTTTGAAGAAACACGTGTTTATTAAGCGCTATATAGTCCTTTCCTCCTCCTCTCTCTTCACTCCTCTGAGCTCACGGGGCTCCGGCACTGCCCCCCGCTAGAATCCGCCGCTCTGTGACGTCAGGCGGCTCACTGTGACGCCCCCGTGACGTCGCCGTGAAACAAAAATGGCCGCCGGGTCCACATTTTTTTTGGGGTGGAAATGTTATTTATCCAACTCTCAGCGGCCAGCCGGGTGTCCCTGTACCACCCCGGTAGTCGCCACCTCGGACAGGCAGGGGAAACGGGTCCAGCTTTTTCCGGCCCAAGGGTTACAAAAGCTGCAGTTGAATTTAAAGACAAAATCACGTCGAGGGCGCATTCAGCACCCCCACGTCCAACACGGGTTTCCGTGGGGTGGGGTTCAGTGAAATTAGCACCCCCCCACCCCCAAGTCAAAGAAAGACCAAACTCCACCCCCCTCTAGCGGTCAAGGGCGGAAATTTCGGGCCACGCCATGTCCAAAAAAAACGGGTTCCCCCCCCTGTCATGCGGGGAAAAGAGACGCCATTTTCTTTTCCGAGCGCTGCGTGGGACCTCACGACCCCCCCAAAAAAAACTTTTAAAAAATCATTTGACAGCCCAGACTGATTAATTGATCACTGACTAACTCAACTAACTTGTTCATTAACTAACTCGATTTTTGACTGATCTAATTGCTTGCTGGGTTGTCAGAGGGTTGGCTGATCTGACAGATCGATTCACTGATCTATCCCAGGCAGTTCCTGGTCCACTCAGTCCGGGGGTCTGTGTCCCCGGTCCAGTCAGTCCAGGGGTCTGTGTCCCCGGTCCAGTCAGTCCAGGGGTATGTCTCCCCGGTCCAGTTCTGGACACTCCACTCAGAGCTCTTCCCAGGTCAGGGGGATCCCCTCCAGACCCCCCAGTGTGCAGCCCCCACCTGGATGATGCTCCAGTCCGCTCAGCACACAGCAGCTCTCAGTGGGGAGGAGAGCAGAGGGATGGAGCCAGTTCAGAGACGGGGGTGATTAGGAGGCCATGATGGGTCAAGACCAGGGGGGGAATCAGGCCAGGACACTGGGGTAACACCCCTTTTCTTCTCCAGAGACACCCCGGGATTGTTAATGAGCACAGAGAGTCAGGACCTCGGTTTGACGTCTCATCCGAAGGACGGCGCCTGTTTACAGTCCAGTGTCCCCGTCACTATACTGGGGCATCAGGACCCACACAGACCGCAGGGTGAGAGCGCCCCCTGCTGGCCCTACTAACACCTCTCCCAGCAGCAACCTCAGTTTTTCCCAGGAGTCTCCCCTCCAGGTACTGACCAGGCTCCCACCTGCTGGGCTCCAGTGGGGAGGGGGCTGCCAGCTGGGAGCTGCAGGGTGAGATGGCTGCTGGGCAAACGATGGCTAAAGAGCTTCCTAGGACACCCTGGACTTCGTGGTCGACTTCCTTCTCTTCAGACGGAGGTGGCTTGAAATCTGTCTCGTTTCAAGGAGTATTGGACACGATGCCCCCCCTGCTATATTCTCGCCAACTGGTGGCACGCCGACGACGAGGGCTCTCGGCCTCAATCCATCAACCACAAACTCTCCGGGATGAAAGAGAAGGACAGACTCTGTTCATTCGTTTTGGTGGGGGGGGGGGGGGGGGGGGAACAAAAGCTAAACAGATTTTTTTTAAAACCATTTATTGATGCTTAACAAAAGAACAAAAATTACAATACAGATTAAGTCCAGTCTGGGGACCCTCAGCTTAGGTCCAGTCCAGTCTAGGGCCCCTCAGCTCCGGTCCAGCACAGTCCAGTCCAGATCTTAGCAGGCACAGAACCAGGAAAGGAACCTGGAAAGAATATTGTTATTGCAGGTGTGAGGGACACAGACACAGACGTCACCATGACATCAAACAGCAAGAGGAGACTCCTCCTTGAATCACAGACATGACCGGGCGGCACCCCCCTGTCTGCTCACCTGCCCCTCCTCTTCCTCTTCTTGTCCTTCCCGGCAGCCTGCTCCTCTTCTCCCTCGCTCTTCCTCTCCTGAGCAACGGTCTCCGCCACTTCCATTGGCTCGTCCTGATCTTCTGTCTCCACCGACATGCAGCTCAGGGACTTCAAAAAGATGCACTAGCGCTTCTGAAGCAGAGACAGGAGAGTCACGTTAAGAGTCGGACTGGACACTCCAGTACATGAACACTGCACTGAGAGAGAGAGGGGTTCATACAGACACACTGACTGGACACTCCAGGACATGAACACTGCACTGAGAGAGAGAGGGGTTCATACAGACACACTGACTGGACACTCCAGGACATGAACACTGCACTGAGAGAGAGAGGGGTTCATACAGACACAACGACTGGACACTCAAGGACATGAACACTGCACTGAGAGAGAGAGAGGGGTTCATACAGACACAACGACTGGACACTCCAGGACATGAACACTGCACTGAGAGAGAGAGGGGTTCATACAGACACAACGACTGGACACTCCAGTACATGAACACTGCACTGAGAGAGAGAGGGGTTCATACACACACACTGACTGGACACTCCAGTACATGAACACTGCACTGAGAGAGAGAGGGGTTCATACAGACACATTGACTGGACACTAGACAGGAGTAAAGAGAGGATCAGAGCATTACCTACCTTCTTTTTCTTCTGTCTAACAGGAGATGGTGATTGGACCTCCTCCAGCTGGAGTCCGAGGAGGGAGAGAGGGGGCAGGAGAGGGACAGCACAGGGAGAGAAAGAGAGAGACAGGTGAGTCAAGTGTCCCAAGAGCAAGAGACTCTGCTGAGATCACACTCGCAGTGAGTGAGCCTGGGTGTAGCCCACTAATACTGACCCACTGGACACCACAGGACAGAGAGGAGGAGGAGAGAGACACACTGCCTGGACACCACAGGACAGAGAGGAGGAGAGAGACACACTGAGGACAGAGAGGAAGAGGAGAGAGACACTGAGACCCAGGGACAGACAAGACGGCAAAACTCCACCACAGACAGGACAGGGGGCAGGGTGGGACCAGCACTTACCTCCTTCCTCTCTCCTGCCGGAAGAGCTGTCTCCACCTCCTCTTCCTCCTGCAAGTCAAGAGACAGGCTGAGAGAGAGACGGGCTGGCGGGACATCGGCGAACAGAGCTGAAGGCAGAGAGCAGAGGATACAGGCCCAGCTGGGACAACGCAGGACAGACAGAGAGCAGGGAGACACACGGAGAGACACAGGGAGACAGGCCCAGCTGGGACAACGCAGGACAGACAGAGAGCAGGGAGACACACGGAGAGACACAGGGAGACAGGCCCAGCTGGGACAACGCAGGACAGACAGAGAGCAGGGAGACACACGGAGAGACACAGGGAGAGAGACCCAGCTGTGACAACGCAGGACAGACAGAGAGCAGGGAGACATGGAAAGACACAGTGAGAGAGACAGGGAGAGAGGGACAGACACAGAGAAAAAGAGAGACTCAGACAGAAAGACAGAAAGAGAGAAGTACAGACGGACAAAAAGACAGAGAAAAGGACAGATGGACTGCTGGACAGAAAGGCAGAGAAAAGGACAGAAAGACAGATGGACAGAAGGACAGATGGACAGAGAAAAGAACAGAAAGTCAGAAGGACAGATGGACAGAGAAAAGAACAGTAAGACAGAAGGACAGAGAAAAGGACAGAAGGACAGACGAACAGATGGAAAGAGGGACAGATGGACTGAAGGATAGACGGACAGAAGGAAAGATGGACAGAGAAAAGGACAGAAGGACAGACGGACAGACAGACAGATGGACAGAAGGACAGATGGACAGAGAAAAGAACAGAAAGACAGGACAGTGAAAGGGACAGATGGACAGAAGGAAAGATGGACAGAGAAAAGGACAGAAGGATAGACGGACAGACAGAAAGATGGACAGAAGGACAGACGGACAGACTCTGCCCCACTTGCCTCGTTAGACATCTCAGCCTCTCTCCTTGCCCTCCGCACCGGGGAGCCCCAGGCGGGGCCTGGCGGTGCCGGGCGGGCGATGGGGGGCAGGACGGGCGGGGGCAGGGGCAGGGGCACCGCCCCGGGCAGCAGGGGGGGCTCGAGGGGCATGGCGGGGATGAAGGGGAGGGCGGCGGGGCGGGGAGCGGAGGGGGCTCGAGGGCGAGGAGGGGGGGGACACCAAGCGGAACGAGCCGGGCGAGCCCGAGCGGGACGAGCCAGGCGACCCCCGGAGCTCCAGCTGCAGCTCGGCCGCCCTCTCCAGCTTCTGGACGAGCTCGGGGAGACAAGAAGACACCACAGGATTCTGTCCAGCGGGGAGAGGGGGAGACACAACGCAGGGGGGATGAGGAGCAGAGACTACGCCTGGACAGGTGAGTGTGTACAGTGTGCCCAGTGAGAGTTTGGACAGGTGAGTGTGTCCAGTGTGTCCAATAAGAGCCCGGACAGGTGAGTGTGGACAGTGTGTCCAGTGAGAGTGTGGACAGGTGAGTGTGGACAGTGTGAGTCTGGACAGGTGAGTGTGGGCAGTGTGTCCAGTAAGAGTCTGGACAGGTGAGTGTGTCCAGTGTGTCCAGTGAGAGTGTGGACAAGTGAGTGTGTACAGTGTGTCCAGTAAGAGTCTGGACAGGTGAGTGTGTACAGTGTGTCCAGTAAGAGTCTGGACAGGTGAGTGTGTCCAGTGTGTCCAGTGAGAGTGTGGACAAGTGAGTGTGTACAGTGTGTCCAGTAAGTGTCTGGACAGGTGGGTGTGTACAGTGTGTCCAGTGAGAGTGTGGACAGGTGAGTCTCTACAGTGTGTCCAGTAAGAGTCTGGACAGGTGGGTGTGTACAGTGTGTCCAGTGAGAGTGTGGACAGGTGAGTGTGTACAGTGTGTCCAGTGAGAGTCTGGACAGGTGGGTGTGTACAGTGTGTCCAATAAGAGCCCAGACAGGTGAGTGTGGACAGTGTGTCCAGTGAGAGTCTGGACAGATGAGTCTCTACAGTGTGTCCAGTAAGAGTCTGGACAGGTGGGTGTGTGCAGTGTGTCCAGTGAGAGTGTGGACAGGTGAGTGTGTACAGTGTGTCCAGTAAGAGTCTGGACAGGTGAGTGTGTACAGTGTGTCCAGTGAGAGTCTGGACAGGTGGGTGTGTACAGTGTGTCCAATAAGAGCCCAGACAGGTGAGTGTGGACAGTGTGTCCAGTGAGAGTCTGGACAGGTGGTTGTGTACAGTGTGTCCAGTAAGAGTCCGGACAGGCGAGTGTGTCCAGTGTGTCCAGTAAGAGTCCGGACAGGCGAGTGTGTCCAGTGTGTTCAGTAAGAGTGTGGACAGGTGTGTCCAACAGTAAGAAGCTGTCTTACCCTGTAACCCAGCTCAGGGGTGTTAGGGGGTGCTCTGTCTCCTCCCCAGATCTCACCTTCAGGTCTGGTGAAATGCCGGACCACTAGGAGACGCTGGAAATGAGGACACAAGACAGAGGTTAGGTCCACAGAGCTCACTCAATCACTACAGCAAGCAGAGACCTCTCGGCCATCAGGACTGTGGGGGTCAGTGTGGGGAGCTATAGGGTATCGGGAGTTTAGGGGTCAGTGTGGGGAGCTGTAGGGTATCGGGAGTTTAGGGGTCAGTGTGGGGAGCTGTAGGGTATCGGGAGTTTAGGGGTCAGTGTGGGGAGCTGTAGGGTATCGGGAGTTTAGGGGTCAGTGTGAGGAGCTGTAGGGTATCGGGGGTTTAGGGGTCAGTGTGGGGAGCTGTAGGGTATCGGGAGTTTAGGGGTCAGTGTGGGGAGCTGTAGGGTATCGGGAGTTTAGGGGTCAGTGGGGAGAGCTGTGAGTGTGTACAGTGTGTCCAGTAAGAGTCTGGACAGGTGAGTGTGTACAGTGTGTCCAGTAACAGTCTGGACAGGTGAGTGTGTACAGTGTGTCCAGTGAGAGTCCGGACAGGTGAGTCTCTACAGTGTGTCTAGGAAGAGTGTGGGACGTTCAGAGGCAATCTGTGCTCTAATGGCCATAATGGAACTGCAGCTTGGTTTTCATTGGACCCGCGATCCTGTCTCTTGAGCCGAGGCGTGTGCTCAGTCAAGATCACCACTGGAAGTGTCTCTCCTCGTCTGGAGGTGTTACCGTGAGACCTGGTCTGTCAAGCGCTTTGCGCTGCTATGTGTGTGAAAAGTGCTCTATCAGTGAAGTTTATTATTATTATTATTATTATAATACAGCGAGCGCTGCTGGGGGCGGAGAGGTCAGTCAGAGGAGGGCTGGACGCTGGACGCTGGACGGCGGGCGGGAGGGGTGGACTTACGACGCCTCGCCGGGCCTGGGTCCTGCTGCGACCGCGCACGGCCGTGCGGCATCTCTGTCGGTCCATCGTCCTGCCGAGATAAGCAGAGTCACAGAGGGGAGGGGAGGGGGCGGAGCCACACAGCTGGGCGGCTGAAACTGTGATTTGATCGAAGTCGAAGTAACCCGCGAATCTTTTTTTGAAGAAACACGTGTTTATTAAGCGCTATATAGTCCTTTCCTCCTCCTCTCTCTTCACTCCTCTGAGCTCACGGGGCTCCGGCACCGCCCCCCGCTAGAATCCGCCTCTCTGTGACGTCAGGCTGCTCACTGTGACGCCCCCGTGACGTCGCCCCCGACGCGCTCACGGCTCGGCCGCGAAACAAAAATGGCCGCCGGGTCCACATTTTTTTTTGGGTGGAAATGTTATTTATCCAACTCTCAGCGGCCAGCCGGGTGTCCCTGTACGACCCCGGTAGTCGCCACCTCGGACAGGCAGGGGAAACGGGTCCAGCTGTTTCCGGCCCAAGGGTTACAAAAGCTGCACTTGAATTTAAAGACAAAATCACGTCGAGGGCGCATTCAGCACCCCCACGTCCAACACGGGTTTCCGTGGGGTGGGGTTCAGTGAAATTAGCACCCCCCCGACCCCCAAGTCAAAGAAAGACCAACCTCCACCCCTCTCTAGCGGCCAAGGGCGGAAATTTCGGGCCACGCCACGTCCAAAAAACACAGGTTCCCCCCCCGTCCTGCTGGGAAAAGAGACGGCATTTTCTTTTCCAAGCACTGCGTGGGACCTCACGACCCCCCCAAAAAAAAGGGGCTTCGGAGACGAGGAAAACCAGGCACGTCGACCTCTCTACAACACCACCTGGCCGTTTCTGTTTAAATACAATTTCGCCCCTCACCGACCACCGCGCAAAAAAACACAACTTCACGCTACAGAAACGGCCTGTGTGAGGGGGGGCACGGGAAAAAAATAAAACCTGCGTGTTTTCGGCAGAGTAAGCTCAGCGGTGAAACTCCCTGAATCTCGGGGTTGCTTCTTGAACCCCGAAAACGACCTTTTTTCTCTCTCTCGTTTTCTTGGTGTCTGGGACGTTCACGAACTCCGCCGCGTCGGTGCGATTCCCAGCGGGACGTGAACATAACCCCCCCCCCCAGTGGGGCCACAGCGCCCCCGTGTGGCCGAGAGGACCACCACTCGCAGGGCTGAGCTTTTACTGCCGTGTCCCGCTTTCACTCTGGCGATGAAGGAGGGAATCAAGGAGGAGAATTAATATTGTGATCCACCAGTCCATCACAGTAGACACACACACCCTGGACAGGACACCAGTCCTTCACAGGATACACACACACACCCTGGACAGGACACCAGTCCATCACAGGACACACACACACCCTGGACAGGACAGCAGTCCATCACAGGACACACACACACTCACAACCTGGACAGGACACCAGTCCATCACGGGATGTTCAGCGCCTCTCTCTAATAAAGTAGAAATGCGACATTAAACGCGACATTGCTCCGGACGATGGGAGAAGACCTGTACCTTCACGAGTCCGGGTTGTGAAAACTTCTTCTGGCAGTTCAAAACGTTTCGAAGAGACTACAGTGCTACCCTGTTTTAAATTTTATCGTGTATTATTATACAGTCATAAGTATCTGTACTGATCACAGAGTCCCCCTCTCACTGCCAGGACTGAAGCCCAGTGCAGCACGAATAATAATAATAATAATAATAATTAATAAGTCTGGACTCTCCACTCAGAGCTCTTCCCAGGTCAGGGGGATCCCCTCCAGCCCCCCAGTGTGCAGCCCCCACCTGGATGATGCTCCAGTCCGCTCAGCACACAGCAGCTCTCAGTGGGGAGGAGAGCAGAGGGATGGAGCCAGTTCAGAGAGGGGGGTGATTAGGAGGCCATGATGGGTCAAGACCAGGGGGGGAATCAGGCCAGGACACTGGGGTAACACCCCTACTTTTCTCCAGAAACACCGGGGGATTGTTAATGAGCACAGAGAGTCAGGACCTCGGTTTGACGTCTCATCCGAAGTACGGCGCCTGTTTACAGTCCAGTGTCCTCCGTCACTATACTGGGGCATCAGGACCCACACAGACCGCAGGGTGAGAGAACCCCCTGCCGGCCCCACTCACACCTCTCCCAGCAGCAACCTTAGTTCTTATTGTCAAGAAGGAAAGAATATTAGGAACATGAAAAGGCTGAATGTCTTAAATGCATTTTTTTATACTGAAACAGAGGAGCACACACACGTCATTACAAACGCACACCCGCACAGAGACGTTCTCAAGCGCCTTGTTCATATTTATGGGCTCCAACAGGAACCAAAAACGCCAACCTGACAACTCGAGCATTCAAACCAAGAACCCAACACGTACTCACGTTGGCAGCCTGTGCATCCAGAACGTATCATTTCTTGAAAGGGATTGCTGTCCGCATGCACATCTGAATCCCAAACAGAATCTCTAGTAAAATACGATCATTTGTGAAATAGGCAAATGACTGTCTCAGGGGCCCATTCCTCATTCTCAAGACACATGTATGCAGTACGTACACCATGCATTGAGCAATAGGGACTGAAGACACCACAGGTAAGGTTAGAAGTCATTCTGAGGTGCCACATGTGAGGGATACAGCTAGGCATCTGAAATGCAGGGTTTGAGAGCCCCTCCAGGAGCACTGCATCCTTTGAGACAGACCCGTGCATATTAAACAAATGATAATTTCTTTCAGCATTAGGGACTAAATATACTAAACGTATGATGCTAAAATGTTATTTTCACATATATTAATGTAATAAATGATTGCTTATGCTTAATAAACAAATCTAATTAAAATAAAAGCTTAAGTTTTGTATTTATCTTGTACCATAGAACATGATTTTCTTTGTATTTCAAGCCCACAAAGTGTCCAAATGACACACTACATGATATAAGGAAGATTATCACATGCATATCGGTATTATCTTTCTTATGAAAATGCATTCCTTTCATTACCTTTTACTTTTTAAAATGAACTCAAATTGTGTATAATGTAATAATTTAAGTAGAGGACGCCTTCACTGTCCTGACTCTCCGCTGTGTCTCTGATCCTGTCTCTGTCTGTGGCTCTTCTCTCTGTGTATCTGATCTCCTCCATTAGGACGCCTTCACTGTCCTGACTCTCCCCTGTGTCTCTGATCCTGTCTCTGTCTGTGGTTCTTCTCTCAGTGTATCTGATCTCCTCCATGAGGACGCCTTCACTGTCCTGACTCTCCGCTGTGTCTCTGATCCTGTCTCTGTCTGTGGCTCTTCTCTCTGTGTATCTGATCTCCTCCATGAGGACGCCTTCACTGTCCTGACTCTCCACTGTGTCTCTGATCCTGTCTCTGTCTGTGGCTCTTCTCTCAGTGTATCTGATCTCCTCGATGAGGACGCCTTCACTGTCCTGACTCTCTCCTGTGTCTCTGATCCTGTCTCTGTCTGTCTGTGGCTCTTCTGTGAGTTTGACCTTGAGAGATCTGTAATACTGAGTCCTCACTGGAGCAGTCCGATATGATGGTCAATAAAAGGTCCAGCAAAGTCAAAGCTGGTCGCTCCCAGAACAGGACAACGCAAGCTCAAGTATCAATTCATGAAGTTTGTGGGTTTTAATGGATCCGGCCTGAGCAAGCCTGGTTCAGTTAGCAAACGGGCGGCCCACGATCGGCTTTCAACTCATTTCACAACTGCGGTCTCTCATACTGTGTTTTGGGTTGTTTCAGAATGCCTGGAGAAAACGGACTCCGACTACTGCCTGGCGCAATCCCCACTCCCAGCCGGTAACGGTGAGATCCGAAGACCTTTTAGAACAGGACTCGTAAATATTCCCCTTCCATCGTCGTCAGAAGTATGAAGTGGCTCTGCGGGTTTTTTTTAAAAAGCCAGTGGCGGCGACTTTGTCTTCACCCGCAGCGGAGCAGGTCAAGGTTTATCCCTGTGCTGAAAGGATAGGAAAAGAGATGCGGCTTTTCATCCGCGGAGCCTCCTTCGGGCGCATGAAGCCGGAAAAGACCACAGTCGAAATGTCGCGTCTCTTTCCCCTCTCTCTCGGCCGCGTGGAACAATCCCGTACCTGCTGCCTCTGCGGCCTGCGGGTGGCCTACACGGCACCCTCCCTGACCGTTATCCCTACCTGCCGCGCGTCTTCAGCGACGCTTCCCTGACCGTTATCTCTCTCTTTCAGGAACTGCGGCACCGCAGAAATTCCACTACTCCGTGATCCAGGATCCCGGGCCCGCGGGCGGAAGTAGGTTTTGCCTTCTCGCGTGTAAGGGCTGGCAGGGCTCAAACGGCAGCGGCGGGGGGCGGCGAGACGCCTGTGGTGCGCGGGCTTGCTAGGTCAGTGCGAGGTGAAGTCGGGGCAGAGCCCCTGGACCACAGCCCCACCACCGGGAGCTCTGCTAAGTGGTGGGTTGGGCAATCATTACTGGATACGAGTGTCAAGTGTCGACACGAGTGTGAGCAGCATCGATTCGAGTGTGAACGGTGTCGACACGAGTCCTGTTGGTCAGTACAGTGTCAATACGAGTGTGAACAGTGTCGACACAAGTGTGAACAGTGAGTCCTGTTGATCAAAAAAGTATCAATATAAGTTTGAACGGTGAGTCCTGTTGTTCAGTATAGTGTCAATGCGAGTGTGAACAATGAGTCCTGTTGTTCAATAAAGTGTCAATACGAGTGTGAACAGTGAGTCCGGTTCTATACAGTGTTAACTCATTGAATTCCTTCATGCTCTGCACAGTGTTAACGGGTGAGAACACGTGTTTTACTCTTTGCAGAATTAACACAGACAGATACTGCTGTTGAATACTCCACAGTCAATAAACCCCGAGCCGCACAAAGTGAGGATCTTTTACTTCTATCTATTAAACTAGCAGAAATAAAACATCATGATAACTTCTTGCTGCTCTGTCCAGTTTTAACACAAGTGTGAACATTTGTAATAATAGTGAGTCCTGCTGTTGTGTACAGCGTGAATACAAGCGTGATCAGTGAATCCTGTTGTTGTGTACAGTGTCAATACGAGCGTGAACAGTGAGTCCTGTCGTCTGAACAGTGTCAATACACGTGTGAACAGTGAGCCCTGTTGTTCAGTATGGTGTTAACATAAGTATTGACCCGTATCCTGTTCTCTACAGACATCACACTACCTAACAATGATGTGGAGTACGCCACCGTCAACAAACCGAGAGCAGCACAAAGTGAGGACTTTTTTAACTCTTTACCACAGTATAAAACCCACAGGAGTAATGAGAAGGACACTAAAAACAACAACACTGATAGTGAACAAGAGATTTTGAACAATACACATTCCAGTCAGTTTAAATACCCACAAACCTGACCGTTGGAAGTAGTAAAAAAATGCAAATTATTTTTTTTTCTGTGTGCAGGTTTTCTAAGAACTGAAGAGAGGTTAAAAACGAGAGAATGCCATTCGGTTTTTCAAGCCTGTCTGGTAGTTAGTGATTAATTGGACCCATGATTTAATCCACCTGTATCTGGAGAGAAGCCAGGGTATCGGCATCAACAACAAGGCTGGGCAGCTTGTTCCCCACCCGCCTCTGTGTAAAGACGCATCACCCATTCTTGGTTTTATTTTCACCTTTCACTATACGTGAAGAATTCCAAAAGGTGCACAAATGCTCTGGAGCTATTCTGTGGTTCAGCGATGTCTCTGGAGCCTTTTGTCACAGTGTGCGACTTCCCTGTGTGTCTCCCCGAACACAGCGTCTGACTGAAGGGGCACTGACCTGCAGGAATGGGAGGAGACCGAGCTGGGATGGTTCTGCCACGTCAGCGAAACTCTGGACCCCGACTTCATCTGCCAAAGAAACAGCAGCGTCAATTAACTCAGCCAGCGAGATCAACTGTCGCCTCCCTTCTCTCCATCTCTGTGTGTCCCATCTCTTCATAACCCGTCTCCTATCAATCCTACTGTGTTTCATTTACTCTTCCTCACTCTGTCTCCTGTCCGGTTGTCTGCACTTAAAACTGAGGTATTTCCTGTGATCTCCTCTCTCTCGCTGTGTCTCCTGTCCTGTGGGTTTGTTACTGAGGGATTCTCTGTGATCTCCTCTCTCTCGCTGTGTCTCCTGTCCTGTGGGTTTGTTACTGAGGGATTCTCTGTGATCTCCTCTCTCTCTCACTGTGTCTCCTGTCCTGTGTGTTAGTATGTTGATTAGCCAGCAGCCATATCACCCTGCAACTCACAACTGGCAACCCACTGAAGCTAAGCAGGTGTGAGCCTGGTCAGTTCCTGGATGTGAGACCTCCTGGGAAAAACTAAGGTTGCTGCTGGAAGAGGTGTTAGTGGGGCCAGCAGGGGGCGCTCACCCTGCGGTCCATGTGGGTCCTAATGCCCCAGTATAGTGACGGGGACACTATACTGTAAACAGGCGCTGTCCTTCGGATGAGACGTAAAACCGAGGTCCTGACTCTCTGTGGTCATTAAAAATCCCAGGGCGCTTCTCGAAAAGAGTAGGGGTGTAACCCCGGTGTCCTGGCCAAATTTACAATTGGCCCTTACCAATCATGGCCTTCTAATAATCCCCTTCTATGAATTGGCTACATTACTCTGCTCTCCTCCCCACTGATAGCTGATGTGTGGTGAGCGTTCTGGCGCACTATGGCTGCCGTCGCATCATCCAGGTGGATGCTGCACATTGGTGGTGGTGGAGGGGAGTCCCCATTACCTGTAAAGCGCTTTGAGTGGAGTGTCCAGAAAAGCGCTATATAAGTGTAAGCAATTATTATTATTATTATTATTATTATGTTTGTTACTGATGTATTTCCTGTGATCTCCTCTCTCTCACTGTGTCTCCTGTTCTTCAGTGTTTTAATCCTCTTAAATAATTTAGCTCATTCCTCTGCCACTCACTGCGACTCCTATCCATTCTGTGTTCAGTTCCTCTGACTTGCCTCTTGCATCAGCGCTAGCAATATCATGCATCTATTTAATTTAAAAGTATTGATCTGTCACCTTGATAGTTCGATCTCGGCTACAGTTAGCATAAATGGCACAATTAAAAGGACGATGAGCTCAACATCTGTGCGCGTCTAATTAACTGAACCGTACAGAACATCCTGCCTCAGCTAGTCTTTAGCTGGCGGGGTCGCCCATCGGCGAGACCACGTCTCCAGGAAATTCTGCGGACTGGACACTGCGGGAGGGTGGGGCTGTGTTTCCGCACGAATGCTGGAAATCACTCAGGATCTCCAGAGAGACTCCTGTAGCCTTACAGCATCACAGTCACAGGCCTCAGCATTGCAACTGTATAATATCAAACGCCCAGACACCCCGAGGTGAGGCCAACCAGTCTGAAGTATTACCTGTAAACACCAGGCACACTGGAACCTGACTTCATCGTCCACTTAGCGCAGAGGTGGGGCGGACAGTCAGTTTTCTGGGGAGAAAAAAAACAACACCAGGAATTTAGCATACTGAAAGGATCATGGAGTGATGATCTGGCTGAACCCGCTTGGCTGAGGGCTCCTGGCCAGAGGACGAGGAGGCTGGGACCCCCCCTGCACAGCGAGGAGGAGTGACCAGGGGGGGCAGCTACACAGGTGGAGACGGGGTGGGAGAGGGACGCGAGGGAGAGAGGGGGATCACGTGCAGTATTGACAGTGTTTCAGGAGAGGAGTCAGGAGTGATTGCTAAAATATCGACAGCCGAGTCTGACCGAACTAGGGTGTGGCCATCCCTCTCGAACTTTCATCACAAACTCCTGTCTTCCTGCGGTGTCTCTGAGGAAGCTACCATTTTTCACTGGCTAATAAGAGGTGGAAGAGGTGTTAGTGGGACAGCAGGGGGGCGCTCACCCTGCGGTCTGATACCCCAGTATAGTGACGGGGGACACTATACTGTAAACAGGCGCCATCCTTCGGATGAGACGTAAAACCGAGGTCCTGACTCTCTGTGGTCATTAAAAATCCCAGGGCATCTCTCGAAAAGAGTAGGGGTGTAACCCAGGCGTCCTGGCCAAATTTCCCATTGGCCCTTACCAATCATGGCCTCCTAATAACCCCCCTCTCTGAACTGGCTTCATCTCTCTGCTCTCCACCCCACTGAGAGCTGGTGTGTGGGGAGCGTTCTGGCGCACTATGGCTGCCGTCGCATCATCCAGGTGGGGGCTGTACATTGGTGGCGGTAGAGGGATACCCCATTCCCTGTGCAGCGCATTGAGTGGGGTGTCCAGAAAAGCGCTATATAAGTGTTAGCAATTATATAGCTCAGCCCCTCAGTAGTTGAGATCTCTGTTATACCCATCTAGAAACATGCAATCAGCATGTTATTGCTGAAGCAATAGTCACAACATTATTCCACACCTGGGTGAGAGGCGGGTTATGATGACAGTCGTGCTTTCTACACCTTATACTGAGCTCAGAAATGGACCGGGCGGACATCTCACGAGCAGATCCCTCCGCGTATAAGAAAGGCAACTTGTCTCTGCAAAAATACTACGGATTCACATCCAAAATATGATAAAAAGGCAAAAACCCCACACTTGGAATGCAAACGTACCCTACAAAGGAAACACGGTTTTAAAACCAACTTGATTTTCCCCTGGAGAAACCTTTTTATGGACACACATCGCATCTATTACACATGTATAACTAAATATAAAGATAAAACTTAATATAAGAAGTCATGACACATCACACATGACAAAGTCTGGTCCAGAATAAACAGTTTACACTGACCCACCTTTATTTCTATTAACTGTTTTAATAAGGGTAACAAATGAATATTTGTTTCAATTTTTGATCTACATCTGGGAGCCCTGACATGTTGGCCAGAGGGGAGAAGCTGATATTCAGACGTGAGAATATATTAAAAACAAGGATCTGATGTTGTTTTTCACCTGTCTAATCAAAGCTTGTTCAAAAATTATCTGATTATAGGACACACGAGTTTATAATCATACTCATTCCACTTTTTAACCCCGTATATATGCACAATATGAAACGTATATACACTAAATCTCACGTGTGACTCCCATAATATACATTTCTTTACGAAAAATAGGAACACTTATTACAATTATCAACCCCCCATGACGAGGCAATATTTCATACCTTTGTTTCTTTGAGGGTTCAAAGTTCTGTCCTGTCGTTTCACACGTAATGTTTTGGTAGTTATCTCAATTTTCCTTTGCAATTATCTCCAAGATCATCATCAACTTTTTGTAAAACGCTATGCACAACTGATATTTAAAGAAAGTCCTGTACCAAAACGTCTTCGTAGGGAAAGACAACTTTTTTTTCCTTACGTTAGTTGCTACACGCTTACTCATAAAATCTATTCACCGCCTTTAAAAAAAAAAAAGTTTCGTTTTTTATTGTGGTTCACTGACATTTCTGTCACAATTCTGAGGGACCCCAAATAAAATTCACTTGCCGGTATAAAGACGCCGGCGAGGTTAAGACAGGTATCGAGCCACCTGCGTATCTAACGGACGTTCAAAATAAAAAAATGGCGTGTAATGTTGCGAAGGGCTACTGTTTTTTTATAGGCTGTCGATTGTAAGGGACGTGGGCCGCGAAAGAAATACTGGTCGGGGTGGGAAAAGATTTATTGATGGTTTATTGTATCGCAACGGTCACAATTGACTCACCAGCAAAGATGGCGCCGAGGCCACATCGACTCCCTCCCGCCCTGCCTCGCACCGAAGCTCGAGCTGCGGAGCTCGACGACGAACCGCCGGTCCGCGGGCTCGGGCGCCGGACATAGACGTCATAACCCCTTCCGAGGCGCAGGAATTATAGATCACTGTAGTTTCTTCTGGACCCGGGTTAGGGACAGTGTGCCCTCCGTGAGAGTCTTCTGAGGAAGACAGTGTCTCATGGGTGTCCAGGCTGGGTACCATCTGTCCATCACAGGACACACACACTCACACACCCTGGACAGGACACCAGTCCATCACAGGACACACACACACTCACTCACACATCCTGGACAGGACACCAGTCCATCACAGGACACACACACACTCACACACCCTGGACAGGACACCAGTCACTCACAGGACACACACACACACACACTCACACTCACACACCCTGGACAGGATGTGTTGCCGAGGTGAATAATTGCCGAGGTGACCCTTCTGTGTGGAGTCTGTCCCTCACAGGACACACACACACACACAACCTGGATAGGACACCAGTCCCTCACAGGACACACAGACACACACACTCACACACCCTGGACAGTACAGCAGTCCATCACAGGACACACACACACCAGGGCCAGTTTTCCCAGAAGCCAATTAGCCCAAAAGCCTGTCTTTGGACCCGGAGAACACAGGGAGAACATGCAGACTCCACACAAACAGTTCCGAAAGCCCGAAAAGTGGTTGACCTTTTAATTTTGCAACGCCACGATGGATCCCAGTTTTTTTTTTATTTTGGAGGCCAAAGAGGACAAAAAAGGAAACGTCCGGAGTCTTGTAGCATGAAAAGGGTTTAAATTTCGACTTAAGGAATTGGCCATCGTTATATTTCGCGAGGTATAATACAGGGGGAAAAAGAACATTTACATTTATCAATCTACTAGTAATACTGGGTGGATGTCACGTTCCCCAAAGTTCAGTGCCTCTCTCTAATAAAGTAGAAACGCGACATTAAACTCCATTCGAAACGGGAGAAATCACCAGGACACGATACAGCTGACGTCCGGAAAAGAAAAAAAGAACTCCTATTCCCATTTGTAATGACCCCGTCGTGTTTTTCCCGGTGTACGCTTCTCTTTCGGAGACCGTTTCTCTCTGGTGTTGTTTTGCTGTTGGAATAAATGCCGAGGTGACCCTTCTGTGTGGAGTCTGCGTGTTCTCTCCAGCGGGTCGTTTCCTCCACCGCAGGGGCTGGTCGAACCGGGGTCTCCCAATCGTCACAGAAGTGTGTGTCGTTTTGGGTGGTGGTGCGGGGGGTGCATCGGGGATACTGCGCCCCGAGGGGGTGGCCTCTCACCTTGCTCCGGACGATGGGAGAAGACCTGTACCTTCACGAGTCCGGGTTGTGAAAACTTCTTCTGACAGTTCAAAACGTTTCAAAGAGACTACAGCGCTACCCTGTGTTCCATTTCTATCGTGTATTATTAGACAGTCATAAGTATCTGTCCTGATCACAGAGTCCCCCTCTCACTGCCAGGACAGGAGCCCAGTGCAGCACGAATAATAATAATAATTAATAAGTCTGGACCCTCCACTCAGAGCTCTTCCCAGGTCAGGGGGATCCCCTCCAGCCCCCCCAGTGTGCAGCCCCCACCTGGATGATGCTCCAGTCCGCTCAGCACACAGCAGCTCTCAGTGGGGAGGAGAGCAGAGGGATGGAGCCAGTTCAGAGAGGGGGGTGATAAGGAGACCATGATGGGTCAAGACCAGGGGGGGAATCAGGCCAGGACACTGGGGTAACACCCCTACTCTTCTCCAGAGACACCTCGGGATTGTTAATGAGTCTCATTAACGTCTGTTGACGTCTCATCCGAAGGACGGCGCCTGTTTACAGTCCAGTGTCCCCCGTCACTATACTGGGGCATCAGGACCCACACAGACCGCAGGGTGAGAGCGCCCCCTGCTGGCCCCACTCACACCTCTCCCAGCAGCAACTTTGGGGGGGGGGGGGGGGGCAGGGAAAAAACCAAAAGCTAAACAGATTTTTTTAAAAAAAAATGTATTGATGCTTAACAAAAGGTCATCAGTCCAGTCTGGGGGCCATCAGCTTCAGTCCAGTGCAGTCTGGGGTCCCTCAGCTTCAGTCCAGACTGGGGTCCCTCAGCATCGGTCCAGCACAGTCTGGGGTCCCTCAGCTTCGGTCCAGCACAGACTGGGGTCCCTCAGCTTCGGTCCAGTCTGGGGTCCCTCAGCTTCGGTCCAGCACAGACTGGGGTCCCTCAGCTTCGGTCCAGCACAGTCTGGGGTCCCTCAGCTTCGGTACAGCACAGCCTGAGGTCCCTCAGCTTTGGTCCAGTCCAGTCTGGGGCCTCTCAGCTCCAGTCAAGTCCAGTCTGGGGCCCCTCAGCTCCAGTCCAGTCCAGTCTGGTGTCCCTCAGCTCCAGTGCAGTCCAGTATGGGGTCCCTCAGCTTCAGACCAGCACAGTCTGGGGTCTCTCAGCTTCAGTCCAGCACAGACTGGGGTCCCTCAGCTTCGGTCCAGCACAGACTGGGGTTCCTCAGCTTCGGTCCAGCACAGTCTGGGGTCACTCAGCTTCAGTCCAGACTGGGGTCCCTCAGCTTCGGTCCAGCACAGTCTGGTGTACCTCAGCTCCAGTCCAGTCTAGTGCCTCTCAGCTCCGGTCCAGTCCAGTCTGGTGTCCCTAGGCTCCAGTCCAGTCGTCTGGTGTCCCTCAGCTCCAGTCCAGTCCAGTCCAGTCCAGTCCAGTCCAGATGTTAGCAGGCACAGAACCAGGAAAGGAACCTGGAAAGAATATTGTTATTGCAGGTGTGAGGGACATAGACACAGACGTCACCATGACATCAAACAGCAAGAGGAGACTCCTCCTTGAATCACAGACATGACCGGGCGGCGCCCCCCTGTCTGCTCACCTGCTCCTCCTCTTCCTCTTCTTGTCCTTCCCGGCAGCCTGCTCCTCCTCTCCCTCGCTCTTTCTCTCCTGAGCTACAGGCTCCGCCACCTCCATCGGCTCGTCTTGATCTTCTGTCTCCACCGACACGCAGCTCAGGGACATCAAAAAGACGCATCGGCGCTTCTGAAGCAGAGACAGGAGAGTCACGTTAAGAGTCGGACTGGACACTCCAGTACATGAACACTGCACTGAGAGAGAGAGGGGTTCATACAGACACACTGACTGGACACTCCAGGACATGAACACTGCACTGAGAGAGAGAGGGGTTCATACAGACACACTGACTGGACACTCCAGGACATGAACACTGCACTGAGAGAGAGAGGGGTTCATACACACACACTGACTGGACACTCCAGTACATGAACACTGCACTGAGAGAGAGAGGGGTTCATACAGACACACTGACTGGACAATGGACAGGAGTAAAGAGAGGATCAGAGGATTACCCACCTTCTTTTTCTTCTGTCTCACAGGAGGTGGTGATTGGACCTCCTCCAGCTGGAGTCCGAGGAGGGAGAGAGGGGGCAGGAGAGGGACGGCACAGGGAGAGAAAGAGAGAGACAGGTAAGTCAAGTGTCCCAAGAGCACAGAGACTCTGCTGAGATCACACTCGCAGTGAGTGAGCCTGGGTGTAGCCCACTAATACTGACCCACTGGACACCACAGGACAGAGAGGAGGAGGAGAGAGACACACTGAGGACAGAGAGGAGGAGGAGAGAGACACTGACAGTCAGGGCTGAAATAGAGAGAGACAGAGAGGCAGGGACAGGCAGACAGCAGGCCGAGAGAGACACTGACAGACAGGGCTGAAAGAGACACTGAGACCCAGGGACAGACAAGACGGCAAAACTCCACCACAGACAGGACAGGGGGCAGGGTGGGACCAGCACTGACCTCCTTCCTCTCTCCTGCCGGAAGAGCTGTCTCCACCTCCTCTTCCTCCTGCAAGTCAAGAGACAGGCTTAGAGAGAGACGGGCTGGCGGGACATCGGCGAACAGAGCTGAAGTCAGAGAGCAGAGGAGACAGGCCCAGCTGGGACAACGCAGGACAGACAGAGAGACAGACAGGGAGACACACGGAGAGACACAGGGAGAGAGACCCAGCTGGGACAACGCAGGACAGACAGAGAGCAGGGAGACACACGGAGAGAGAGGAGGGAGGGAGACCCAGCTGGGACAACGCAGGACAGACAGAGAGACAGGCAGGGAGACACACGGAGAGACACAGGGAGAGAGACCCAGCTGGGACAACGCAGGATAGACAGAGAGCAGGGAGACATGGAAAGACACAGGGAGAGAGACAGGGAGAGAGGGACAGACACAGAGAAAAAGAGAGACTCAGACAGAAGGACAGAAAGACAGAAAGAGAGAAGTACAGATGGACAAAAAGACAGAGAAAAGGACAGAAAGACAGATGGACAGAAGGACAGATGGACAGAGAAAAGGATAGATAGAGTGATGGATAGAAAGACAGAAAAGGACAGAAAGACAGATGGACACAGAAAAGAACAGAAAGACAGAAGGACAGAGAAAAGGACAGAAGGACAGGACAGAGAAAAGGACAGATGGACAGAGGGACAGATGGACTGAAGGATAGACGGACAGATGGACGGACAGACGGACAGAAGGTCAGACGGACAGACGGACTTTGCCCCACTTGCCTCGTCAGACATCTCAGCCTCTCTCCTTGCCCTCCGCACCGGGGAGCCCCAGGCGGGGCCTGGCGGGGCCGGGCGGGCGATGGGGGGCAGGACGGGCGGGGGCAGGGGCAGGGGCACCGCCCCGGGCAGCAGGGGGGGCTCGAGGGGCATGGCGGCGAGGAAGGGGGGGCGGCAGGGCGGGGCGGGCAGGGGCCTGAGGGGGCTGGAGGGGGGGGCCGGGGGCGGGGAGCGGAGGGGGCTCTCGGGCGAGGAGGGGGGGGACACCGAGCGGAACGAGCCGGGCGAGCCCGAGCGGGACGAGCCGGGCGACCCCGGGAGCTCCAGCTGCAGCTCGGCCGCCCTCTCCAGCTTCTGGACGACCTCGGGGAGACACGAAGACACCACAGGATTCTGTCCAGCGGGGAGAGGGGGAGACACAACGCAGGGGGGATGAGGAGCACAGACTACGCCTGGACAGGTGAGTGTGTACACTGTGTCCAGTGAGAGTGTGGACAGGTGAGTGTGTACAGTGTGTCCAGTGAGAGTGTGGACAGGTGAGTATGTACAGTGTGTCCAGTGAGAATGTGGACAGGTGAGTGTGTCCAGTGTGTCCAGTAAGAGTCCGGACAGGCGAGTGTGTCCAGTGTGTCCAGTAAGAGTGTGGACAGGTGTGTCCAACAGTAAGAAGCTGTCTTACCCTGTAACCCAGCTCAGGGGTGTTAGGGGGTGCTCTGTCTCCTCCCCAGATCTCACCTTCAGGTCGTGTGAAATGCCGGACCACTAGGAGACGCTGGAAACGAGGACACAAGACAAAGGTCAGGTCCACAGAGCTCACTCAATCACTACAACAAGCAGAGACCTCTCGGCCATCAGGACTGTGGGGGTCAGAGTTGGGAGTTGTAGGGTATCGGGAGTTTAGGGGTCAGTGTGGGGAGCTGTAGGGTATCGGGAGTTTAGGGTTCAGTGTGGGGAGCTGTAGGGTATCGGGAGTTTAGGGGTCAGTGTGGGGAGCTGTAGGGTATCGGGAGTTTAGGGGTCAGTGTGGGGAGCTGTAGGGTAGATGTGGGGCACCGGGCCCACCACAGGGCGGCCGGTCCAGTCTCGCGGAAGGCGACCAGGTGAGACTTACGGAAAAGCACCGGGACTTGGGCCGGGACCTCTCCCGCTGCCAGTCCGGGTTCGGCCTGACCGGTGTGACCTGTGAAGACGCCAAACAGCCCATCTCCGAGACAGCTCTGACCACATAGCCGAGCCCAGTCGTGTCGCGACTAGGGGCCTTGGGCAGTCTCTACAGTGTGTCCAGTGAGAGTGTGGACAGGTGAGTGTTTACAGTGTGTCCAGTGAGAGTGTGGACAGGTGAGTGTGTACAGTGTGTCCAGTGAGAGTCTGGACAGGTGAGTGTGTCCAGTGTGTCCAGTAAGAGTGTGGACAGGTGAGTGTGTACAGTGTGTCCAGTGAGAGTCTGGACAGGTGAGTGTGTACAGTGTGTCCAGTAAGAGTCTGGGACGTTCAGAGGCAATCTGTGCTCTCAGAAGGCTATAATGGACCTGCGACCCTGTCTCTTGAGCCGAGGCGTGTCCTCAGTCAAGATCACCACTGGAAGTGTCTCTCCTCGTCTGGAGGTGTTACCGTGAGACCTGGTCTGTCAAGCGCTTTGCGCTGCTATGTGTGTGAAAGGTGCTCTATCAGTGAAGTTTATTATTATTATTATTATAATACAGCGAGCTCTGCTGGGGGCGGAGAGGCCAGTCGGAGGAGGGCTGGACGCTGGACGCTGGACGGCGGGCGGGAGGGGTGGACTTACGACGCCTCGCCGGGCCCGGGTCCTGCTGCGACCGCGCACGGCCGTGCGGCATCTCTGTCGGTCCATCGTCCTGCCGAGACAAGCAGAGTCACAGAGGGGAGGGGAGGGGGCGGAGCCACAGAGCTGGGCGGCTTGTTCCCCACCCCCGCCACCCTCTGTGTACAGAAGAGCCTCCTGTCCTAACTGGAGGACCTCACCCAGCTGTGTCTGGAGAGAAGCCGGGGTATCAGCTTTGTTCCACACCCCCGCCACTCTTTGTGTACAGTAGAGCCTCCTGTCCTGACTGGAGGAGCTCACACAGCTGTGGCTGGAGAGAAGCCAAGGTATCGGCTTCAACCACAGGGCTGGGCAGCTTGTTCCCCACCCCCGCCACCCTCTGTGTACAGAAGAGCCTCCTGTCCTGACTGGAGGAGCTCACCCAGCTGTGTCTGGAGAGAAGCCAGGGTATCGGCTTTGTTCCCCACCCCCACCACCCTCTGTGTACAGTAGAGCCTCCTGTCCTGACTGGAGGAGCTCACCCAGCTGTGTCTGGAGAGGAGCCAGGGTATCGGCTTTGTTCCCCACCCCCACCCCCCTCTGTGTACAGTAGAGCCTCCTGTCCTGACTGGAGAATCTCACCCAGCTGTGTCTGGAGAGAAGCCAGGGTATCGGCTTTGTTCCCCACCCCCACCCCCCTCTGTGTACAGTAGAGCTACCTGTCCTGACTGGAGGAGCTCACCCAGCTGTGTCTGGAGAGGAGCCAGGGTATCGGCTTCAACCACACGGACTGGGCGGCCTGTTCCCCACCCCCACCACCCTCTGTGTAGAGGTGCACCTCCTCTCAATATCTTTTTACAGCACGATCACACCCATAAGAGTGGAGTAACGGTAAAAAAAAAACAACTTATTTCTCCACTTACTTTGTTAGTTCTTGCCAGCGGCGCTTTTGACTGACTTACCGATTTCACGGGGATACTGAAGAGCGATTCTGTTTATTAAGCGCTATATAGTTCTTTCCTCCTCCTCTCTCTTCACTCCTCTGAGCTCACGGGGCTCCGGCGCCGCCCCCCGCTAGAATCCGCCGCTCTGTGACGTCAGGCGGCTCATTGTGACGCCCCCGTGACGTCAGCCCCCGACGCGCTCACGGCTCGGCCGCGAAACAAAAATGGCCGCCATTTTTCGCGGTTGTTTTTTTTTGGGGGGGCGGACATTTTATTTTTCCAACTCTCGGCGGCCAGCCGGGTGTCCCTGTACGACCCCGGTAGTCGCCACCTCGGACAGGCAGGGGAAACGGGTCCAGCTGTTTCCGGCCCAAGGGTGACAAAAGCTGCACTTGAATTTAAAGACAAAATCACGTCGAGGGCGCATTCAGCACCCCCACGTCCAACACGGGTTTCCGTGGGGTGGGGTTCAGTGAAAGTAGCACCCCCCCCGACCCCTAAGTCAAAGAAAGACCAACCTCCACCCCCCTCTAGCGCCCAAGGGCGGACATTTCGGGCCACGCCACGTCCAAAAAACACGGGTCCCCCCCGTCCTGCGGGGAAAAGAGACGCCATTTTCTTTTCCGAGCGCTGCGTGGGACCTCACGACCCCCCCCCCCCAAAAAAAAACGGGCTTCGCAGACGAGGAAACCCAGGCACGTCGACCTCTCTACAACACCACCCGGCCGTTTCTGTTTCAAACCGTGGGAAAAAAATAAATAAATAAAATTTCGCCCCTCACCGACCGCCGCGCAAAAAAACACAACTTCACGCTACAGAAACGGCCTGTGTGTGTGTGGGGGGGGGGCACGGGAAAAAATAAAACCTGCGTGTTTTCGGCAGAGTAAGCTCAGCGGGGAAACTCCCTGAATCTCGGGGTTGCTTCTTGAACCCCGAAAACGACCTTTTTTCTCTCTCTCCCTCTCTCGTTTTCTTGGTGTCTGGGACGTTCACGAACTCCGCTGCGTCGGTGCGATTCCAAGCGGGACTTGAACATAACCCCCCCCCCCCGTGGGGCCACAGCGCCCCCGTGTGGCCGAGAGGACCACCACCCGCAGGGCTGAGCTTTTACTGCCGTGTCCCGCTTTCACTCTGGCGATGAAGGAGGGAATCAAGGAGGAGAATTAATATTGTGATCCACCAGTCCATCACAGGACACACACACACCCTGGACAGGACACCAGTCTTTCACAGGACACCAGTCCATCACAGGACACACACACACCCTGGACAGGACACCAGTCCATCACAGGACACACACACCCTGGACAGAACACCAGTCCATCAAAGGACACACATACAAACCCTGGACAGGACAGCAGTCCATCACAGGACACACACACACTCACACACCCTGGACAGGACACCAGTCCATCACAGGACACACACACACTCACACATCCTGGACAGGACACCAGTCCATCACAGGACACACACACCCTGGATAGAACACCAGTCCATCACAGGACACCAGTCCATCACAGGACACACACACCCTGGACAGGACACCAGTACATCACAGGACACACACACCCTGGATAGAACACCAGTCCATCACAGGACACACATACAAACCCTGGACAGGACAGCAGTCCATCACAGGACACACACACACTCACCCACCCTGGACAGGACACCAGTCCATCACAGGACACACACACACACTCACACACCCTGGACAGGGCAGCAGTCCATCACAGGACACACACACACACTCACCCACCCTGGACAGGACACCAGTCCATCACAGGACACACACACACTCACACACCCTGGACAGGCCACCAGTCCATCACAGGACACACACACACTCACACAACCTGGACAGGACACCAGTCCATCACAGGATGTTCAGTGCCTCTCTCTAATAAAGTAGAAACGCGACATTGGACTCCGTTCGAAACGGGAGAAATCACCAGGACACGATACACCTTGCTCCGGACGATGGGAGAAGACCTGTACCTTCACGAGTCCGGGTTGTGAAAACTTCTTCTGGCAGTTCAAAACGTTTCGAAGAGACTACAGCGCTACCCTGTTTTCCATTTCTATCGTGTGTTATTATACAGTCATAAGTATCTGTCCTGATCACAGAGTCCCCCTCTCACTGCCAGGACTGAAGCCCAGTGCAGCACGAATAATAATAATAATGAATAAGTCTGGACCCTCCACTCAGAGCTCTTCCCAGGTCAGGGGGATCCCCTCCAGTCCCCCCAGTGTGCAGCCCCCACCTGGATGATGCTCCAGTCCGCTCAGCACACAGCAGCTCTCAGTGGGGAGGAGAGCAGAGGGACGGAGCCAGTTCAGAGAGGGGGGGGTGATTAGGAGGCCATGATGGGTCAAGACCAGGGGGGGAATCAGGCCAGGACACTGGGGTAACACCCCTACTCTTCTCCAGAGACACCCCGGGATTGTTAATGAGCACAGAGAGTCAGGACCTCGGTTTGACGGCGCCTGTTTACAGTCCAGTGTCCCCCGTCACTATACTGGGGCATCAGGACCCACACAGACCGCAGGGTGAGAGCGCCCCCTGCTGGCCCCACTCACACCTCTCCCAGCAGCAGCCTTGGGGGGGGGGGGGGAGGGAAAAAACCAAAAGCTAAACAGATTTTTTTTTATTGATCCTTAACAAAAGAATAAAAATTACAAGCTTCAGTCCAGTCCAGTCTGGTGTCTCTCAGCTGCGGTCCAGTCCAGTCTGGGGCCCCTCAGCTCCAGTCCAGTCTGGTGTCTCTCAGCTGCGGTCCAGTCCAGTCTGGGGCCCCTCAGCTCCAGTCCAGTCTGGTGTCTCTCAGCTCCAGTCCAGTCCAGACTGGGGTCCCTCAGCTCCATTGCAGTCCAGACTGGGGTCCCTCAGCTTCGGTCCAGCACAGTCTGGGGTCCCTCAGCTTTGGTCCTGTCCAGTCTGGTGTCTCTCAGCTCCAGTCCAGTCTGGTGTCTCTCAGCTCCGGTCCAGTCCAGTCTGGGGCCCCTCAGCTCCAGTCCAGTCTGGTGTCTCTCAGCTCCAGTCCAGTCTGGTGTCCCTCAGCTCCAGTGCAGTCCAGACTGGGGTCCCTCAGCTTCGGTCCAGCACAGACTGGGGTCCCTCAGCTTCGGTCCAGACTGGGGTCCCTCAGCTTTGGTCCAGCACAGTCTGGGGTCCCTCAGCTTCGGTCCAGCACAGACTGGGGTCCCTCAGCTTCGGTCCAGCACAGTCTGGGGTCCCTCAGCTTCGGTCCAGACTGGGGTCCCTCAGCTTCGGTCCAGCACAGTCTGGGGTCCCTCAGCTCCAGTCCAGTCCAGTCTGGTGTCTCTCAGCTCCGGTCCAGTCCAGTCTGGTGTCCCTAGGCTCCTGTCCAGTTCCGTCTGGTGTCCCTCAGCTCCAGTCCAGTCCAGTCCAGTCCAGTCCAGTCCAGTCCAGTCCAGATCTTAGCCGGCACAGAACCAGGAAAGGAACCTGGAAAGAATATTGTTATTGCAGGTGTGAGGGACACAGACACAGACGTCACCATGACATCAAACAGCAAGAGGAGACTCCTCCTTGAATCACAGACACGACCAGGCGGCGCCCCCCTGTCTGCTCACCTGCACCTCCTCTTCCTCCTCTTGTCCTTCCCGGCAGCCAGCTCCTCCTCTCCCTCGCTCTTCCTCTCCTGAGCTACGGTCTCCATCGGCTCGTCCTGGTCTTCTGGCTCCACCGACACGCAGCTCAGGGAGTTAAGAAGGGCGCACCAGCGCTTCTGAAGCAGAGACAGGAGAGTCACGTTAAGAGTCGGACTGGACACTCCAGTACATGAACACTGCACTGAGAGAGAGAGGGGTTCACACAGACACACTGACTGGACACTCCAGTACATGAACACTGCACTGAGAGAGAGAGGGGTTCACACAGACACACTGACTGGACACTCCAGTACATGAACACTGCACTGAGAGAGAGAGGGGTTCATACAGACACACTGACTGGACACTCCAGGACATGAACACTGCACTGAGAGAGAGAGAGAGAGGGGTTCATACAGACACACTGACTGGACACTCCAGGACATGAACACTGCACTGAGAGAGAGAGGGGTTCATACAGACACACTGACTGGACACTCCAGGACATGAACACTGCACTGAGAGAGAGAGGGGTTCATACACACACACTGATTGGACACTGGACAGGAGTAAAGAGAGGATCAGAGCATCACACACCTTCTTTTTCTTCTGTCTCACAGGAGGTGGTGATTGGACCTCCTCCAGCTGGAGTCCGAGGAGGGAGAGAGGGGGCAGGAGAGGGACAGCACAGGGAGAGAAAGAGAGAGACAGGTGAGTCAAGTGTCCCAAGAGCACAGAGACTCTGCTGAGATCACACTCGCAGGGAGTGAGCCTGGGTGTAGCCCACTAATACTGACCCACTGGACACCACAGGACAGAGAGGAGGAGGAGGAGAGAGACACACTGCCTGGACACCACAGGACAGAGAGGAGGAGGAGGAGAGAGACACACTGCCTGGACACCACAGGACAGAGAGGAGGAGGAGAGAGACACACTGAGGACAGAGAGGAGGAGGAGAGAGACACTGACAGACAGGGCTGAAAGAGAGAGAGACACTGAGACCCAGGGACAGGGAGACAGCAGGCCGAGAGAGAGACACTGACAGACAGGGCTGAAAGAGAGAGAGACAGAGAGGCAGGGACAGACAGACAGCAGGCCGAGAGAGAGACACTGACAGACAGGGCTGAAAGAGAGAGAGACACTGAGACCCAGGGACAGACAAGACGGCGAAACTCCACCACAGACAGGACAGGGGGCAGGGTGGGACCAGCACTGACCTCCTTCCTCTCTCCTGCCGGAAGAGCTGTCTCCACCTCCTCTTCCTCCTGCAAGTCAAGAGACAGGCTGAGAGAGAGACGGGCTGGCGGGACATCGGCGAACAGAGCTGAAGGCAGAGAGCCGGGGAGACAGGCCCAGCTGGGACAACGCAGGACAGACAGAGAGCAGGGAGACACAGGGAGAGAGACCCAGCTGGGACAACGCAGGACAGACAGAGAGCAGGGAGACACAGGGAGAGAGACAGGGAGAGAGGGACAAACACAGAGACTCAGACAGAAGGACAGAAAGACAGAAAGAGCGAAGTACAGACGGACAAAAAGACAGAGAAAAGGACAGATGGACTGATGGACAGAAAGAGAGAAAAGGACAGAAAGACAGATGGACTGAAGGACAGATGGACAGAGAAAAGAACAGAAAGTCAGAAGGACAGATGGACAGAGAAAAGAACAGAAAGACAGAAGGACAGTGAAAGGGACAGATGGACAGAAGGAAAGATGGACAGAGAAAAGGACAGAAGGACAGACGGACAGAAAGACAGACGGACAGAAAGAGATGGACAGAAGGACAGATGGACAGAGAAAAGAACAGAAAGTCAGAAGGACAGATGGACAGAGAAAAGAACAGAAAGACAGAAGGACAGTGAAAGGGACAGATGGACAGAAGGAAAGATGGACAGAGAAAAGGACAGAAGGACAGACGGACAGATGGACAGACAGACAGATGAACGGACAGACAGATGGACAGAGAAAAGAACAGAAAGTCAGAAGGACAGATGGAAAGAGAAAAGAACAGAAAGACAGAAGGACAGTGAAAGGGACAGATGGACAGAAGGAAAGATAGACAGAGAAAAGGACAGCAGGACAGATGGACAGACAGACAGTCTCGGGCGAGGACGGGGGGGACACCGAGCGGAACGAGCCGGGCGAGCCCGAGCGGGACGAGCCGGGCGACTCTGGGAGCTCCAGATGCAGCTCGGCCGCCCTCTCCAGCTTCTGGACGAGCTCGGGGAGACACGAAGACACCTCGGGATTCTGTCCAGCGGGGAGAGGGGGAGACACAACGCAGGGGGGATGAGGAGCAGAGACTACGCCTGGACAGGTGAGTGTGGACAGTGAGAGTGTGGACAGGTGAGTGTAGACAGTGTGTCCAGTGAGAGTGTGGACAGGTGAGTGTGTACAGTGTGTCCAGTAAGAGTCTGGACAGGTGAGTGTGTCCAGTGTGTCCAGTGAGAGTGTGGACAGGTGAGTGTGTCCAGTAAGAGTCTGGACAGGTGAGTGTGTCCAGTGTGTCCAGTGAGAGTCTGGACAGGTGAGAGTGTACAGTGTGTCCAGTGAGAGTGTGGACAGGTGAGTCTCTACAGTGTGTCCAGTGAGAGTCTGGACAGGTGAGTGTGTCCAGTGTGTCCAGTGAGAGTCTGGACAGGTGAGTGTGTACAGTGTGTCCAGAAAGAGTCTGGACAGGTGAGTGTGTACAGTGTGTCCAGTGAGAGTCTGGACAGGTGAGTGTGTCCAGTGTGTCCAGTGAGAGTCTGGACAGGTGAGTGTGTACAGTGTGTCCAGTGAGAGTGTGGACAGGCGAGTCTGTACAGTGTGTCCAGTGAGAGTGTGGACAGGTGAGTGTGGACAGTAAGAGTCTGGACAGGTGAGTGTGTACAGTGTGTCCAGCAAGAGTCTGGACAGGTGAGTGTGTCCAGTGTGTCCAGTAAGAGTCCGGACAGGCGAGTGTGGACAGTGTGTCCAGTAAGAGTGTGGACAGGTGTGTCCAACAGTAAGAAGCTGTCTTACCCTGTAACCCAGCTCAGGGGTGTTAGGGGGTGCTCTGTCTCCTCCCCAGATCTCACCTTCAGGTCTTGAGAAATGACGGACCACTAGGAGACGCTGGAAACGAGGACACAAGACAGAGGTCAGGTCCACAGAGATCACTCAATCACTACAGCAAGCAGAGACCTCTCGGCCATCAGGACTGTGGGGGTCAGAGTGTGGAGCTGTAGGGTATCGGGAGTTTAGGGGTCAGTGTGGGGAGCTGTAGGGTATCGGGAGTTTAGGGGTCAGTGTGGGGAGCTGTAGGGTATCGGGAGTTTAGGGGTCAGTGTGGGGAGCTGTAGGGTATCGGGAGTTTAGGGGTCAGTGTGGGGAGCTGTAGGGTATCGGGAGTTTAGGGGTCAGTGTGGGGAGCTGTAGGGTATCGGGAGTTTAGGGGTCAGAGTGGGGAGCTGTAGGGTATCGGGAGTTTAGGGGTCAGTGTGGGGAGCTGTAGGGTATCGGGAGTTTAGGGGTCAGTGTGGGGAGCTGTAGGGTAGATGTGGGGCACCGGGCCCACCACAGGGCGGCCGGTCCAGTCTCGCGGAAGGCGACCGGGTCAGACTTACGGAAAAGCACCGGGATTTGGGCCGGGACCTCTCCCGCTGCCAGTCCGGGTTCGGCCTGACCGGTGTGACCTGTGAAGACGCCAAACAGCCCATCTCCGAGACAGCTCTGACCACATAGCCCAGCCCAGTCGTGTAGAGACTAGAGGCCTTGGGCAGTCTCTACAGTGTGTCCAGTGAGAGTGTGGACAGGTGAGTGTGTACAGTGTGTCCAGTGAGAGTCTGGACAGGTGAGTCTCTACAGTCTGTCCAGTGAGAGTCTGGACAGGTGAGTGTGTACAGTGTGTCCAGTGAGAGTGTGGACAGGTGAGTGTGTACAGTGTGTCCAGTGAGAGTGTGGACAGGTGAGTGTGTACAGTGTGTCCAGTGAGAGTCTGGACAGGTGAGTGTGTCCAGTGTGTCCAGAAAGAGTCTGGACAGGTGAGTCTCTACAGTCTGTCCAGGAAGAGTGTGGGACGTCCAGAGGCAATCTGTGCTCTCAGAAGGCCATAATGGACCTGCAGCTTGGTTTTCCTCGGACCCGCGACCCTGTCTCTTGAGCCGAGACGTGTCCTCAGTCAAGATCACCACTGGAAGTGTCTCTCCTCGTCTAGAGGTGTTACCGTGAGACCTGGTCTGTCAAGCGCTTTGCGCTGCTATGTGTGTGAAAGGTGCTCTATCAGTGAAGTTTATTATTATTATTATTATAATACAGCGAGCACTGCTGGGGGCGGAGAGGCCAGTCGGAGGAGGGCTGGACGCTGGACGCTGGACGCTGGACGGCGGGCGGGAGGGGTGGACTTACGACGCCTCGCCGGGCCCGGGTCCTGCTGCGACCGCGCACGGCCGTGCGGCATCTCTGTCGGTCCATCGTCCTGCCGAGACAAGCAGAGTCACAGAGGGGAGGGGAGGGGGCGGAGCCACACAGCTGGGCGGCTTGTTCCCCACCCCCGCCCCCCTCTGTGTATAGTAGAGCCTCCTGTCCTGACTGGAGGACCTCACCCAGCTGTGGCTGGAGAGAAGCCAGGGTATCGGCTTCAACCACAGGGCTGGGCGGCTTGTTCCCCACCCCCACCACCCTCTGTGTACAGTAGAGCCTCCTGTCCTGACTGGAGGAGCTCACCCAGCTCTGTCTGGAGAGGAGCCAGGGTATCGGCTTCAACCACAGGGCTGGGCAGCTTGTTCCCCACCCCCACCACTCTCTGAGTAGAGGTGCACCTCCTCTCAATATCTTTTTACAGCACGATCACACCCATAAGAGTGGAGTAACGGTAAAAAAAACAACTTATTTCTCCACTTATTTTGTTATTTCTCGCCAGCGGCACTTTTGACTGACTTACCGATTTCACGGGGATTCTGAAGAGCGATTCTGAAGCTGAAACTAACGATCTAAGTCTAAGTAACTTTATTGGAAGAAACACGTGTTTAGAAAGGACTATATAGCGCTTTCCTCCTCCTCTTCTCTCTTCACTCCTCTGAGCTCACGGGGCTCCGGCGCCGCCCCCCCCGCTAGAATCCGCCGCTCTGTGACGTCAGGCGGCTCATTGTGACGCCTCCGTGACGTCGCACCCAGCCGGGTGTCCCTGTACGACCCCGGTAGTCGCCACCTCGGACAGGCAGGGGAAACGGGTCCAGCTGTTTCCGGCCCAAGGCTTACAAAAGCTGCACTTGAATTTAAAGACAAAATCACGTCGAGGGCGCATTCAGCACCCCCACGTCCAACACGGGTTTCCGTGGGGTTTGGTTCAGTGAAATTAGACCCCCCCCGCCGACCCCCAAATCAAAGAAAGACCAAACTCCACCCCCCTCTAGCGCCCAAGGGCGGAAATTTCGGGCCACGCCACGTCCAAAAAACACGGGTTCCCCCCCCCCGTCCTGCGGGGAAAAGAAACGTCATTTTCTTTTCCGAGCCCTGCGTGGGACCTCACGACCCCCCCCCCCCCAAAAAAAAAACGGGCTTCGCAGACGAGGAAAACCGGGCACGTCGACCTCTCTACAACACCACCCGCCTGTTTCTGTTTCAAACCGTGAGAAAAAAATAAATTAAATTTCGCCCTTCACCGCCGCGCAAAAAAACACAACTTCACGCTACAGAAACGGCCTGTGTGAGGGGGGGGCACGGGAAAAAAATAAAACCTGCGTGTTTTCGGCAGAGTAAGCTCAGCGGGGAAACTCCCTGAATCTCGGGGTTGCTTCTTGAACCCCGAAAACGACCTTTTTTCTCTCTCTCGTTTTCTTGGTGTCGGGGACGTTCACGAACTCCACCGCGTCGGTGCGATTCCCAGCGAGACTTGAACATAACCCCCCCCCGTGGAGCCCGCAGGGCTGAGCTTTTACTGCCGTGTCCCGCTTTCACTCTGGCGATGAAGGAGGGAATCAAGGAGGAGAATTAATATTGTGATCCACCAGTCCATCACAGGACACACACACACCCTGGACAGGACAGCAGTCCATCACTGGACACACACACCCTCACACACCCTGGACAGGACACCAGTCCATCACAGGATGTTCAGTGCCTCTCTCTAATAAAGTAGAAATGCGACATTAAACTCCGTTCGAAACGGGAGAAATCACCAGGACACGATACACCTTGCTCCGGCCGAAGGGAGAAGACCTGTACCTTCACGTGTCCGGGTTGTGAAAACTTCTTCTGACAGTTCAAAACGTTTCGAAGAGACTACAGCGCTACCCTGTTTTCCATTTCTATCGTGTATTATTATACAGTCATAAGTATCTGTACTGATCACAGAGTCCCCCTCTCACTGCCAGGACTGAAGCCCAGTGCAGCACGAATAATAATAATAATTAATTCGTCTGGACTCTCCACTCAGAGCTCTTCCCAGGTCAGGGGGATCCCCTCCAGCCCCCCCAGTGTGCAGCCCCCACCTGGATGATGCTCCAGTCCGCTCAGCACACAGCAGAGGGAACAGAGGGATGGAGCCAGTTCAGAGAGGGGGGTGAGTAGGAGGCCATGATGGGTCAAGACCAGGGGGGGAATCAGGCCAGGACACTGGGGTAACACCCCTACTCTTCTCCAGAGACACCCCGGGATTGTTAATGAGCACAGAGAGTCAGGACCTTGGTTTGACCTCCCATCCGAAGGACGGCGCCTGTTTACAGTCCAGTGTCCCCCGTCACTATACTGGGGCATCAGGACTCACACAGACCACAGGGTGAGAGCGCCCCCTGCTGGCCCCACTCACACCTCTCCCAGCAGCAACTTTGGGGGGGGGGAGGGAAAAAACCAAAAGTTAAATAGATTTAAAAAAAAAAAATTTTATTGATGCTTAACAAAAGAACAAAAATTACAAGCTTCAGTCCAGACTGGGGTCTGGGGTCCCTCAGCTTCAGTCCAGTCCAGTTTGGGGCCCCTCAGCTTCAGTCCAGTCCAGTCTGGGGCCCCTCAGCTCCAGTGCAGTCCAGACTGGGGTCCCTCAGCTTCGGTCCAGCACAGACTGGGTTCCCTCAGCTTCGGTCCAGCACAGTCTGGTGTCCCTCAGCTCCGGTGCAGTCCAGTCTGGTGTCTCTCAGCTCCGGTCCAGTCCAGTCTGGTGTCCCTAGGCTCCAGTCCAGTCCAGTCTGGTGTCCCTCAGCTCCTGTCCAGTTCAGTCTGGGGCCCCTCAGCTTCAGTGCAGTCCAGTCTGGCGTCCCTCAGCTCCACTCCAGTCCAGTCCAGTCCAGTCCAGTCCAGATCTTAGCTGGCACAGAACCAGGAAAGGAACCTGGAAAGAATATTGTTATTGCAGGTGTGAGGGACACAGACACAGACGTCACCATGACATCAAACAGCAAGAGGAGACTCCTCCTTGAATCACAGACATGACCGGGCGGCGCCCCCCTGTCTGCTCACCTGCACCTCCTCTTCCTCTACTTGTCCTTCCCGGCATCCTGCTCCTCCTCTCCCTCGCTCTTCCTCTCCTGACCCACGGTCTCCGCCGCCTCCATCAGCTCGTCCTGATCATCTGTCTCCACCGACACGCAGCTCAGGGACTTTAAAAAGACGCACCAGTGCTTCTGAAGCAGAGACAGGAGAGTCACGTTAAGAGTCGGACTGGACACTCCAGGACATGAACACTGCACTGAGAGAGAGAGAGGGGTTCATACAGACACATGACTGGACACTCCAGTACATGAACACTGCACTGAGAGAGAGAGGGGTTCATACAGACACACTGACTGGACACTCCAGTACATGAACACTGCACTGAGAGAGAGAGAGGGGTTCATACAGACACACTGACTGGATACTGACTGGACACTGGACAGATGTAAAGAGAGGATCAGAGCATTACCCACCTTATTTTTCTTCTGTCTCACAGGAGGTGGTGATTGGACCTCCTCCAGCTGGAGTCCGAGGAGGGAGAGAGGGGGCAGGAGAGGGACAGCACAGGGAGAGAAAGAGAGAGACAGGTGAGTCAAGTGTCCCAAGAGTACAGAGACTCTGCTGAGATCACACTCGCAGTGAGTGACACCGACACTAACCAGCCTCAGGACAGCACTGCTAGAGCACCACAACCCAGACTCAACCACATCACAGCACAGATCAAACAGCAATATCTCACACACTGGGACACACACACACAAACACAACATAAACTGGAATGCTACAGAACCTTAAACAGACAATACACACTAGCTGAATATTTGACCAAAATAAAAAATAACAAACAGAAACAGACCCTGACGAAGTACAGGCTCAGTGACCACAACCTGGCCATAGAAACTGGGCGACACAGGCAGACCTGGCTGCCCAGAGAGGACAGGCTGTGCTCCCACTGCCAGCGGGGAGAAATAGAGACAGAGGTGCACTTCCTACTGCACTGTGACAGATACTCTGGGATTAGAGAAACATTCTTCCCGAAATTCAGAAATCTAATCCCAGAGTTCCCACACCTGCCAGAATCACAACGGGTCCCAATCCTACTGGGAGAGGGAGGAGTGAACTCAGTTGATCTGGCAGCCCAGTATGTGATCTCCTGTCACAGCCTGAGGAACAGTGAGTCTGTCTCCCAATAATGCTCCAGCCGCCTACAGTATATGTCAATATTTTATAATATGTCTTTGTTGTAAATGTCTGTAACGTGTCTGCTTTACGCAGAGAGTGGCGGGGGTTGGATGTCAAGGCCTGACGATACCGTATTACGCAGAGAGTGGAGGGGTGGGATGTCAGGGCCATACGACACTTCTTTATTCAGAGAGTGGAGGGGGTGGGATGTCAGGGCTAGATGACACTGCTTTACACAGAGAGTGGAGAGGTGGGTGTCAAGGCTATACGACAGTGCTTTCCGCAGAGAGTGGTGGGGGTGTGATGTCAGGGCCATACAACAGTGCTTTACACAGAGAGTGGTGGGGGTGGGATGTCAGAGCTTGACGACACTGCTTTATGTAGAGAGTGGAGGGGTGGGATGTCAGGGCTATACGACAGTGCTTTCGACAGAGAGTGGTGGGGGTGTGATGTCAGGGCCATATGACACTTCTTTACGCAGGGAGTGGCAGGGGTGGGATGTCAGGGCCTGACGATACTACTTTACACAGTTAGTGGTGGGGGTGGGATTTCAGGGCCATACGACACTTCTTTACGCAGAGAGTGGCAGGGCTTGACGACACTGCTTTATGCAAAAAATGGAGGGGTGGGTGTCAGGGCTATATGACAGTGCTTTCCGCAGAGAGTGGTGGCGGTGTGATGTCAGGGCCATACAGCAGTGCTTTACACAGAGAGTGGTGGGGGTGGGATGTCAGGGCCATATGACACTGCTTTACACAGAGAGTGGCGGGGGTGGGATATCAGGGCCTGACAACACAGCTTAACGCAGAGTGTGGAGGGGTGGGTGTCAGGGTTATACGGCAGTGCTTTACGCAGAGAGTGGTGGGGGAGGGATGTCAGGGCTTGACAACACTGCTTTATGTAGAGAGTGGAGGGGAGGGTTTCAGGGCCATAAGACACTGCTTTATGCAGAGAGTGGAGGGATTGGTGTCAGGGCCATATGACACTACTTTACACAGAGAGTGGCGGGAGTGGGATGTCAGGCCCTGACGATACTACTTTACGTAGACAGTGGCGGGGGTGGGATGTCAGGGCCTGACGATACTTATTTACGCAGAGAGTGGCAGGGGTGGGATGTCAGGGCCTGAAGATACTGCTTTTCGCAGAGAGCGGAGGAGGTGGGATACAACCTCTCAGTGGGGCCAGCAGGGGGCACTCACCCTGCGCTCTGTGTGGGTCTTAATGCCCCAGTGTAGTGACGGGGGACACGATCTGGCCCACCAGCGACGAGCAGGTTACCAGATCTAGACAAAGGGGGCAACTCTTAGTCGTATGAGCTTAGTCACACATCGCAGCGATTAAAAAAACAAAACAAACATATTATGTCTGTTACTAACGACTTTTTTTTCCTACATTGAAAGTCTCTTTCCCGGGTGATTTTCTAGCGCGACTGGGGCTCTTCATTTCTCCTCGGTGTCTCATCGCGGGCGGATTTGAAACAGACCACAGAAGATGGTCACACACTATATTATTATTGAGAGAAAGGCTCACTGTACCTCAGGCTGGGACAGTAGATCACACTGTATTATTATTATTAAGATTATTGAGAGTCTGGCTCACTGTTCCCCAGGCTGGGACAGGAGATCCCACACTGTATTATTATTATTGAGAGACAGGCTTACTCTCTGTTCCTCAAGCTCAGACAGGACATCACATACTGTATTATTATTGATTGACAGGCTCACTGTTCCTCAGGCTGGGACAGGAGATCACACACTGTATTATTATTATTTAGAGACAGGCTCACTGTCTGTTCCTCAGAGTTGGACAGGAGATCCCACACTGAATTATTATTTTAGAGAGACAGGCTCACTGTATGTTCCCCAGGCTGGGTCAGGAGCTCACACAGTATTATTATAATTATTGAGAGACTGTCTCACTGTCTGTTCCTCAGTCTGGGACAGGAGATCACACACTGTATTATTATTATTGAGAGACAGGCTCACTGTCTGTTCCCCAGGCTGGGACAGGAGATAACACTGTATTATTATTGAGAGACAAACTCACTGTCTGTTCCTCAGGCTGGGACAGTAGATCACACTGTATTATTATTATTGAGAGTCTGGCTCACTGTTCCCCAGGCTGGGACAAGAGATCCCACACTGTATTATTATTATTTAGAGACAGACTCACTGTCTTTTCCTCGGTCTGGGACAGATGGTCACACACTGTATAATTATTGAGACAGGCTCACTGTCTGTTCCTCAATCTGGGACAGTAGATCACATTGTATTATTATTATTAATATTATTGAGAGTCTGGCACACTGTTCCCCAGGCTGGGACAGGAGATCCCACACTGTATTATTATTATTTTGAGACAGGCTCACTGTTTGTTCCTCAGGCTGGGACAGGAGATCACACACTGTATTATTATTATTGAGAGACAAGCTCACTGTCTGTTCCTCAGGCTGGGACAGGAGATCACACACTGTATTATTTTTATTGAGAGAGAGGCTCACTGTCTGTTCATCAGACTGGGACAGGAGATCCCACACTGAATTATTATTATTGAGAGACAGGCTTACTCTCTGTTCCTCAGGCGAAGACAGGACATCACATACTGTATTATTATTGATTGACAGGCTCATTGTTCCTCAGGCTGGGACAGGAGATCAGACACTGTATTATTATTATAGTGAGACAGGCTCACTGTATATTCCCCAGGCTGGGACAGGAGGTCATACATTATATTATTATTATAGAGAGACAGGCTCACTGTATGTTCCACAAGCTGAGACAGGAATTCACACTGTATTATTATTATTGAGAGACAGGCTCACTGTCTGTTCCTCAGGCTGGGACAGAGGATCACACACTGTATTATTATTGAGAGACAGGCTCACTGTCTGTTTCTCAGGCTGGGACAGAGGATCACACACTGTATTATTATTGAGAGACAGGCTCACTCTCTGTTCCTCAGGCTGGGACAGGAGATCACACATTGGCTTGTTATTGAGAGGCAGGCTCACTGTCTGTTCCTCAGGCTGGGACAGGAGATCACACGCTGTATTATTATTATTGAGAGACAGGCTCACTGTCTGTTTCTCAGGCTGGGACAGGAGATCACACACTGTATTATTATTATTGAGAGACAGGCTCACAGTCTGTTCCTCAGGCTGAGACAGGAAATCACACACTATTATTATTACTGAGAGACAGGCTCACAGTCTGTTCCTCAGGCTGGGACAGATCACACACTCTATTATTATTATTGAGAGACAGGCTCACTGTCTGTTCCTCAGGCTAGGGTAGGATATCACACACTGTATTATTAGTATTGAGAGAAAGCCTCAGTGTTCCCCAGGCCGGGAAAGGAGATAACACATTGTATTTTTATTATTGAGAGACAGGCTCACTGTTCCTCAGGCTGGGACAGGAGATCCCACACTGTATTATTATTATTGAGAGACAGGCTCACTGTCTGTTCCTCAGGCTGGGACAGGAGATCACAAACTGTATTATTAATATAGAGAGACCTGCTCTTTCCTGACTGTTCCTTAGGCTGGGACAGCAGATCATAATCTGCTTTATTATTATTGAGAGACTGGCTCACTCCTGTCTGTTCCTCAGGCTGGGACAGGAGATCACACACTGTATTATTATTATTGAGAGACGGGCTCACTGTCTGTTCCTCTGACTGGGGCAGGAAATGACACACTGTATAATTAGTATTGAGAGACAGGCTCAGTGTTCCCCAGGCTGAGACAGGAGATCACACACTGTATTATTATTATTGAGTATCTGGTTCACTGTTCCCCAGGCTGGGACAGGAAATCACACACTGTATTATTAGTATTGAGATACAGACTCACTGTCTGTTCCTCCTGCTGGGACTGGAGAACACACACTGTTCTATTATAACTGAGGGACATGCTCACTGTTTGTCCTTCAGACTGGGACAGGACATTCCATACTAGGTTATCATTATTGAGAGACAGGCTCGCTGTCTGTTCCTCAGGCTAGTACAGGAGATCACGCACTGTATTATTATTATTTAGATACAGGCTCACTGTGTGTTCCTCTGGCTGGGACAGTAGATCACACTGTATTATAATTATTGAGAGGCTGACTCACTGTTTCCCAAGCTGGGACAGGGGATCACACACTGTATTATTATTGAGAGACAGGCTCACTGTCTGTTCCTCTGGCTGGGGCAGGGAATCACACACTGTATTATTAGCATTATTAAGAGACAGGCTCGCTGTCTGCTCCTCAGGCTGGGACAGGATATCACACACTGTTGTAGTGTTCTCTCACGAGGCACCAGTTCTGTAGGGGTTTGGGCATTTACTGGGACAATTATTTTTGTGGCAGTAAATCACAAAATTGATTATTTTAATGGTTTAGAATCCAACCATGCGACATAACTCAAACAATGCACACACAGGTACTAATACACGAGGATACATTTGTTAATATATAGAATATGCATGCAAACCTAACAGATCTTATCGTAAGGCTTAACAGAATACAAAAGATATAAATTCATTCAGTTACAAAGAGTTACACATATCAAGAGGACATAAGTATATCATTCATTTAGACCGTTTCGTAATTGAACTTGTTTACAACGTCTACATGAGATACTCAAAACAAGAACATAACCCTTAGGAATTAAATTGATATCAACTGGTTGGGAGCAGTAATGGAATAAGGTTCAATACTCACTGCCAGTGGGTCCCTTTTCTCACCGTTTCCGTAGTGCAGCGGTTATCACGTTTGCCTCACACGCGAAAAATCCCCGGTTCGAAACCGGACGGGAACAGCCTCTTTCTGTACGCTCCTGTACTTCACAGAGGTCTTGAGCGACCGGTCACATGTTCCTTTCCTTCTGAGTGACGTTCCTGCAACACTCTCCCGCTCCTCTTGGTGCGCTCATGCCGCAACACAGGAAGGCTGGAGCAGGTGGCTGTGGGCTTTGCGCACTGCCGAAATAGCTCAGCTGGGAGAGCGTTAGACTGAAGCTCTGAAGGTCCCTGGTTTGATCCCAGGTTTCGGCATTTTGTTTCATCGCGCCCTTTGTTCCTCTCTCCAGCGCCCCCTGCCTACAGTGACGCGTCCCTTTCTCAGCCCGAAACGCAAGCGAGACACCAGCAGCGGTCCCTGCCGGTTTCCGTAGTGTAGAGGCTATCACGTTCACCTAACACGCGAAAGGTCCCCGGTTCGAGACCGGGCGGAAACCGCCTCGTTTTGCACGCTCCCGTACATCACAGAGGTCTTGAGCGACCGGTCATTTGTTCCCAATGTATTTCCGGTGCCTTCATGCACTCTTGTACCAAACGCACGTTCCTTCTGTACGCGGAGCCGATCATTTGCAATTGAGCTGTGCAGACAGACCAGGACGAGCTCTGTCGGCTCAAAAGCAGCGCAGGACCTGCAAGAACAACAGAAAGATTAGCATCCAGCGGGGGCTTCTTAGTGAGCCCAAGATCTCATCAAAAATCGGCTAAAGCAACAGGGCTGGGCGCATTGTTCCATTCTCCGACCACTCTCGGTGTAAACAAGTCCCTCCTGGTCTCTGCTTGAATTGCACTTTCCTGCGTTTGCTTTGGTGTACCTGGCTTCCCCTGCATGGTCGAATGTGAAGAAGATCCTTAGTAAGTCATTGAAGAAAACCGAGAAGAGGTCGGAGTGGCCTCTGTTGTTCATCAATGATCCAGTCAGGCAGTACTCCTGTGTAAAGTGCCGTTCGTTCACATCGATTGGCTTTTTTTTGCCTTCATTCGTGCAAGTAGTAAAAGCAGACGCCCCTTTAGGGAGCCCGTCAGCACCCGGAGTTTTCCCCTTCTGTAAGCTCTCCATAGCCTCTCAGCTCTTCTACTGTCAAATCCCCCTCAAGTACTTCCCTATCTTCTTCACTCAAAAGGTTTTCTAGCTTTGAGGTAAAAAAATGAATTTCTTCATCCTTTACCTCTGTAGAGCTGTACAGTCTTAAGTAGAAGTGTCATGCCCTCTGCAGCCAGTGGGCGGTATTCTCTGTCCTGTCCCTAGTTTCTGGTCTGCTGTCCTTCCTGTCCCTCTCTTTCCCTTGGGCTATATATTTCCGGGTCTTGCGCTCTGTCCTCGCTCAGCACTGACGTTCGGATGTCCTGAGACCCGCCTAGCACCAGGGCGCCCCACGTCTGCTCCCTGAGGGCACAGGTTTCTATACGGCATTCCTGAACTCTTTGCACTAATGAGCCCGGGCCTTTTTCCCGTCTCGCCGCTACGCATATGGGTCTTTTTCCGCCCTCCTGCTCCCCACGGTTAGTCCCCTTGGACGTCCGTGACAAGAAGGCCTCGATGCAGGAGAGGATAGCACTCAGCTCTGTACTCTCTCTTCCCTCCTCATCAACTACACTTTCCATGACAGACTTGGAGCCTACCACTTTCCTGAAAAAGAAGCGAGTACACTTCTCATTTTCTTCCAAGAACTGCACTCTGCTTCTTAACAGCACTCCTCGACTGCTTTCTTCGGCTATGCTCCGGATGTCCTTTTTTAAAAGGGTGATATCCTCGAGCACATCGAAGCCACTGTGCAGCATCGTGTAGAGACGCTGCAGCTGCCTCTGTTTCCTGGCTAGCACTCCTCTCCGTCTGGCAGCAGCCTTCCTTCCCTCAGCCATGAAAAAGACCTTTGTCCTCACCTTCACCTCCTCCCACCACTCTCCTACTGACCCGTACAGACACTGCAAGGACAGCCACTGTGATAGTTTCTCCTTGTAGCAGGATACTACCCCCTCGTTCTCTAGCAGCTTTGTGTTGAGTTTCCAGAGGCCTGGGCCAAAGACAGTCCCGCCCTGGAGTTCCACTCTACACCCTAAAGCCTGATGATCTGAGAAGAAGACAGGCTGAAGAGTGACCCCAACAACTTTCACTCTCTCTGAGACAAAGCAATAGTCAATTCTGGAGCTGCTATTCCTCCCTGACCGTGTATATCCTGCTGTTGTGGGATATATACATCTATATGTGTCTGAGAGTTTAAAGTCTTGAACTAAGTTTTGCAGGGCCAGTGAGCTGGAATCCAATTTTATCGGAGAGCTAGACTGCCTGTCTGTGTGCTCTAAGATACAATTAAAATCCCCTCCCACTATCACGTCAGTGCTACATAACAATAGGGAAGAGAGTGCTTTGAGTAGCTCCACCCTTCCTCCCACGTCAGTAGGACAATACACATTGATAAGACGCAGGTTAACGGTCCCCCATTCGACATCCACACACAGCAACCTGCCGTCTATGACCCTCTGAATACTTTTCAATTTGAATGCCCATCCTTTGAAAAGAATGGCCACGCCAGAGGTTCTGTTGTTATTGTCCCCTGACCAATCAGAAGGCCCTTTATCCCACCTATCTTCAAAGCTTTTATACCTCTCTTGATTTACTTCTTTTTCTTCTTACCAATTTCCTGCCAGCCATCCTCTGAATGAGCCTTCATCAGGGTGGCAGCAGTAAAAGCGTTCACGGAGTCCATTTCAAGGAAGGGGGTAGAGGGAGGGGTGCAGGGGTTCCAGCTGTCCCCATCACCATGCTCTCCTTCCTCCTCGCTCGGGGAGAAAACAGAGTCATTTTTCCTTTTCCTCAAGTCCAGCTCCTGGGAGCACTGAGGGGAAAGGGGTGCAGCCGATGCACCAGTCTCCTCTTCCCCCTCACCCACCATCTGCTGCAGATCCTCCGTGATGGACTGGATGGAGGAGAGGAGGGCATCTGTAGGACTTGCAGAGTCTGAGAAAAGCAGCTCCGCTGAATCCTGGGTATCCTCGCTGGACCCGCTCCACCGGGGGGCCCCACACTGGCCCTTGTTCTGAGGAGCAGGAGTGGGGGAGGGGTCCTCGCTGTTCTCGGGGGTTTTCAAACCCTCGTGCTTGTCTGGTGCAGTCTGCGGTTGTGGGGGCGTAGTGGATTTCTTTTCCACCGGCCCCGGAGCCACAGCAGGACTGATCCTGGCTGGAGGCTGAGAGTCTTTGTCCAACAAGGGTTCTTTGTTTGACTTGTTATTTGCTTTGGATTTTCGGGCCGGTTTGGCTGAAACAAGCACTGCCTCATCCTTTCTCATTTTGAGTTTATTGGCGTAGGCGTGAGGGCAGTTCTTAAAAACGTGTCCTTCCGAGCCACATAAATTGCAATTTGGCAGCATTGAACAGTCAGAGGCTAAATATCCCTGTTTGCCACAGGTCTTGCAGCATTTCACAGTGCAGGACAATGCCAGGTGTCCCACAGCACCACAGCGCTGACGCACCTTTGGTTGTCCCACATAAAAAACATAGCCATTGCAGGTGCCCAGCCGGATTGTAGAGGGCAGGTGCCTTAAGCCTCCATTTACATTGTCCGGTAGCAAACGAACCTCGAATTTCCTTGCCTCCTGTTTTTATACTGTCAACATCTCTAACCTCAGTTCCATGGTGGACGGTGCAGTACTGGTTAAGCCAGGTTTGAATGTCCTCCGTCTTTGCCAGATTCGAGAACATAACAACATGCACTGTTTTCCTCTCTCTCTGTGTCAGAGGCTGCAAGTTGATCTTCTCAAGGGCAGGAACTTTCCCTCTTTTTGCCTCAAACACATCCACACATTGTTCAAACAGAGAATAGGTAGCAAAAACAACCTCAAATGCTTTCTGACCTGGGAGAGCGAAGATGAAATCCAAGTGCCGAGGTTCAAAGCCAAGTTCCTTCTGCAACAATTTTCTGCTGAACTGCATACGATCCATGAAGAGATCATCCAAAAGTTCAAAACGCACAGCATTCTTGCGGGATCCAAAATTTGCCATTTCGTAAACTGCAAAGCAAACACTGCTTCCACAAAACAAGAAAACAATCCAACTACTCCACCTACAGGCTGATCAAGGTATCTCCCCTGCCAGGTAAGTATGAGCTGTACAAGCGGCCCGCACCCACAGCACAAAGCGCGCAGCCTAGGCCAGCTCCTCGCCCCGCACACCACCGCCTCCTGCTGGGCCCACTCTTTCGCACACTCACACGCCACACTAACACTCAAAAGGGTGGGCAAAACGAGAAAACGAGCGCGCCGTTTCCTACACATCTGCAGTCGCAAATGCGCATTCGCAGCATGTCCCAGGACGCAATTCGGCCTCATTTGCATAGCACCAGACCCGCAAATCGCTACGCAAGCTCGCGTCGTGCGCCTGCCACGCACCGAACAAACACCGGAGCCTTTTCGGCAATTTCCAAAAAACGGGCCTGCTCGCCTGCCCACAAGGCTCCGTCTCTTACCCGCTCTCCAGAGCCTGCTGCCTTCTGTGCTGTTCTCTCGGCACCGCTGCAGCGCACACTACTCCTGCAGCGCGGGGAGAAAGTTTCCACGCTCCGCCGCAGGGAAGGCTCGCTCCGTGCGCACACGTCCTTTCAATGCTAGTTCAACAAGTGCTCCGCATTAGCAGCGTCGGGGCTCCGGCATGTCGCACCTCACCTCACCTCGCACAGCCCCCTCCTTGAATGTCTGGCGCTGGGCATGCCCCGCTCTCCTCCACCTTATCTTATGGCGTGTGACCACCGACAATGGCCACAATGCCGGGGAATGGCACCTGTAAAGTGTTAACTGGGGCACAGGAACAGCCCGTCTCGTCTCGGGGGTCGGCTTCAAAGACAATACAGCAAACACAGCGGGGCGGGGGAAGAAGACGACACGACACATGCAGGTACATTCAGCTCCGGCGGGAACGAGTCATTTGTCGGTCTTTTCAAGTGCTGGGAGTCGAGTAATCCTTCGCTTGTATCGTTTCTCCCCGGTGACTAGATCTCACCCTGCGACTCTCGACTGGGCTCACTAGGGTGTGAGCCTAGCCGGCACCGGGATGGGAGATTCCCCCCGGAAAAGCTCAGGTTGCTGCTGCTCCTACAAGAGGTGTGACTGGGACCAGTAGGGAGCGCTCACCCTGCGGTCTGTGTGGCTTTCTTATGCCCCAGCATCCTGATGGCGACACTCTGCTGCACAAACAGCCGCCGTCCTTCGGGGGAGGCATAAAACCGAAGTCCCGACCCTCCTTGGCCATTAAGAAATCCCAGGGCGTCTCTCAAAAAGAGACTCCGGGGGTGTTTCTCTGGTGTTAGTGTTCCCCTTTACCAATCAGTCGGGGTCTCCTCCTAATCCCCGTCTCATATGTAACAATCAATGACGAGGCCCCCCTGTCCCGCGATATTGTATTTGTCTCCTGGCCGCTGGCTGGCGCCGTGAGATTTAGTACTCGCGCAAGAGACCGGGGGCAAAGCGCGAACGCGTTGGACTGGTGCGCTTTATGTGCTGAAATAAACCCGCGACAGCCCAGAAATGTTTTCAGAGTGCTGTGCACTGGAGGTTTTTGTCTTGTGAAGACTTGGCTTGTGCTCCTCCGTGCAGTTTGTTTGTTCTCCTCCAGTGCGGGACAAGCCAACACAAGGGAGCACATTCGCCAACATCCAGGTACGCAATGCGATTTGGAAAGAGGCTCCTTCCCAAAGAGTTGCACACGAACGATCCTTCAGTCCCGCTCGGGGGGCACAGAGCCCCAGCCACACACAGCTTCAAGTAGCGAGTTAGGCGCCATGGCTTTCACTTGCGGCCACACCACCCTGAATGTGCCCGATCTTGTTTGATCTTGGAAGCTAAGCAGGGTTGGGCCTGGTTAGTACTTGGATGGGAGACTTCCTGGGAATACCAGGTGCTGCAAGCTTTTGCTCTCTCGGCCAGCAGGGGTCGCCGTTGGTACCGTAGGCTTTGGGAGGAAAACCTGGAGGATGGAAAGGTGATCTATAGCCTCATCTCTAGAGATGTTTTGTTGCTATGGCATGTGTGTGACCCATATAAAAAAAAAACCCGTTTGTAAAACGAATATCGAAGCTGCCTCTAAATCTGCAAAGATGAGTCGATAAACCACTTGTTTTTCGTATAACTATATATATATTCATTTATTACTGATTTCATTCATTGAGCACGGATACAATAGAGGTACAACCATTCACTGTTTGACTTGTCTGCACTGGTACAGAACCTAGCAATCAGAAAACGGGTGAAACTGTCTTGAGAATTAGCATACAGTACTGAGGCCCCCATGACCAAATAAAGGCTAACCTCGATAATCAGCCTAAATAATGCAGACTACAGCAAAACGACTGACTTTGAAAAGGGAATGAATGTCTGGAAGGAGTAGTGTAACCAGCTTGAAATGCTTCTCCGGACCCCTAACTAAAAGAAACTGGGAACCAGCAGTGGCATCGACTCCTTTCGAACTGGGATCCTATCGCAGATCGTGGTGTCGTAACTCTTCTGTATCTGATATTGGACCAAGCACATCAGGGGAGAGCGCGAACGCAGTCCCCCACTACCAGAAATTATGCAGTCGAGATTCCCACATTTGGGGAATTCGCAGGGGTCAGCACAGCCGGAGTGCAATGGCCGAGCCTCACCCTGGGTGAACCGATTTTTTAAGAACTTTATTTTCTTTTCACCAAAAAATACAGGACATCACAAATTAGAAAGCTTTACATTAATATACATACTTAAAACAGTATATATGATCACATCTCATTACATTTTGACACGGTACCAGTTACATAGCAACAATTTCTTTTTTTCTGGTGTAAATCACATTCTTTACTTAAACATGATAATGTTTTTCACAGTTTCTTGAGATATTGACCTATGCTCTCTATTTCCCACAGATTTTCTGCTTCCTCCCTCCCTTCTCTCCACAGATCTCTGAGGTAATAGTTCTCTCGGGTGATGAACAGGGCCAGGCTACCTGCTGCCTTGACTGGGACCTCGATGCCTTTGAACAGCCCCATGTTCCTCACTCTCCACAGGGCGTCTTTCCCACTGTTCACCACAGCCCAGATCCTGTCAAACACGTCAGGAGGAAGTTTGACAGGAGAGATGCCGTATATGACAAAAGCAGCGGTCAGGGTAAATTGGGGCGAGAGAGCTTGCAACCAATCTTCAAACTGTGCCCAGAAGGCCTTAGCAAAAAAGCGGGACCACAGGAGATGGGTCACAGTCTCCTCCTCGCCGCAGCCCACCCTAACGCAGCGAGGGCTGGGGGTGAGGCCTAAGAACTAAGAAAGTTCGTACCGGTAAGCACTGGTGGACGACACTCCAGACTAAATCTCTGTGAATGTTGCACAGAAACTTAGAGGATGTGTGTTTCCACACCTTCCTTGTTTGGGCTGATGTTAAAATGCCCACAGGGGTCTGCCTATTGTTCTGGGGTGCAACGAAATCTTCCAGTTTTTGGACGCTGACATCTCGGAGGGGAATATGGCGAATTGGGTGAGATCTTAGAAAACTTTTAACTGTCCCATAAATTGTAGGGCATGTGTCAGAGAGTGGGACATCCAGCTTGGGTCTGACACCCCACACTCTGAACACCTCCCTACCTACCCAGAGCCTGGCACAATAAGTCCAGGTACGCGCTGCAGGTGCTGTTGCAAAGCCTCTCAGCACAGAGGCCAGGAAAATGCACAGCAGCTTCGTAGCAATATCTGGGACAGACTTCCCCCCTGAGGGTAGCGGCCTGTACATTATTTCCCTTCTGAGTCTTTCCTGCTTCCCACCCCATAGAAATTGAAACATCAATCTCCTCAGCACCGCCGCAACACGGTGTCGGATTGGGAAGGTAGAAGCCAGAAAATTCAAGACAGGCAAGAGCTCGGCTTTGATGACCAGCACCTTACCTGTCATGGTGAGGTCTCGGTCTTTACCTCTCCTCCCCCACTTCCAGGCACTGGTATCCCATTAATGGCCTGATCCTGGCGCAAGGCACAGGCTAAGGGCTCCATAGCCAAAACGAATAACAAGGGGGATAATGGGCAGCCCTGCCTCACCCCTGAACAGACTTCAAAGGGGCGTGATCTATTGCCATTAACCATTACTCTGCTGTTGCTACCTGTGTACAGCAGGTTAATCCACTTTCTCATGATGGGGCCCAACATCATGTGCTCAAGTACCGATGTTAAGTACTGCCAGTTTAGGCGGTCAAAGGCCTTTTCTAGGTCTACACCTAAAATGCACAGAGGGAGGGAGCGATCCTCTGAGTACAGACAGACATCCCTCAACAAGGCCAGGTTGTCGCTCATCAGGCGTCCTGCTATCCCACAAGTCTGTTCTTTCCCTACCAGTGAGGCCACTACATTTTGTAGGAGCAGGAAAAGGGCTTTGGACAGAATCTTAGTGTCCATGCCTAACAGGTTGAAGGGTCTCCAGTTCTTTATGTCATTCTTTGCTCCTTTCTTAAACAAGAGAGAGATAGTGCCTTCTCTTAAGGAGTCAGGCAGCAATTCTGTCTTATAGCTTTCCTCGAATAGGAGCAGTAGCGGATCCTGAAGCAGATCCCAAAAGGTGCAGTAAAATTCTTTAGGGAGCCCGTCAGCACCCGGATTTTTCCCCTTTTGTAAGCTCTCCATAGCCTGTCTCAGCATTTCTACTGTCAAATTCCTCTCAAGTACTTCCCTATCTTCTTCACTCAAAACGTTTTCTAGCTTTGAGGTAAAAAAATGAATTTCTTCATCCTTTACCTCTGTAGAGCTGTACAGTCTTGAGTAGAAGGCCTCGGTGCAGGAGAGGATAGCACTCGGCTCTGTTCTCTCTCTTCCCTCCTCATCAACTATCATCAACTTTCCATGACAGACTTGCAGCCTACCACTTTCCTGAAAAAGAAGCGAGTACACTTCTCATTTTCTTCCAAGAACTGCACTCAGCTTCTTAACAGCACTCCTTGACTACTTTCTTTCGCTATGCTCCGGATGTCCTTTTTTAAGAGGGTGATATCCTCGAACACATCGAAGCCACTGTGCAGCATCGTGTAGAGACGCTGCAGCTGCCTCTGTTTCCTGGCTAGCACTCCTCTCCGTCTGGCAGCAGCCTTCCTTCCCTCAGCCATGAAAAAGGCCTTTGTCCTCACCTTCACCTCCTCCCACCACTCTCCTACTGACCCATACAGACACTGCAAGGACAGCCACTGTGATAGTTTCTCCTTGTAGCGGGATACTAATCCCCTCGTTCTCTAGCAGCTTTGTGTTGAGTTTCCAGAGGCCTGGGCCAAAGACAGTCCCGCCCTTGAGTTCCACTCTACACCCTAAAGCCTGATGATCTGAGAAGAAGACAGGCTGAAGAGTGACCCCAACAACTTTCATTTTCTCTGACACAAAGCAATAGTCAATTCTGGAGCTGCTATTCCTCCCTGACCATGTATATCCTGCTGTTGTAGGATATATACATCTATATGTGTCTGAGAGTTTAAAGTCTTGAACTAAGTTGTGCAGGGCCAGTGAGCTGGAATCCAATTTTATCGGCCTTTTGGCTAAGATCAAGTTCAAGTGGCATGCCCGCAGTTCTTGTCTTTCCAAAGTTCTAGAAGGCGATCGAAGATCCTGAAGAGCGCTTGAGCTGGTATCACCCTAGGTTGAGCCTAGGGGGTTAAGGCCAAGCAGCAGCTGAGCTGGGTGGGATCCGGCAGCAACGTTCTCTCTCTCTGCTCTCTCCTCTCCCCTCTCCCTTTCTCTCTCTCTGCCTCCTTGGCCTCTTGGCTGGGAGTAGGTACTCGTGGCCTGCCTGCGGTGCTTACTTTCTTCCTCGAGACACGGAAGCACTATCCGCTCCCTCCCTCTCTCTCCTCCTGCGCCTGCACCTAGCTGGGCATTGCCCACAAGGACAAAGGCCAGGGCTCCCTCGCTGCTCCTTTAGCAGCTAAACCCTCCTCTCCACAGGACCTTGCTCTCTCTCTTTCTCTCCTTTTTTCTTTTTTCTCCTTTCCAGATGGCAGACAAGAAGACACTGATCCGGTTCCACTGGACCAAGAAAACAGAGACGATGCCAACTGCGAAATCCTTTTTCATTACCTTCCTGAGAGGGATCCTGCAGTTGGTGGCCGGAGATCTCTACTGCCTGCAAGACAACAAGGCAGAGAGATACATGGAGGCCTACATGGCCACGGTCGCCTCATATGAAAAGGCAACGAAAATGATCAGAGAAAAAGGTAAGCACCCCCGTTTCTCTGATTTCAGGCCGGAGCCTATGAGGAAGACAAACCAGAGGACCATCACAGTCCTCACATACAACCCCTACGTACCAATGGAACTGGTAACAGCGTACCTAGGGAGGTATGTAACTGTGGTGGGCAAACCGACGGAGATCAGGGACAGTTGCGGCGTCTGGTACGGCAAACGCCAGTACCGAGTCCTCCTGAAAGAGGACCTAGAGGGCGTCGACGGTTTCCAGCACCCCCCGGCCCACTTCAACATCGGAGCTGACAGGGGGTAGCTTTACTACCCCTTTACTACCCCAGGATGCTGGATTTCTGCAGACAGACTGTGCAGACAGTCCGGCCACAAGGAGAACACGTGTGACATCGTCAGATGTCACAACTGTAACAAAGAGGGGCACCTGGCAAAAACCTGCCGGGCAGCCAAAAAGTGCGATGGATGCGGCGTCGAGGGACACCTCCTTCACTAATGCAAGGTAAGCAAACCTTCTTTTGCGCAGGTGGTAGAAGCCGACCGGCAGAAACCGGTCTCAAGACAAAGGGAGATAGGTGAGAACAAAGAACCCGCACCTCCCCTGCAGAGAACCGAAACTGCCGAGGCCACACCCCAGCCGCACCAGTGCCTCAAGATGGCCGCCAGGACGACGGACAAAATGGCTGACCGGAGGAAGGGCCCTGGATAACTCCCAGCAAGAAGGGAAAGAGGATCCACCTTCAGAAGGACAAAAGAAAAGAGTGGTAAGGGAGAACCGTTTCCTCGTCCTAGAGGAAACGGAACTTTCTTCCCCCGAGGCCCAGGAACCAACGGAGGAGGCAGCCCAGGAAATGGAAACCCTCCCCCCCGAGGCCCAAAGATGAAAGATGACTCTCTTATTTGCGCAAATCCGCCCCCACTTGCAAAGATTGATAACGGACAATCAATCTCCGTTACGCCGTTGTTATTTATTACATGGAGTGTTAATATGTGTGAGATGTTTCTTTTGAGATGTTTTTTTTGCGGAATAAAGTATATTTTGTAGAACAAAAAACATCTTATGACAAGGTTTACAAGTTATCTGTTGAACTACATTCTCATAGGTGTGGTCACATTCCAGGTCATTTGTTTACGTTTTTGTTTCTGGAGTACCTGTTAGATGAAATGTGCTAACATGTAACCTAACTCCAGTGTGAATAACTAGAAGAGGGGAGCAGCTCCATTCCAGACCAAGGGAGCTTTGAGATTGGCTGGGCCAGATCTCTCATTTGCATATCTGATTTGGAAATACAACACTAAACCCCCTTCTTGCATGGATTTAACTTGCACCCAAGAGACCCCTACTGTGTATTGCTACTTATTTTTTATGATAAGTGGTGATTACCAGTTGACAGGTTTCATTTGTTGAATTATAAATGGTTCTGTATTATCACCCTGAATGGCCTGTACTCAAGGTTTGGTAGGGTATGTGTTTTCATTTCATTTACCAACTGGAATTTTTGCTCTTTTAGTATTTGTCTAGAAGACTTTCTGAAGTCAGGAAGCCCATTTATTTGGTAAAAAAAGATTCTGTATTAATATTAATATTTCTCATACAACATAAATAGGGTCTTTTATGAATAAAAAGATCTTGCACTTGGAAATCTTGATAAAGCTGTGTGCTTCCATACACTCTAGCAGTTTTGATTCCTAATATTTGACCTTAGGTGTGGGAACGGGTCTTTTTTGCAATTTGATTTCCAATTGATCAGCACAGTATAGAAAATAGACCCATAAAGCAACCTCAGCAGTGACAAATGTCACTGGGTCACTTGGGTTTATACGTCGGGGTCCGGTAGTGAAGCTCCGCTCCTGTTTAGCCTCCGAAGCCGTACAGGGTGCGGCCCTGGCGCTTCAGCGCGTACACCACGTCCATGGCGGTGACGGTCTTCCTATTGGCATGCTCGGTGTAGGTGATGGCGTCGCGGATGACGTTCTCCAGGAACACCTTCAGCGCCCCGCGGGTCTCCTCGTAGATCAGCCCGGAGATCCGCTTCACTCCCCCACAGCGAGCCAGGCGGTGGATGGCGGGTTTGGTGATTCCCTGGATGTTGTCGCGGAGAACCTTACGGTGACGCTTAGCGCCTCCTTTCCCAAGTCCCTTTCCGCCTTTGGCTCTTCCAGACATCTTTGTAACGAACAGTTCTTTCCGGACCCTATGCGGACGACACAATCCGACGAAGTGGGGAAACACTGGGGAAACGTCATGCAGGAATACGGGGCTGAAGTCCTAAGGGAATATCCAAAACACACGAGAAAGTCCAAAACCAGAAGATCCATCAGAACAAGTTAAAAACCGCGAAGACCGGCGGACAGGGAACAGGAACGGGAACCGAGATTAAAACCTTAACGGGACCAGGTGCTTCCAGGTCCCAGACTCGCACGATACGGAAATCAGATGCAGAGCCCGGATGAGCGTCAGCGCCTGGCTTTTAAGGTGGGCTGGGAATGGGAAACAGGTGCAGAGAATGAAGTCTTAAGTGAAAGGGCTGGAGCACCCTTAAGGAGGGGGAACTAATATCGTGACAATCTTCTAGTTATCAGCTGTGAACACGACACACACTGCTCATCTTTGATATACAGATGCAGCCATTCAAAGTGCGCGGTACAGACATGTACCGGAGGTAATTGGCTACGGCGTCGTGCATTCTGACGCGCGATGACGCAAAATACCGCGGTATTTTTGCCGAGACAAGTTGCCTTTCTTATACGCGGAGGGATCTGCTCGTGAGATGTCCGCTCGGTCCATTTCTGAGCTCAGTATAAGGTGTAGAAAGCATGACTGTCATCATAACCCGCCTCTCACCCTGGCCCGAGCCTGAAGCATGCCCCCTAGTGCAGGGTTAGAGGTGTGGAATAATGTTGTGACTATTGCTTCATCAATAACATGCTGATTGCATGTTTCTAGATGGGTATAACAGAGATCTCAACTACTGAGGAGCCTTACTAATAATTGCTTACACTTATATACAGATGCAGCCATTCAAAGTGAGCGGTACAGACACGTACCGCAGGTAAGATGACACGGGGTACCGCGGTGCGTGATTGGTTGACCGACAGGGGCACTCGTGGTCCGTTGGTCTGTCGTAGAAAGACTTACTGTAAACGTCTTTACTGTGCCCATTGTAGATATTGAATTTTACCACTGAAGGGAAATCTTAGTAGCTGAGCATAAAAAGAATAGGAGCATACTGTAACGCGTGTGAAGGCCATAAACGATATTAATTTTGGAACATAAACATACAGTATATAGCTGGTCTTGGTACTTTAAAGAAAAAAATACACACCAGTATTCCATTTCTCCCTAAACATTGTAAGCTTCGAAGTCTTTAACGTGATACCGGAAGTCAACAAGCATCCTTTTAGAATTTGATTAAAAGGGAATATAATATGGAATCGTGTATCTCAAGAATTTAATAACGGTATGATTACATCCGTGTGCTGCGACAGGGCTGTGTAGGGCTGTTTCGCCTGCCTGTTCACGCGAGCTGTCTTGTAGCCTACTAGGTGCGTGACTACCAACTGGCAGGTTGTGTGTTCGAATCCAGCTGGTGCTGGACTTTTCATTTTTATTTATTTATTTTTTAATCGCGTAACATAAACATATTACCGTATGCAAACTGTACTGTATACAGTATGTATATGTATATTTAATGTCTTAACTGTGCCCGTTTAATTGAATTTAAAAAAATTATTTAACACGAACATTAAGCTGTTTACATCTTCCGCCTGAGAACAGTTACCCGTTGCTACCCAACGCAGAAACACAGCCACTAACTAGCAAAGAGAGGACATTAGCTACCCAATATGATAAATAAATAAATGATTATTTTGTTTATTTCTTTTGCACATTTATTTGAACATTTCTATCGATTGTACAAGCACTTGGAAACTGTCCAATCCCTACTTCATCAGGCATTTTACCGGTCTGGCGCCGGTCTGTGTCTTCCAGGATATAATGCCAGGGAACTCTTGTTTTTATGTCCACTATAACAGACAATCTCCTTTGCTTTTAACCGAGCGTTTAATAATTTCCTAAAATTAAAATGATTTACTTTATTTCCCTCACGGGATCAATAAAATTATCTATCATCTGTCTAAACTATGGGACAGAATTTTGGGGTCTCCCCATACCAGAGATTATGGTAGGGCTTCAGAATGGTGATTGGCTGACACCATCTGACACCCCTCTGATTGGAGAAAAAAGACTTGCTGGTTTGCTATACATACTGTACCAGGAAGAGGATTTATTTCTATTCAAAACGTGTATTTTAAAAGTTTAAGAAGTAAAAACCTTACAGCGTACACAGATTTCTAAACTGATCAGGATCGTTATCTTTGTCTTATGCATAATAATGTTCACCGCTCTGTCCAGCAAATTAATAATAAACTTTATTTTATATAGCGTTTTAAATGAATAAGTAATTAGATTGCTCATAAACCTAATCACTTGCTTTTTCTTTTTATTTAGGCTCAGATTTCAACTATAGATCGTATTATTAATAACCATAATAACAACCAACCAACAAAAACAACCATATAAACAAAATACCAACCAAAAACATAGATAACAACCACAATACAAAATCAAATATATCAAACCATTTTACTCTCGAAAATTCCATCAATTATCATAATCCCGCCCCTTATGCAAAACCAAACCCTCCTCCCATCCCAGTTTATCCTCTTTATCATAAACAAAATCCACCTCAATTTTCAACATAAAGCATTACACAAAATCAATACCTCAACACTCCATACTCAACAACCATAATTCACAAACAGCCAGAACATGTAACTACACATTCCCAAACAGACCCAATTTCCATAGCCCCGCCCCGTATGCAAAACCAACATCCCTCCCCTGTTCTCTCTCTCCCCTGGCGGTTGTAATTGTTTTTATTTTCAAATAAATTTTAGGAAAGTCATGTATTTTAAAAATCTTAAGATTTTTATATTTATGTCTTTATTTAGTGGTTTCATTAGTGACAAAGGCTAAACTTTCTTGGAAAAATGTATTTTATGTAAACCATGTTTGCTATTAATTCATTCAGGGCTAAAATATGTTCATTGTCTTCTAATGAAAGAAGAGTTCCTTTCGCCGTAGTTGGGTGCCTAACCTTTAACTAGTAAGTACTGTACTTACTGGGTTTTTGAGGGGGGGGAGGTGTCTTTCGCTGGAAATCTCGCCTCCTACTTTGAAAATACCCGTGAAACCGGTTCAATTCGTCACAGTCAGCACTCCTGCAGAGAGGGGGGTTGTACTTGCAGTGTATACAGTACACGCGTTATGCTCTTCGTTAATGTCTAAGCCGGAACATATCATTATATCTCATTTTGTATTTCTTAAAAAAAATCGTTTTCCCAGCCTAACAGTATTGTTTTTAACCTGTAAAGTGCTTTGAGGAGCCACCTTTAAAGGCGCCATATACAATAAAGTTCATTATTATTACTATTGTAAATTTGATGGACAGAGAGGTGAACATTATTACACAGAAGACAAAGATAGCGATTTACATTGCATTGTGTATCGTGCTGCTTTAATACAGTTTTAAATAATTAAAAGTCTAAACAGTATCAGCTTTATTTATGGGTTTTAAATAAAGGTGATTTAAACGCGATTTAAATCAATATAAATGTTTATATTGTAACGCATAGGTGACTATTCATTGTTATTAAAATGACTTAAATTCGATCATGTTGTGATATTTAGAAATATACATTTGTTTGGTGCGAGTGAAGTTTTATTTAATCTCTGAGCCATACTGATTCTTCTGGAAGCCAGTTTCCGCCAGGGAGTAAAAAAAAAAAACACACTATGGTATTCTCTCCAATGCAGTGCAGTTAAAAACATACCTCTGATGCTGCTCCTAAATGAATATCGTTTATGACCATCAGAAGCTTTATGCTCCTTTTCTTTTTTCCAGTGGATTGAACAGGGAGAGGCATTTCATGATGTACTTTTCACTGATGAAACAACAGTGGCTCTGGAACAGTTTTCAACCATGTCGTTTTATAAAAAGGGGAGATATGTACACGTTACTGAAGCTAAAAGTTTAGCCTTTGTCACTAATGTAACCACTAAATAAAGACATATAGAAATCCCTACGTTACAGACTGTATATGGCTGGTATTGGTAGTTTAAAGAAAAAATACACACCAGTATTCCACTTTCTCCCTAAACATTTTAAGCATCAGAGTCTTACATACGGTTATTTCGGAAACGTTTGTACGTGCTCCTTCTGACCATGTTACTGTTTACTGTTACTGACCATTTTAATTTTAAGTGCCTGTGGGCACTTTTCCTGTCAGTGGGGGGTGGACCGTCTTTCATTAGAAGGTTAGTCTGTTCTACTCTGAGAATGTAGAGGGGGTGGAAAGTGCCCGCGGTCATTTAATTAGTATTAAAATTCACACTGATTCCCTTGCGAAGATACGGACATAGGAATATTCGTGCGTGGTCAAAAAATGGCATAAAAACGACAAAGTGAAGGCTGTGAAAACATTCACAATGTACTTTATACACAAAGCAAATATAACCCCCCCCCCCCACCTCTCTCAATTCAATTCAAGCAGCTTTATTAGCATGACAGATGGGTACAATCAGTGTTGGGTATTTGCTTTGCTTTGAGATGCCACTTTTAAAGGTGATATATAAAATCAAGGCTTTAACTTGCTTTAACTCCGCAAGTCTGAGTTCTTGTGTCTGTCCTATCCGAACCCGAAAGTATTACAATATGTATCTTTATAGCAGGTGGTGTACAGCTTTTTAGTATAGATTACACTTTTCTAAAATGTATTTAAAAAATAAAAACGATTACAATCTAATCTTTCCACGTTTGATCCCAAACTAAATCTAAACGGGGAGAAAGCTATGCTGAAAGTTTATTAAGATACTTAGAAGACAAAGATATCAATTTATGTTGCATTTGTCTGATTGTGAATCAAAAAACACATATATTTAAACCCGCATTTGCGATTTAAATCAAAACGTTATTTAAATCAATATAAATGTTTATATTGTAACGCCTAGGTGACTATTCATTGTTATTAAAATGACTTAAATTCGATCATGTTGTGATATTTAGAAATATAAATTTGTTTGGTGCAAGTGAGGTTTTATTTAATCTCTGACTCAGTGATGGCCTGGCATGGTGAGGTGCGCTGGCAGCTATGTGGTGTTACGCAGTGGTGGCCTGACACGGTGAGGTGCGCTGGCATCTGTGTGGTGTGACGCAGTGGTGGCCTGGCACGGTGAGGTGCGCTGGCAGCTGTGTGGTTTGACGCAGCTGGTGGCCTGGCACGGTGAGGTGCGCTGGCATCTGTGTGATGCAGTTGTGGCCTGGCATGGTGAGGTGCGCTGAAGCTGTGTGATGCAGTGGTGGTCGGGTATGTAGAGGTGCACTGGCAGCTGTGTGTTGTGACGCAGTGGTGGCCTGGCACGGTGAGATGCGCTGGCAGCTGGGTGATGCAGTGGTGGCCTGGCACGGTGAGGTGCGCTGGCAGCTGTGTGGTGTGACGCAGTGGTGGAAATGTTCACCATGTTTCACCATGCTGAAAATGTTTGTACCAGACTTTTTTGAGGCCTGTTTAATTGTGTCTGAAGTCTGATGTTGTAAATTTTTTTTGAAAATGTCACTACTAAAGTTAGCTGGTACTGTTGGTATTGTAAGTGGCAAGTAGAGCTCATATTTTAGATTTTGTGTAGTTGCTAGCGTTGAACTGTGTGTTGGATGCACATGAATATATTCATTATATGCCAGCGCACCTCACCGTGCCAGGCCACCACTGCGTCACACCACACAGCTGCCAGCGCACTTCACCGTGCCAGGCCACCACTGCATCACACCACACAGCTGCCAGCGCACCTCACCGTGCCAGGCCACCACTGCATCACCCACCTGCCAGCGCACCTCACCGTGCCCGGCCACCACTGCATCACACAGCTGCCAGCGCACTTCACCGTGCCAGGCCACAACTGCGCCACACCACACAGCTGTCAGCGCACCTCACCGTGCCAGGCCACCACTGCATCACACAGCTGCCAGCGCACCTCACCGTGCCAGGCCACCACTGCGTCACAACACACAGCTGCCAGTGCACCTCTACATACCCGACCACCACTGCATCACACATATTTCAGCGCTATATATTTCATGGATATTATGGAATATACTGGTACTGTTGGTATTGTAAGTGGCAAGTAGAGCTCATATTTTAGATTTTGTGTAGTTGCTAGCGTTGAACTGTGTGTTGGATGCACATGAATATATTCATTATATGCCAGCGCACCTCACCGTGCCAGGCCACCACTGCATCACACCACACAGCTGCCAGCGCACTTCACCGTGCCACCCCACCACTGCGTCACACCACACAGCTGCCAGCGCACCTCACGGTGCCAGGCCACCACTGCATCACCCACCTGCCAGCGCACCTCACCGTGCCAGGCCACCACTGCATCACACAGCTGCCAGTGCACTTCACCGTGCCAGGCCACAACTGCGCCACACCACACAGCTGTCAGCGCACCTCAACGTGCCAAGCCACCACTGCGTCACATAGCTGCAAGCGCACCTCACCGTGCCAGGCCACCACTGCATCATACAGCTGCCAGGGCACCTCACCGTGTCAGGCCACCACTGCGTCACACATATTTCAGCGCCGTATATTTCATGGATATTATGGAATATAATGGATGGATATCTTAGTTATCTTTCTTGTTCACAGGTTTGCATGCATAATTTAATTTTGAAAGCCACTGAGACATCAGGTACTACTGTTGTATTTATGAAAAAGAAACAAAACAAAAAACATACTAACAACTGTGCCATCCTACTCCTTAGTTAATACATTTTATTATTCATAAACAGTTAACATTGTTAGCAAAATATTTTGAATTATATTTAACCCTATTTTTTCTTTAGTTTTGTATTTAACTTATTATATGATAGTCAGACTTAATGTATATTTGAACAATGAAAATATATTTTTACAAGATTTTACATTAAGCACTTAAAATTAATATGGTTAATAATAGTAAACTGTAACATGCTGTAACAAGATCGGTTAAACTGCGAAGAAAATGCTTTCAGAGAAAATGTTTCAGGTGTGAAGAACATAGATCTCCAATGCAATTTCAACCAAACCTGTTCCCACACACCCTGCCCCCACTACCATTAGAATATACACAAACATTTTAGCGTTTCATTCTGAGCAGAAGACCCTCACACCTGAAGAGTGCTGGCTGTGACGAATTAAACCGGTTTTACAGGTTTCAATCACAGACCATGTGACATGGGACTCAGTAAACTAACACACAGCGCCACCAGATTTGATAATACCTAACCAAAATCCGCAATATGGAAACAGAACCTGTGTAATTGTTGATAGATGATGTACTCGTAACATTTTTTCAAGACGAACTACAACATTTAAAAAATGACTTGTATGTACTTGATATCTCTAATCAATCCACGGGTCCCAGCACAAAACGAAACTAAAACGAATACCGTTTCGCGCTTCTTATTAGTTGCTCAAAAGTAATTTGACCATATGAAATGCATAATATAAACCTAGAAACATATACGTGAGCAGTACTTAAGCACTGTAGTATCGGTGTTAAGACATACCTCTCAAATACTGTAAATCAAGTTAAAAATATCTCAAGACCGATTCTAGTCATAATGAAACCATGTTTCATGTATGTTTTCTTTTTCATCTTGAAATAACTCATTTCTAAATACCTTTTTCACTGTTAACATCTTGCAGCAACTCTGCCACAAAATATACACTCTGACAGTTCATCCTGCTACCAACATTAAATAAAACAAATCTTAAGATTTCTATATTTATGTCTTTATTTAGTGGTTTCATTAGTGACAAAGGCTAAACTTTCTTGGAAAAATGTATTTTATGTGCTGCGGAAAAAACTGACTTGCTTTAACAAAATATGTTTACAAATCCTTTCACCTGGCATTTTCGTAGTTAGAAATTATGGAACGCTCTGTTAAAAGCAAGGGAGTTTTTATGTCCGTTGCAGTTCTTTTGCAACATTAATATAATTATATCATTATTAATTTCTTGAGATACACGATTCCATATTATATTCCCTTTTAATCAAATTCTAAAAGTATGCTTGTTGACTCCGGTATCACGTTAGTTAAAGACTTCGAAGCTTACAATGTTTAGGGAGAAATGGAATACTGGTGTGTATTTTTTTCTTTAAAGTGCCGATTCCTGGAACACCCCTCTGAAGTGGTTCCATAAAATCTGGTATACGGAAAAGAAAGCGTTGATAAATACAAGTGTCTTTTAATACACTCTTTGCTGTGCTCTTGAGGATCCTTGTGATATTTTAAGCTCTAGTTGAATGATAGGTGTCGCATTTTAAATCATTTTCGTAGTTAGAAATTATGAAACGCCCTGTTAAAAGCAAGGAAGTTTTTATGCCCGTTGAAGTAAAACAAAATGCCTGACAAAGTATGGCTTGGACAGATTCCAAGTGCTTGTACAAATGTGCTAAAGAAATTATACTTTGAGTATACAGCTTGTCCAAAGTCATCCATTATTAATACTATTAGTAATATCTTCAGTAAAGGCTTTGATGCATAAATATTTCTGATAAAGGTAGGTTGTGTACTTTTGTCCAACTGAGCAATCTTGCTTTCATAAAATATACCAACATTTTAATGACTGATGATTAACATGCTGTAATACACAGTTCAAAATTAAAGGCTCAAATGCTGTGCATGAGAGGTTAAGCTCCCCCTGGCGGTTTTACAAGGCGACGCCGGATAGTTAGTCACGTGACACACGTGAACTGCGTGATACCCCGGTGGGCGTGTCGCGGTATGCCGCGAAATACCTCACCCATTTTGAATGGCTGCATCTGTATAATAGACATTTTTCTTTGATGTCTATTATACATCAAAGAAAGATTTTTATAGGTGTAGAAACTAGTAAATAAAGCCAATGATTTGTTTTAGAAATGTATTCTTAAAATATACAATTATTCACACCTTAACAATATGTAGTTCAAATTATACATTATATACAATATTGTATTCAAATGTCTAATCATTATAAAAAACACAACTAGTAAACTTCAGTTCCAAATTCTAGTAACATGGCAATATATATATATATATTAATGACAAACACAAACTAATTACATGAACACGCTAATATTTAACTCAAAACCACATTTCGATTCAAATATAAATTTTTAAAATTTACAACTTCTTTATTTCCACGAAAATATTATTAATGTAGCACAAACGCTATGGTGATCCTCCTCTCGAGACTAATGAAATGTTTAATATGATCCCTCGAGAAAAAAAAGGAATCAATTTCCGCCTGGAATGATTGATGCCCCATCAAACATTTTGTAATATCCCTGGAAGTTTATACAGTAGAATCCTGGTTCGTGGCTTAAATTCAAGGTAAATGAGACTAAGGAAACGAGTTGGAAACTTGATGTCGAAGTGGGATTTAAATCACCCATTTCACATTTTACTTCATTGGGCAGTATGGGCCAGAGAGCAATGCTACAGCGTCCCTTCGATAGCTCAGTTGGTAGAGCGGAGGACTGTAGTGGAGTTAATAGGGAATCCTTAGGTCACTGGTTCGATTCTGGCTCGAAGGAAGGTGCTTTTCATGTAATTTAATAAAAGAGTTAAAAAAGCGAATCTGTTTCATTCAGACATTGATCAAAAGCTCAATAATCAACTAAGCAAAGGCTCCTGTTCCGAATTCAGCCCACATCTGATTGTCTTGTTTTGGCCAAGATCTGATCTTTGAATTAAGGGACTACACTGTCTGCTTTGTAATTCAAAAATACATACAAATGTCAAGTTTTTTGTAGATATAAAGGTGTTCTCTGTTTTCAAAGGATAGGTACTTAATTGGCATAATGATTTGGTATTGATTTTGTATCGTTGTATTATAAAGTTTGTGCTTTCTGTGTTTTTATCGTATTGTGAACTTATTTTTTAAACAAATGCTTACAAAGGCAAACACGGCACACATCTGTTTATACCAGCAGTGAATTGTACATTTTTATTAAGTACAAGCTACTGTGCACTTCTGGGAGTATAACAGGTTCGATATAAAGTGGCAAAAATATAAAAGGGGAAAATACCCCAGACTGCATGTAAAGCCCTCGTTGTGACTGTTTTAGATAAAATGGCGTACTATGCACGAAATGTTGCAGAAACACAATCTGATATTTTGATACAGGTAGGCCAGCGCTTCCAAAGCACAAAAATTCGTATTCTATATTCTGGTCGCTTGCAGATTAGAATGGCATATGTTTAGCAATAATATTATTTATGGTACCTGAAAGTTTCAGGTTGTTGCACAAAGCTAAGGTATGCGTATATGTGATCTGACAACTGGAATCAATTTCCTGTCGTTAAACTCTGTTTATTTTTAAGTTGAGGCCCAGGATCCAAATCTTCAGTTCTGATTTTTTAAAGTGATGTCTTTCCTTCCTGTCGTGGAAGTCACACGATGTGAACAATTGTTTTTTTTACGTTGCGATCCAAAGAGCCTCAGACGCACAGTCTAACAGTAACCAAACCAGAATGGATTCTGCTGGGAGCCGGGCTGAGCTCATTCTCACTCCCTGTGCTGAAAACAGAATTATTTCTTCCCCGAACATCGTCTACAGATCACTTGTGTGCTTTTAACCTTCTCGCAGCTACGGGCGAGACTGACGCTCATGATATGAAGGCACCCGCTGGAACACATTCTCTAACTCTCACAATCGCGACAGACTTCGCTTTTTAAAAAAAAAAGTAGATATAGCCCTGAAAAAAGCATTAGCTTTATCAGTTTTTACATTAATCTATTTTGAATCAAAGTTTGATTTTTTTATTGCATTTTACATTATAATAATAATAATCATCATCATCATCATTATTGCTTACACTTATATAGCGCTGTTCTGGATACTCCACTCAATGCGCTTTACAGGTAATGGGGACTCCCCTCCACCACCACCATTCTCCTGAATGATCACAGAGAGTCAGGACCTCGGTTTTACGTCTCATCCGAGGGACGGCACCTGTTTACAGTTTAGTGTCCCCGTCATTGTACTGGGGTATCAGGACCCGCATGGACCGCAGGGTGTGCGCCCAGCGACAGAAACCAGACGTGTGTCGGGCTCGGCTGTGAGCAGGACAATGACGTCACGGGGACAAAGTAGAGGAAATCAAAACGGTTCTATAAAAGACCTGTGTCAGCTGTTGGTTTGCAGTCTGGACTCTAAATCCTCCGATCCGATTTTAAATCTCTCTAATACCTGAGCGGCTTCTTCCGAGTATTTATTCGTATACTTATTAGTAGTATGAAGGATGTGACAAATGTATGATTTCTTGGAACAAAATGGTTTTTATTTGCATTCGAAATGAAGCGGAATTTTAGCGCGACACACAAACCCTTTGTCTTTTTTAGATAGTGATTTTTAAACAGACATAAATGTAGAAAACGTGTTTTATTTTAGCACTACAATAGCAGGGTCAGTGGCGTAATGAATAACACGTCAGGACTTCCATCAGAAAATTATACTGTAGGTTGGACTGCCGTCTGGCTTGTTTCGTTTATACCACTTACATTCTTTTATATAAATGAACTCCACCTGAAAGCTATAGAACACACTTTAGGTAAGTTGTCTGCAGCCTCATGCGAATTTTAACAACTTACCCAAAACACTGTACTGTCTGGAGTTCAGCTCCAGCTCTGAACTCAATTGCAATGAAAAACCATGCGTAACAAAACTGGAGAACAGCTGAACATGTGCTCAGTTCGGTGATGAGGGTTCAGAACTGTCCTTGTTGTAATTAGCACGAACTGCACAGGCTCTGAATCAGACCATGTCAATTAGTCTGATCAGTGTAGGACACGTTAATGTAGAATTATTAATAGGTTTATTAGTTAGTTAGTTCAGGCTTACCCACCTGAACTAATGTAGAATTATTACTTGGTCTGTCTCTTGTTTGTATATAAATGAATGTCTCTGACAACTTAATGTTAGTTTTACGATGTAGGTCAGGCGTTGACATATGCACGAGTATACGAAATGTCTCACTCCTGATTCAACTCATGTTCTATAGGAGATTGGCGATTCCTCCTGTTTCTCATACAACCATATCAGAACAGAAGACCGTGTCACCCAGCTGTGATTCAAGATCGACTCACATCTTTATCCCTTTTTTGTTCGTGATCATTATTTTCTTTAGTTATGATCAATATTGAACTTTTTCGAAATGAAATGACAATAATCAAACATGCAGGCAGATTTTTGAAAAGTATTCGGAATTGACAGGGTGCCCCTTTGGAACAGTCGTCAGAAAATGTGAGAAAATGAAAGTTATGTAAGCTCTCACACAAAGCATTGAAGATTGGAATCTGAGTGTAAAAAAGCTACCCGTCTCCCAATGATAGGCAGGGATACACACCATGACTCGAATAGACTCAGCGAACTTTAACACCTATGATATTACGAGTGCTTTGCACATGTCGAATTTCAAGAAGGAACTACTACAACAGTTGTGGATAATTCATTACCACCGGCAAAGTCCAATACCGGCAACTTCTGAGAAAATAATGTTCACTCATGGAATTTGGTCTTTGAACGGCTGGCGGGAAAATTCATTTATACTCCTGTTGCACCCTCAGCTGAAACGTTAAAATAACAACGCATATTTGTTGGAGAACCTGACAAGAATTATTGGGTTAGCACTGTATGTATTCTGGTATATTTACTTTAATTTTAATATAAATGTAAACATGCGTGCTGTATAATCTATTGTAATTTTAAAATATGTTAGCTGAGGATGCGAGGGGGGCTATTATACCTTGTGAAACACGCAAGGAACTGTAAAAAAGGCTGGTATTTGAAAAAAATTGGCGATCACAAGAAAACCACAATTTCTGTGGTATTATCATCAATATCCTTCAAAATCTATGTTCAAATGAAGGATTTAAAGAAACTATGAAAAAAGCAACAGTAATAGCAGAGGATTTTGATTTTTGCTCTTCAAGTCAGTAGATCGACGTAGAGTTGCGCCCCTACAAACAGCACAAAGGATGAAACCCACCTCTTTCGTTATTGCTATGTTTGTGCCAGGTGAAAGTAGCATTTGTGCTATTGAAAGCATCTCGGAAGATGAAGGTGCAGTCACTTCCACATGTCATGATATCATTAGATCCGACGACAAGAGCTGAAGCCCCCGGCATTTTCCAAGCCAGGAATGTGAGGAAGATGGGCATGGAGGAAGGTAGTGTGGCCGAGCGGTCTAAGGTGCTGGATTTAGGCTCCAGTCTCTCTGGGGGCGTGGGTTCGATTCCCACCGCTTCCAAATGCTAGTGTTTTAAGACCTGCAATACGATCAGTAAAAGCGCTTCTTGTTAGGCTGCGGGAGGTGTTTAGAGATAGACTTTCTAAAAGACAGGCTTAACATCAAGGCAGAAAAAATATTTTGTTTTCTCAACAAAAATTCTCTTTGGCACGTTCAGCTTTATGTAGGGAACAACATCTGCCAAGATCACTTTTGAGGCTGTGCACATGATAGTGTACCGGCAAGTAAATTTAATATTGGCTGTGGTGGTGAGCTGCTTTTGTCTGTGAAACTTTTAATTCTTCACGCCAAATCGTTGGCAGGGGTAAAGCTTATTAAATCTTTGAACATAGCGCTCCATTAGAAGTACTTTGTTCGTGATCAAAAGAGATCAGAGGATTAACTTCATGAATTCACATAGCATACCTTACAGGAAAGATTTAAAAGGGGAATTGATTGTGCTTCCTGATGTTGTTCCTGTGGTTTGTTTGGATACAGAGGTGAATGTTCTTTGACGTTCTGCTAGAGTATCCACTGGGTGGGCTTTATCAATCAGCTCGGATAGGTCATCAGTGCTCCGCCTCCGGAAAATAATCAGCACTGTCGTTTTTTCCTGTGCTGTCTTTTAAAACATATAAGATCACGAGTTTACAGATTTCTCCAAATAACAACTATACATTTTAACCCAGCGGTTAGCATTCCTTCAATCCAATAGTTTTACTCCTGGTAAAAAGCAGCAAAATATATAGAGAGATGATATTCAAATATTTCAACATTCTTATTGGATTACCTGTATGGATATTTCGCTCAGAATTCCTAATATGATTTTGAGTTCAGTTTTGCTTTACTACTTTCAGAGTCTTTTATTGACCTTGCTGAAGCAGAGAAGTGACATAATCACAAATGCGACCTACCTGTGCTGCTGTTTTTGGTTAATAATGATTAAAAAAAACAGCTCCTTGCATTAAGAGCAAGAGCAACCAACACGCTCGCTGGTTGTGTTTGGTATTTTCCGGGGTGCTCTTCCTCAGCTGCAAAGTTATTTGGTGAGCAAAGACCTCTGAGAAGGAGTCTGAATCCGTCAACAACACAGGAATTCTAAGATCGCACTGCTGTCTTGTGTACAGAGATCTGCTTTTTCCTTATAGAGTTTTTTGGTATTTAAGAACACGTATCCTACCTTGAATGCTAGTTTCAAAAGATATGTTACCGGATCACAGATTTTCTTGAAAAGATTTGGGGATGCACTTACCGGGATTCAAACCCGGCTCAATTATTTAGAAGGCACCTATACCACCAACTCACTTCTGAGAAACACCGGCACATTTCCGCAATCCTCCCTCTCACCTACAAAGTTATGAAGAGACAAACGTCCAATGAAAACTAATTTGATTCACTCAAGGCTCCGTTCTTTTATTGTGATGTCATTTTAATTAATGTGAGCTGTGATAAGGTGTTGTTTCTGTCTCTTAAAGTTTAAGTCTGCTCCTTTCTTCCTGGTTTAGAAATAACATGTTTCATGATTGTTTACAAACACCACTATCAATTATTTGTCCAGCTCTAACGCCTGTGTGCGTTGACAAGGCATCTCCAAAGCACATATTAAATAACATGATCCTTCCTGTTACCATTCCTGTGGTTGGAGCGTTGTTTCGCCCTTTTTCGTTCTTCTACAATATTTGCAGACAGGACTTTATCACTCGAGTTGTACAAAACAAGTCGGTCCATGAAAATCATCTGTACTGCTGTTGTTCTATGCGTAGTTTAATCAAGGTAGTCGAGTGAGGAGGTAAAAAAGCACTCCCCGTCGATAAATCAATCATCGTCGCCCGTGTGACTGGATATAAAAATAACAGATTCATTTTAACCAATCTCTGGAAGCTTCGATGCGGTTATTTTTCCTTCCTTATTTCTTCATTCCTATGAATTTACTCTGTAGTAGAGGAAACACAAAAGTTGGAAACTGCAGGCATCCTTCGTTAGTGGTGGATTGTGTTCAGAGAGCATCAGCACATCTCAGTTCTGTTAATAAGTCTGTTGGGGATATACCTCAGTGGTAGAGCACATGCTTTGCATGTATGAGGTCCCGGCATCTCCAGGTGCTTTATATTTCTGTGCTCACATTGCAATCTTCTGTTGAATGTGAACTCTTTGCTCATGTTCATAGAGAGCCAAGTTCACACAATTAAACTCAGGCACACTCGAAGTGCTACGGTGTTGCTCTGCTGTTTTAAATGTACCTCTAAAGCATTTAGTTCTGTTAACTACCAAATGATTTGAACTAATTTTATGTCATATTCAGGAAATCCAGAGGTCTTCAGACGTGTCGTGGCTGTTGAAGAAGACACCTTTTGAATCTCACCCGGGATTTCTTGAGAGATCATTCAGTGAGCGAGTCCTCCCTCTGGACTCCACACTGAGCTGAAAACTGCGCGAATTCCATTGTACAACTGAGAAAAAAACTGATGGACCAAACAACGACATTTGATGATTACAAGAAATTCAAGAAACACAACAGTCCGAACACAGGTTTGAATCCCGAACGCTTAATTTAAAAGACAAAGCGAAGGATACGACCTGTAAACTCTCTTCGTGTCTTACAGTTTATAATATAAAAAAATCTTACTTTCGGAATAATTTCTTGCTGCTGATAGACTATTGTAGCGGCAAGGCTTAATAATAAGGCAGAATTAAGTGTTTCTGAGCTTCCCAAATGAGGCCCCATTTCTCTGTTCATCTCTGTGGTGCAGCCACAGAGAAACTATTCATGCAAGCTGATTTAAGGTTTGATAAGGACAGCTCCCAAAGGGGGATGCACTTAGCTAAGCCTGGCTGTCATGATCAATGGTCATCCATTGGCGCCTATCTGTCTAGGGAGTGCCAGATGTACATCTGGACTGCATTACTAAGTGTCAGGGGTAAGTGACTCATATCTCACCTTGATCAACCAATCAGGGACTGGTAGGGCCGAGTAACCCACGTGGGACTCTGATGCCCATGGAACTTTCAGCCAATCAACGAGCTGAAGTTCCTCCAGGTAAAAACAGGCAACACAGAGAGCCTGGAAGATTCGGTGAGATTCAGAAGGGATTCAGGAGAATTCAGTGGACTGTTCTAAAGGGAATTCAAAGGAGAATTCCAAGGCAGAACGGCCCAGGAGCAGAAGGCTCCCAAGGGCAGGACATTCTCGCAGCGTGCCTCCTGACCATCCTGAGACTTAGCCCGGACAACCACGGAACGGCCAGTGTGTCCGAGTGCCAGAACTTTCCTTTGTTCTAAGAGTCTAGAGTGGAGGTTGTCAGAGAGTTACCAGCAGCAGGCCTCGTGGACAGGTCGGACCTGTGGACAGCTGAATCACTATTCAGAACTAGCTCTTCATCAGGAACGAACCGGTCCTCTTCCTGACTTGCTGGGACCCACAGTCATCTTTTCTCCTGTGCACAACTTTGCTAGTTAAAACCAACAATGAGCATCAGCAGCGCACCGTCACAAGCTGCACAGCACAGCCTGGCACGCAGCCAGAGAGCGCTGATTGGACAGCAACAGCCTCCAACTGTTTCTTTGAGTCCGCAGGAGATCTGAATCCCCAGAGATTGGATGAGTATTCAACTTCATTGCATTACTGCTCGAGAATTCAATTGTTATCCCAACCAGTTGATATCAATTTAATTCCTAAGAGTTATGTACTTGTTTTGAGTATCTAATGTAGAAGTTATAACCAAGTTCATTTATGAAACGGTCTTAATGAATGATATACTGAACGTATGTCCTCTTGATATGTGTAACTCTTTGTAACTGACCGAATATACCTTTTGTATTCTGATAACCCTCTCGATAAGACCTGTTAGGTTTATATGCATATTCTATGTATTAATAAATGTATCCTCGTGTATTAGTACCTGTGTGTGTGCGTTGTTTGAGTTATGTCGCATGGTTGGATTCTAAAGCCATCAAAAGAATCAACTTTGTGATTTACTGCTACAATTAATAATTGTCTCAGTAAATGCCCAAACCCTACAGAACTGGTGCCTTCAGAGAGCCACTATGATTACATATTTGGCGTCCCTGAGCCGGTTTTCTTACACTATTTATTGAATTTTAACAAAAGTGTGCACACTTATAGAACCAAGGCATTGAAAGTTTTTTTAATTGTTGTTCCAAAAAATGTTCCATTTGTTTTCGTTCTTAATGTTGTTGATTAAAAGATCTTATTAAATGCGAAAAAATCTGAATGTGAAAAAAGGTCAAAATGCTATTGAAAAAATCAGTAATGTGAGGAAAGATGAATTGTGGGAGCCCCTTACCTCCCCATGTCATGCTGTATTTCTCACTCATTCTACTGGGAGTGGTGCCGTTGCTTCTGGATAAAGTCTGTCAGTAGATATTCCAGACGGGTCAGGTACTGTATGACTGCGCTTCGGCACAAGAAGAGACATGTGACTTGCGAGGATCACGACAGTATCATTCACCGTCCAGAGCCCGGATAGCTCAGTCGGTAGAGCATCAGACTTTTAATCTGAGGGTCCAGGGTTCAAGTCCCTGTTCGGGCGTTTGTGTTTTCCTTAAGTGTATTGTGAATTTAATTATAAATCGTATTTTATCTTCCACTCTTCTAGCTGTACTGTCGATATTTTAAAAGTTAATCACTTGTATTTTCTTTAGTGTTTCCTTTCACAAACCGAAAATGTTCAAGACTATTTTGTCACCACACTCCACGTAGAAAATCACAGGAAAAGAAAAGGAAACGCAGTGAGGAGCTCACACAGTGAGTACTCTTGAATACAACAAGAGGAAAGGCACACTGTGGAACATCACGTCCAAGTTTACAGTGATGGCTTCTATTTCCACTGATGAATGAGACAGATTCATGAGGAGATCCTCAGCACAATTAAGCGAACACATTTCTATTTCGGTCTGATGCAGAGGCTCCATGTGTGTCAGCAGTACTATAAATTTTAAGTCTTATACACTTTCAGGGGCTGCATCTGTAGGGCTTCATCTAAGAAGACTGTTTTACTTTACCACACGGTTACATTCACCCACCCAATTTATTCTCAGAATACCCAATGGCTCAATAACCCTGTTTTCCCCTGGGAACCACCAGTGTACAGTCCCATTCCATTCACAAATATAACAAATATATTAAATTAATATATTCAATGAACAAATATATTCAATGAACTGTGTAACAGAGAGCTGGAATTGTTTTTAGGAATGGCTGAGTGGCTAAGGTGTTGGACTTAAGCTCAATAAGCAAATGTCTATGTGGGTTCAATCCCTGCTCCTGTAATCTGCTTTTGAAGTGACAGAACACTTTGAAGATTTACACTCTATTAAAATATGTATTTACTAAATTTCAGTTCTCATCACACCCTGGGATAACTGAACTCTCACTATCACATACTTAAGGCTTTACATGCATTAGCTGTGATACAGCTCCTAATAAAGACAGAATGAAACTGTATCAATAATAAATGACATGTTTTAAACAAACCTGTATTGATAAACTTCATTATTAATAAAAGTGGTGTGACGGGAAAGCAAATTAAATATTACAATGATATTCCAAGCAACTGATGTGTGCCGGAACCAAATGTCATCCACTGTGGGCTTTGTAAATTGTTTAAAAATTGTAAGTGAAGTTGAGATAATTAACAATTTGTTGAATCCTGCAGTTACAGATTAAAATGTGAGAAGAATTTCTCTGGGTTTATCTCTGTCCGAGTGCCTGATGTGAATATGCTGAACACAGTGTCTTTGATTTATGTACTCAAACAACCAAAGAATCCCATTCTTGTCATCCTATGGTTTGTCAAACGTGATTTTTTCAAAGTGGGTGCGATTTCGTTTAGTCTTTCGCTCTTGTACTAGAGCAGTAATGTTTCTAGACGTGCATGAGCATGGTATAGCAGGCTGACAGCAGGAACACGTGGCCCACAAGCAGTGACAGTATCAGAGGTGTCTGCAGTATGTTGGTTTGTGAGCAGCGATAAAATAAAATGCCGAGGAAGCAGGTGTGCCTGCATTAATACAGCTCCATCGAGCGGAAAAAGTAACAGAAGAACCAACCTAAATCCAACAAAAAGTTTCTGCAGCTGAAATCACAGGCAAAACCACTGCAGGCTTGAACTCACAACCTCAGCATGACTTCACTATGTACTGTGACATAAGTACAATGCACTGACTAACTGTGCCACTGGAGCTGCACAAGGGGTTTGTTACATGTCTTAGATGTATTTATTGGAAGGTTGCAGAAATCATAAATCACTGATTTCATTATCTGCATGTTTAATATCTAGGAGAGAGAACTCCTTCAGGTTCTACAGCTCATAAGTGCACTTTAAGAAGTCTTTGCTTTTGTGAGATGGATCTCCGAGGTGCATCTTTTTCTTATTACTAAAGATACCTCTACATTGTAAACTATTTGAAGACCTAGAAAAAGGAACATGGCATTAGTTGAAATAAGCACTGAATGGGTTAAAACCCACGCTCTTTGAATTGCTAAAGTGATGCCTTGTGGAGAATAAATCAACATACTTTATTCGCACAGGTCACTCGGCCACGGACAAGAACCATCAGCTACCACCAGTATTATTATCATTATTATTATTATTCAACCATTTGGGGAACAATACAGTTGAACAATCCCACTGTTCTTATGGCAAGAAAAATAACATGAGACCACTGTAAGAGGAAGAGTGTTGTAATTGTTTGAACAATTGATATCTATTTTTCCCTCTTATGGGCAACCCTGTGGTATTTCTTTTTCTCTTCGTTGTTGTGCACGGGCTAGTTCTACAGCGATATTTGCTGCAGAAATTTCTGCGCAGCTCCATATTAAATCTGTTCTCAACTGCAACGGACAGAAGACGACTCCAGTAGATAGCTGTGTAGTTGTGTAGGACCACACACGACAGTGATAGTGCGGCTCTTAATGGACTTGTACACAGACCACATGAGAGGCAAGCAAAATGCTTTTAAAATTCCACAGGCTCACCAAGTCAGAGGAACAGCAATGAACTGAAAAGATCTGTCACAGACATCTATGTTAACCTCTTTAGAGCTATAAATGCCATTTGTTTAATTTATCTGTGGATTAACACTCCCAAGTAACAGCACCTTACAGTATATTAATGTTAATTCAACTGGTGGACATTAGCTGGTGTTTTTTGTAACAATTTGCTTGCTCTGCTGTAAGGAATAATAATAACATCACTTTATTAACCCCTTACAATTTATTGCATTAGAAATGATCTTTTTGCATACCCCAGCTTGCTCTCCATGAGACACAGATAAGGAGAGAGACTGGGGTCAGAGCACAGGATCTGCCATTGTATGGTGCCCTGGAGCAGTTGGGGTTAAGGGACTTGCTCAGGAGCCCAATTGAGTAAGACTCCTCTGCCAGCAGAGGGATTTGAACAACCAACCTTCCAGCCACAGGCACAGATCCTTAGCCACAGAGCCACTGCTCCGCCCCAAGTATGTAAAGTAAAGTAAAGAATATACAGTATATAAAGCACGCAAACTTAAATGTTCAAAGTTTTCAAGCTCTTTAGCATTTTCCTTCACATATGGAAAAAGTTCGGTGTTCTTGTCACATTTCTACACGTAGATAACACAAGATAACACGTACACAAGAACGGATGTAACAGTACAGGACATACAGTGAGGAATTCGCGCAGCTTTCAGCTCAGTGCGAAGTCCAGAGGGAGGACTCGCTCCGTGAATGATCTCTCAGGAAATCTTGGTTGAGATTCAACAGGTGCTTTTTCAACAGCTACGACAAGTCGGAAGACTCATTGAAGTCCGAAAAGATCAGCCTCAGTGAAACTAACTAACTGTCCTACTGTTCTCTGCTAATGTAGAGGGTGAATGTTGATTTAGGTGAATGTAAGGTTTCTTTCTTGTAAAATATTTTCGAGCGTATTTTTGCAGCTGAAAATTAATCTTGTGCATTTGAATTAATTCCGATATTGTCACCTAATTCTATACATTGTTTCATCAGACTAGAACATTTAGAGGAGCTCAACTGCATTAATTAATTGCATAGTGATAGTATTTCTTGCCGTTTAAATACTTCAGTCAAAAATGTAGAGAAGGTGCTCCTATTTTCACCATTATAAGAACTGTGATGCACCAGTATTATTTACTCTCATAAAAGTATTGTAATTGTATTGTTCTGTTCCTTTACAGTCTTGAGTGACACAAATCTCTTTTACTGCACTACACTTCTCCAGAGGCCAGTTCAGCACACAAGGATCCTCAGTCAAACAACCTGCAATCACTTGATAAAAGCCACTTCTTATCCTTTCTCTAAGTGTTAGTGCTACTATTGTATGCAAAGGAGGCGACTTGACAATGAAATCTTAAAGTCTTCATGAAGAAAGAGTCTTCATGAAGGTGTGCATCGTGAAGCTCTCCACTGGCAATTGACCAGGCTTGTGAAGAAACCAATCTCATTCAACAATCATACAAATTGCCCAGCTTAAGGCACATGAAGCGAAATCCATGGGCTAATTGACACAAAACAATGTCCCCTTCAGATTATCCGCAAAGCTGTTTTGCTTGTTGACCACCTCTTCCTACATTACAGTGAGCACATACTGTATATTTCAGTATCTTTTATTTACCTTACTATTTTACTGTCCCTTTCCCCCATGTGGAGATGTATCCACAGCCAAAACCCCATAGTTCGCCCTACATTTGTGCCAGTTTTACAATCGGTGTAGGAGCCTGCCTTACAGAGGTCCAGTGGCACAGATGGTTAGTGTGTGGTATGCATGTAGCTGTACACAGTGGAGTTATAATGAGGTTTTGTGTTCAAGCCTTCCCTGGAGCATTAAGTCTTTTGAATGTTTTCCACCCATAAAAAGTTCATTCGCCGTAGTAGTTTCACTGTGACTTTGCAGGTAAAATACTCTTTTTGAGAATAATATTTCATATGCGATAAATAACTGAACTAGAAAATATTGGAAAGAAATTGCTTGTCACACTATTCGCAGCAGGCACTCAGACACAGAAATGTCCTGTCATTAAAGAAAATTCATGAAGAATAGGAGTGACATCATTGCAAAGGCGATATTTTCTGATGTCTGTTTTGGTTAATCATTTGCGTGGTAATTACTTCTGTCATTATTACTAATACTGATAAAAACAGAGGACAAAGCTCTCTGGACATTGGGCAGGACTCTAGAAAGTGTTTTTATTTGCAAGTGGCTCTGGAACTCAACACCTGGTGATGGGTCACTTCTGTCAGACACACCAGTGGAACCCAAGCCCACCTACACACACACTGATAGATAAACACCTACACTCTCACACACATTTACACTCACAGACACATCACACATTTATACACACAATAAGACACTCACACACTCACATATGTACACTCACAGACTCACAGATACACAAATAGATACTATATATGCAAATAGACACCGCATACACTCTTGGGTACAGGTACACTATAACTAACACTAATGCAGATACTGCTAATATTACAACAGTAACACTATCACCAAAACTTACACTATCATTGTTACTAACACTGACAAAAACTACTACTAGACTAATAATACTTATAATAACAGTAATACTCTCATGAAAACTAACATGATGATAAAACTAAAACTATCAGTAATGCTATCATCATTAATACTCACATAGACACTACACACACTGACAGACATGCCCACACATACACTTACAAATATAAAACTACACACTAACAGACACCACACACTCATGGAAACAAACCATACACACACACATTCTCAGTCATGCATTCACAGAAACAAAAAGACACTAAGCATACTCATAGACACACGCTCACAGACACCAAAGATACATCAAAGATAGATTTTATAGGTGTAGAAACTAGTAAATAAAGCCAATGATTTGTTTTAGAAATTTATTCTTAAAATATACAATTATTCACACCTGAAAAATATGTAGTTCAAATTATACATTATATACAATATTGTAATAAGCAAATGGCTAATCATCATAAAAAAACACAAGTATTAAAGCTACAAATTCTGGTAACATGGCAATATATATATATTGTAATGACAAACACAAACTAATTACATGAACTCAAAACCACATTTCGATTCAAATATAAGTTTTAAAAATTACAACTTCTATATTTCAACGAAAATATTATTAATATAGCACAAACGCTACTTTCTAATAAAGACAAAAAGAAACAGTTTTGTGTCTCATGGTGATCCTCCTCTCGATCCTAATGAAATGTTTAATATGATCCCTCGAGAAAAAAAGGTGTCAATATCTGCCTGGAATGATTGATGCCCCATCAAACATTTTGTAATATCTCCGGAAGTTCATACTGTTGAAACCTGATTTGTGGCTTAAATTCAAGGTAAACAAGACTAAGGAAACAAGTTAAAAACTTGATGTCGAACTGTGATCTAAATCACCCAAAACATTTCACTATATTCGGCAGTATGTGCCAGAGAGAAGTGCCTAATAGCTCAGGTGGTGGAGTGGAGGATTGTAGTAGGAACAGTTGCGAATTCTTATGTCACTAGTTCGTATCCGGCTTGAAGGAAGGTGCTTTTTGTATACTTTAACGAAAGAGTTAAAATAGCAAATCATTTTCACTCAGACGTTGATCCAAAGCTCAATAAACCACGAAGCAGAAGCTCTTGTTCCGAATTCAGCTACTGTCTGATTGTCTTGTTTTGGCCAAGATCTGATCTTTGAATTCAGGGACTACTCTGTCTGCTTTGTAATTCAAAAGTATATACAAATGTCTTGTTTTTTTTTGTAGATACAGTGGTGTGAAAAAGTTCCTGATTTCTTATTTTTTTGCATGTTTGTCACACTGAAATGTTTCAGATCATCAAACAAATTGAAATATTAGACAAAGATAACACAAGTAAACACAAAATGCAATTTTTAAATGAAGGTTTTTATTATTAAGGGAAAAAAAATCCAAACCTATATGGCCCTGTGTGAAAAAGTGTTTGCCCCCTAAATCTAATAACTGGTTGGGCCACCCCAACAGTTATTAGAATGCCACCCCAACAGAATGCTTGATTCAAAGGATAAGTACTTAATTGGCTTTATGATTTGGTATTGATTTTGTATCGTTATATTATTAAGTTTGTAGTTTTTGTGTTTTTAAACAAATGCTTACAAAGGTAACCCCGGCACACTTTCTGTTTATATACACACAATCTGTTTATACCAGCGGTGAATTGTACATTTTTATTTACAAGCTACTCTGCACTTTTGGGAGTATAACAGGTTCGATATAAAGTGGCAAAAATATAAAAGGGGAAAATACCCCAGATTGCGTGGAAAGGCCTCGTTGCGACTCTTGTTTTATTGTTAAATACAGCGTACTGTGCACGAAATGTTGCAGAAACACAATCTGATATTTTAATTATTATTTTAATAATTTTATAAGTATGAGGCCAAATATTCAGTTCTGATTTTTTTAAGTGATATATTCCCTTCCTCTCGTGGAAGTCACACGATGTGAGCAATTGTTTTTTTTTATTAATTTTTTCACGTTGCGATCCAAAGAGCCTCAGACGCCCAGTCTGTCAGTATCCAAACAAGAATGGATTCTGCTGGGAGCCGGACTGAGCTTATTCTTGCTTCCTGTGCTGAAAACAGAATTAGCTCTTCCCCGAGCACCGTCTACAACTGCTGGATAGTGCTCTGCCTCCTACTAATCCAGCAATTAGTTTGATGAAAGACAGATCACTTGTGCGCTTTTAACCTTCTCGCAGCTACAGGCGAGACTGAAGCTGGCGATATGAAGGCACGCGCTGGTACACCTTCTCTAACTTTCACAATCGCGATAAACATTTTTTTTAAATAGACCTTTGAAAAACTAGATATAGATAAAACTAGATAAAAACATTATCTTTATCGGTTTTTACATTAATCGATTTTGAATCAAATTTGATTTTTGTACATTGCATTTTACATTGAAAAAAACGTGCATACCTAATCCACCAACGGACAGAGCAATATTTTACGTTGCCTTCCAGAGCTTCCAGCATGTGATGGATTTGTATGGGTGTCTGTATGATACCACTACAGCACTGGCACAGGTGCAAAATCCACTTTCACGTGACTTTTTCAGTGTCTTCTCCTCTCACAAATGGATCGAAACACAGGAGCCAATATTAGAGAAAACGACAGGTGTTTAAACAGAGGATGTCCCAGTGTCTGCGACAACGCATTGTATACATGCAAATGGTTTATCATTTAAAACCCAACAACATTCTTTTTCTCCCTGGTGCTAATCAGCTACAGTACCACACATGCGAGCTGTTGTGTGAAAGAAAATTCATATGTGCATAGGAAGGCAGAATAAAATCCAGAACTGTACTGGTGATATCGATAAACAGGGTTCATGTTCACAATAAAACTTTATTGTATAAAACGTTATAATTCGTAAATATATATTTTTTTAATTATGCAAAGTGTCTGTTAAACCATTCATGAAGGAGTTTTAGACAAAAAACACACAATTATATGAGAAAATATATTTATTAAGTTAAATGTGCATTTAACTTACTTTTTAACAATTTCAAGTTAAAGGTCGATGGAAATTGTTGCCCTGCTTTTTTGTCATAAATACACAAGCTTGTTATGTCTTATGTCAGAAATAAACTATATGAAATTCATTAAAGCAACAAAAAGTAAGCGCCACAAAGAAGACAAACATTTGCGTTTATAGTGCAATGTTATCTCGAGCCTTTAAAATTACTTAAAACACAATTTGTTTTTCTCTGTGGCTTTGTCATTTAGGTGTGTTGTTTTTTTTACACATTGTAAAAAAGTCGCTAAATCATACGAAACATAAAAACTCCAATTGTAAACTCCAATTCATATTCCTGAATCTTAAACCTATGGAGTATTTATACCTTGTCTTAGTATTTGTGAATATTACAGAGCTCCTTTTCAAACTCTGTTAGTATGGTTTAGTGCTTAGGTTTCCTGGTTTTTCACCCAGGCGGTCTAGGCTTGACTCTTGGTATAGGAGCGCGTCTGTGTTGCCTTCTGGATTTCAAATGAGCAGCTCAGTGTAGAAAAGAGCCCCGTAGATCAGCATGTACATTTGCCTGGACAGTAGAGTTTTCAGAAAGCCACCTGGCTTTCTACGAACAAGTAATGAGACATAGAGAGAGGTTTAGGAAGTAATGTGGCCACGCGGTCTAAGGTGCCTGGATTAAAGCTCCAGTGTCTTTGGGGGCGTGGGTTTAAATCCTCCTGCTACCAGATGCTTCTGTGACCCATTTTCTTCTGAATTGGAAAGCAATCAGTGGAATTGTGTTTTGACAGTCTCTTGAGAACCTAAGCAAAGTTTTTAGAGATACTTTCAGCTTGACATCAAGGCAGGAAACAAAAGCTGTATTGCATCCTCTCAACCCAAATGCGCTTTGCCACCTTTAGCGTTATGCAGGGAACAAGCATAACGTCTGCTGATCACTTTCCAGTCAGTGCAAATCGTACTGTGTTTTAATATCGGTTGTGCTGGCGTACTGCTTCTGTCTGTGAAACTTTAATGTTGTGCTAAGAGTTAAGAGGAGTGCTTAATGTAAAGAGGAGTGTATGAAGGTCATAACAGAGAGAAGACACGTGTGTTCCTCACGGGAAGCTGTCACTCTGCATTCTGTAGGGCTACAGGTTGATTTCACATGCCACATTTAATTAAATACAGGAGAAACCGCAAGGAAAACCATATGTTTTAATAAATCTTCTGGATTTATATTTCGGTGTTTCACCTTTGAATGCATACCTTGGCCGTAAATCTTTACTCGATTACAGCCACGCCAAACAGTTCTTAAGGCAGAAATCAAAGCTTATTTGACTTTCTGCTAATAATGTGTAAGTGCTCATGAAGCATTTCCCTGCCCACCATGTGCCCACAAACCGTTCTCTCCGTTTTCCTCTTCCTGTCGTTGTCAGCGAGCACAACAAGACGGGAAAAATTACAGAGCTGTCAGGAATGGGATTTGAACCCACGCCTCTATTCAGAGAGCAGAACACCCACGCAACAGAAAGACAGGAGTCCTTGAGTCTGCCACCTTAGACCACTCGGCCATCCTGATTAGTTTCATAGGTCAGTGTGTTTAAAGCACCAGTAGTTCACAAAACTAAGAAATGCTTTGCTGGAGAAGCGCCACGTTGCCTGTTGTTGCCTAAATTGATCCTGGAAATTAAATATTCGGATCGATTCAGAGTGTGCTTTACTATGTTTACTATGTTTACTATGTACTATGTTTAGGACTAGTTAGTGTGGTAGAATATGGAGATCATCTCCAGCTCTGAGCTCAACCGCAACAAAGAGTCGTGCTGAACAAAGTCAGAGCTCAGCTGATCGTGTGCTCAGTGCGGGGCTCAGGAGCATTGTTGTGGTGCACGAACTGCAGGGGCTCTGAATCAGAACATTTCAATTTATCTGTTCAATAAGTTAAAATGCAGGACACGTTAAAATAGGATTATTACTTTGTCTCTGTCCCGTTTGTATATAACTGAATGTCCCTTACATTTTTAAGGACACATACCTACTAATGTGATACTCATTGCAAATAGTCCCAAAACAAGCAGGTCTGGCAGCTGCGGGGTTGAAGGTGAACATGTATCATATTCTAATGGATACTATTTCCATTGATGAATGAGACAGATTCAAAAGGAGATCCTTCACACGATTAAGCGAACACATTGCCTTTTCTGTCTGATGTAGAGGCTCCATTTGTGTCAGCAGTACTATAATTGTAAGTCTTATACACTTTCACGGGCTGCATCTGTAGCGCTTCATCTAAGAGGATTGTTAGAGCACAGTTACATTCACCCACCCAACTTATTCTTTGATCATCTAAGAGGATTTTTTTACTTTCGCACACGGTTACATTCGCCCACACAACATATAATCTCTGAATGTCCAATGGCTCAATAACCCCGTTTTCCCTTGGGAACCACCAGTGTACAGTCCCATCCCATTCAAAAATATAACAGATATACTCATTTGATATATTCAATTAACAAATATAAAAAGATATTATGAACAAGAGAACTCTTGATTATATAGATCCAGGTTTACACAATTAATTCATGCATACTCGAAGTGCCTGAAGTCTTGCTCTGCTGTTTTAGATATACCTCCAAAGCATTTAGTTGTGTTAACTACCAAATTATTTGAACTAATTTAACGTTATATTCAGGAAATTCAGAGAAAGTCTTCAGACTTGTCGTGGCTTTTGAAGAAGCCACCTGTTGAATCTCACCAGGGATTTCTTGAGAGATCATTCAGCGAGCGAGTCCTTTACTACTTTCAGAGAGTCCTTTATTGACCTTGCTGAAGCAGAGAAGCGACATAATCACAATTGTGACCAGTTTTTCTGCTGTTTCTGGTTAATAATGATTATTATTTTGTATTTTGATTAGTATTTTTCGTAGCGTTCTTCCTCAGCTTTTTAGTTATTTGGTGAGCAAGAACCACTGAGAACGAGTCTGAATCAATCAAGAACACATACGGTACTGCTGTCCAGTGTATTACTGCTTCATCCTAATTGAGCTTTTCAGTGTTGAAGAAGACTTTTCCAATTTTGATTGTTGGTTTCAGAGGATGTGCTACAAGATCACAGATTCATTTGAAAAGATTTGGAGATGCATTGGCTGGGATTCAAACCTGGCTCAATTGCATGAAGGCACCTATACTCAGCAACGAGAGGAAAGGAGAAGGGGCCAGAGGTAGTGTGGCTGAATGGTCTAATATGCTGGATTTTAGGCTCCACTCTCTCAGGGGCGTGGGTTTAAATCCCACTACTGCCCAATGTTTTAAGACCTTACTTCCTGTGATTTGTAATATGGTCAGTAAAAGCACTTTATGTAAGTATCTCTTATGTCAGTGTTACAAGTCACTTACTGCTCCACAGGTCCGGGGTTCAATCCCTGGCATCTTCAGGTGTTTTATATTACTGTACTCACATCACAATCGTCTGTTGAGTGAGAACTCTTTGCTCATGTTCATAGAGAGCCAGGTTTACCTTTTGAATCTCACCCAGGATTTCCTGAGAGATCATTCAGCGAGCGAGTCCTCCCTCTGGACATGGCATTGAGCTGAAAGCTGCACGAATTCCTCACTGTGTGTCCTGTACTGTTACAGGTGGTCCAGCGTAAATGTGCAGCACAGTGACATGAACACCTTGAACTTTTTCTGTATGTGAAGGAAAATGCAAAAGAGCATGTAAAGTATTGATCACATAAAATATCCATGGTACAACTCGAGAAAAAACTGAAGTACAAAACAACGACTTTTGATGATTTCAAGAGATTCAAGAAACACAACCGTCCGCAGATGGGTTTGGATCCTGAACGCTTAAGTCAAAAGAACAAAAGTGAAGTAAACTCTCTTCATTGTCTTATAGTTTATGAAATAAAACAATTTCTTACTTTCTTAATAATTTCTTACTATTGATAGACGATTTATTGAATTTTAACAGAATCACAATTGCAAACATTTTGGGTTAAAGTTAAACCTTTTCTTCTGTAGTAATTTCATTTGATATTAAAATTAGTCCTGATTTACAATTTTTGGACATGGTTCATCTTAAAGAATTTTGTAATAAGTTTCAGTTTAGGAAAATCGTGCCCAGAAGCTACCAAAACTGGTAATGTTCACATTATGTGTAATGCAAAAACAGCAGTTGGGGTGGGAAACAAAAGGCATTTCTTGGTATGAATCCTAAAACTTCATAGATGGCTTTCTAGGACTTCTCGCTTCAGATAAGGTTATCAATACATCATAGATTTCAGCTCAATCAATATCAGCAGTGTTATCACTACCGAACGCTAAATATAGATCCTGGCAATAATTCATGAGTTGTTTGTTAGAAAATTGTTTATGTTTTTTTTAAACATATTTTCAATACCAGACAAAAAGTCGAAAGTTTCAATTTCATGCAACTGATGAAATCTCTCTTCGATGGAAGTTATAAGTACAGTACATCCAAAATACTGCGGAATCAATCAAATTTACATGTTTCTTGTGGATCCAGAATATCATTTTGAGACTCAAAACATGCCTGTCTTTTCTTTTTTCGAGGACGAAGGAGTAGCAGTAGCAGACTCGGAAAGCACCGCCCGCGAATACTCACAAAATGCACTGAGTTGCTTGCTTTCTTCTGCTGCTTTTATATTTCAGTCATTCACGATCAGCTAGCACTGGAACAATTCAAGAGAGGTAAAAACAGAAGCTGTCAGGAGTGGGATTTGAACCCACGCCTCCATTGGGAGACCAGAACTCCCAAGCCAGCTGGAAAGACACACGTCCTTGAGTCTGGCGCCTTAGACCACTCGGCCACCCTGACAAGCGAGAGCAATTGGTGTGCTGAATGCACCAGTAGTTGACTAAACTGAGTTTCTTCCCTGAAATTATTTGCTTGCGAAGAGCCAAGTTGCCTTGAATGGATCTTGGAAATCAAATATACGGATGGATTGTTATTCGGTTGTGAGTTTTGAGGGGCGTATTATAAATTGAGTTGGTGAAAAGGCGCTTTTTGTTAGTCTGTCGGGAGGCTGCACAAGGTGTTTAGAGGGAGAACTTCTAAAAGGCAGGCTCTCTATGTTTAACATCAAGAAAGATTTTTTTTCTCAATGGAAATGCTCTTTGGCGCTTTCAGCTTTACGTAGCGTTACGTATCTTTAAGCTGAATCATCGGCAGGAGTAGCTTATTAAATCTTTGCTCATAGCGCTCCATCAAAAATACCTTGTCCATGTTCAAAAGAGATCAGGGGATTAACTTCATGCTTTCACATGGCATAACTTACACGAAAGATTTAAATGGGGAATTGATTGTGCTTCTTGATGTTGTTCCTGTGGTTGCCTTGGTTACAATGGTGAACGTTCTTCCACGTTCTGCTAGAGTATCCACTGGGTGGGCTTTATCAATTGGCTCGGATAGGTCATCAGTGCTCCGTCTCCAGAAAAATAATCAGCACTGTCTTTTTTCTGTGCGCATGACCGTCTTTTAAAACATATAAAATCACGAGTTCATTGATTTCTCCAAATAACAACAATACATTTTAACCCTTCAATCCAATAGTTTTACTCCCAGTAAAAAGCAGCGCAATATATAGAGAGATGATATTCAAAGATTTCAACGTTCTTATTGGATTGCCTGTATGCAGATATCACTCAGAATTGCTAATATGATTTTAATTCAGTTTTTCTCTACTACTTTCAGAGTCTTTTATTGACCTTGCTGAAGCAGAGAAGTGACATAATCACAAATGCGACCAGTTGTGCAGCTGTTTCTGGTTAATAATGATTAATGCGAAATAAAAAACAGCTCCTTGCATTAAGAGCAAGAGCAACCAACGCTCTCGCTTATTGAGTTGGGTATTTTCCGAGCTACTCTTCCTTAGCTGTGTAGAGGTTTGATGGGTTTACTGAGACAATTATTCATTGTAGCAGTAATCACGAGGTGGTTCGTTGTGGCTTTTAGAAAATCAATCGTCAGAACAACTAACAACGCACACACACGGGTTCAATTCACGAGATACAGTGATTAATATAAATTGTGCACCAAACATATACCAGTCTGCCTGGATACAAGCGGCAGACCTTACTGTGAGGGTTATCAATATACAAGGTATATAATCTCGAAGAGATGCAAACACAAAGAGATAGACAACAGAGAATATATGTCAATATATATCGTTTGGTTACCAAATCGCTAATCAGTGTTATTCCCCACTGTTACTCTAAACTCGGAAGTAAATGCAATACTCATGAATTAAATTGATAACAACTTGTGTTGAGGTACAATTGAATTCTCGAGACGCAATGTAGAACATGGGGTTTACTTATCCACTGTGTATGGATTTGAAATTTCCCGGCACGAACACCAAACCAGCTGACAGGCTCTGTTGCAGCCTCGGTTCCAGCGGTTGTCCAATGGGCGTTGTCCCGGCGTCCTCTGGCTACCGGCCAACCAGTCGAGGTGCAGCTCGGAGTTGGACGGGCGCGCAGGGCAGTTGTTGCTCCGAGGGGATCTACCAGCAGTCCGGCTGGCTAGTAGAAAGTATCTATGCACAGAGTGTGACCGCAAGTCCTCACAAGTCACTCTTTTGCCCGGGAAGAAGCTGGTTCGTTCCCGGACCAGCGCTGCTTCTGAATAAGCTATTCAGGTTGTTGACGAGGGTCCAACTGTAGGCTGCCGTTGATCAAGCAGAGCATTCACGTTGGCAGAATTCTGAGTACGTACGGGATCCTCGGCCTCACGCTTAGAACAAAGTCCAAGTCCCAGTGCAGACAACAGCAGTTGTCACGTGATTGTCTCTGAGGATGCGCGGAAATGGCCAAGGAGAGCCCCGATCTGAGCTTGCGCTCCCTTTTTGACCAAGACACAGATGTGTGCTGATTGGTTGAGAGTTTGGCGGGCATTGGAGACCCACGTGGTGTTACCACGCCCTGCCAATCCCTGATTGGTTGATCAAGGTGAGATATGAGTCACTTACTCCTGACACTTAGGAATACAGTCCAGATGTCCATTCGGCACTCCCTAGACAGATAGGCGCCAATGGATGACCATTGATCATGATAGTTAGGCTTAGCTAAGTGCATCTCCGTTTAAGAGCTGTCCCTTATCAAAAGAAAACATCTTAAATCAGCCTGCATGAATACTTTCTCAGTGGCTGCACCACAGAAAGGGAGAGTGAGATGGGGCCTCATTTAGCTTTTAAGATTTTTGGTGTGCAAGAACCACTGAGAACGAGTCTGAATCAATCAAGAACACATATGGTACTGCTGTCCTGTGTACAACTGCTTCGTCCTAATTGAGCTTTTCAGTGTTGAAGAAGATGTTTCCAATTTCGATTGCTGGTTTCAGAGGATGTGCTACAGGATCACAGATTCAATTGAAAAGATTTGGAGATGAATTGGCTGGGATTCAAACCTGGCTCAATTTCATGAAGGCACCTATACTCAGCAACGTGAGGAAAGGAGAGGGGGCCAGAGGTAGTGTGGCTGAATGGTCTAATATGCTGGATTTTAGGCTCCACTCTCTCAGGGGTGTGGGTTTAAATCCCACTACTGACCAATGTTTTAAGACCTTACTTCCTGTGATTTGTAATATGGTCAGTAAAAGCACTTTATGTGAGTATCTCTTATGTTAGCGAATTCCTCACTGCGTGTCCTGTACTGTGTAGCACAGTGACAAGAACGCCTTGAGTTCTTTTCCGTATGTGAAGAAAAATGCAAAAGAGCATGAAAAGTATTGATGGTATAAAATATCCATGGTACAACTCGAGAAAGAACTGACGGACAAAACAATGACATTTGATGAGTACAAGAGAAACACAACCGTCCGAACATGGGCTTGGATCCTGACCGCTTGCGTTAAAAGACAAAGCAAAGGATATAACCTGTAAATGTCTTCATGTCTTACAGTTTATGAAATAACACAATTTCTTGCTTTCTTAATAATTTCTTACTATTGATAGATGCTTTTTTTAATTTGAACAGAATCACAATTACAAACATTTGGGGTTAAACTGTTATTCACATACTCTAACGAAGAGAAACGTTAGTGTCTTCCGGTGTGTGAGCCCATTTCTCAAAAAATAAAAAAATAAGTTATAAATATTGAATTGTTCTATTTTTCAGGCTTGCATAGTCTTATTCATATTTCAGTTAAATCTTTTCTTCTGTAGTAATTTCATTTTATATTAAAATTAGTCCTGATTTACAATTTTTGGACATGGTTCATCTTAAAGAATTTTGTAATAAGTTTCAGTTTAGGAAAATCGTGCCCAGAAGCTACCAAAACTGGTAATGTTCACATTATGTGTAATGCAAAAGCAGTAGTTGGGGTGGGAAACAAAAGGCATTTCTTGGTATGAATCCTAAAACTTCATAGATGGCGTTCTAGGACTTCTCGCTTCAGATAAAGCTGTCAATACATCATAGATTTCTACTCAATCAATATCAGCAGTGTTATCACTACCGAACGCTAAATATAGATCCTGGCAATACTTCGTGAGATCTTCGTAAGAAAATCCAAAAAAGTACAGAAGCAATCAACGTTTCTTTTGGATCGAGAAGAGGATAATTATGAGACTCAAAATATGTCTGTCTTTTCTTTTTTCGAGGACAAATGGATTATTGAGGTGTAAAGATGGGTTCAAAACCAAAATCATCTGCTATTGCTGCTGTTTCTTTGATAGTTTCTTCAAATCCTTCAATTGATCATTGATATCGAGGAATAATATTATACAAATTGTGGTTTTCTGTTAATTGCCAATTTTATTGTAATTACATCTTCGTTTACAGATGTCTTGCATGTATCACAAGGTATAATAGTCGCCGTGTGTCCTCAGCTAAAATGTTTTAAAAAGTACGACAAAAGTTCAATATGCTTAACATCATTTATGGTTATATCTATATTAAAATGAAGGTAAATATACCAAGATATTAAAAAACAATTTTACAGTCCTAACCTAATAATGCTTGTGAAGTTTTCTAATAAATCCGAACTGTAATTTTGAAATATTATTGCTCATTACTTGCCCGGAGGAAGCCGGGTGGGTTTTGCTCTTGTCGCCCGACTTAGTGGCGTTATGACCATGGAACCGACTGCACCTGCTTTATCTGAGATGCTTACTCTCTCATGGCGAGATCTCGACTTCTTTAACACCTCTGGATAAAGATCTTCTGTGGAGCAGGTTTCAGACCTCTGCGTACAGCACCCTTGATGTCATTTTATTTTTACAGCAGCCGCATCCGGAAAGTTGTGTCTTTTACGTTTTATTTGAACAACAAAAATACATACAATACAAACGAGCACATAAAACGTATCAAGAAAATCGTCAGGGGTTCATGCTATAATACTGTACTGTTTTCAGGTTCCCTCAGGAAACCCTTTATTCCCTTTATTCTTTTATCGAAACCACACAAAACCAAACACAGGACATACACACACATGAGGAGACTGATGGAACACGTTCACATATTTAGGGTGGTAATTACTTAACAACAGGCTATACACTTATAAGGCTACACAGGACACTAAAACTACTATAACACTATTCACATAGGCAGAGTCAGCTGCTGGTCATCGAGCTGACCCTCACTCTCCCCGGCTACAACTCCCAACCTGCTCCACGGTACCATGAGTGCCTAGGTGCACTTCCTCCTCACCACCGGGCCAGGGGGGTTACACTGTCCCCACCTGAAGCGTCTGGCGTCCCGCCGACATCGAACACCCCCCTCAGGCTATACTCATACTAGGCTAAAGGCTGTGGAACTCTGCGTGAGCAGCTGTTACGAAGCGGTGGTTGCCGGCGGCCCGCGGTCACCCCATTGTCGGTCGGCTCCGGCCCTGGCTGCTCTTCCGGAGCCTCCCCGCGGGGCTCCTCCTCCCGGTTCCAGTAGGGGGCCAGGCGGTCTCGGTGCAGAACCACCACTCTCCCCTGGTAGCAGTCCTTGCCTACCACCCCGAGGACCTCAGCGGCCCCCTCCCACAAAGGCGCCAGCTTAGGTCTGAGGCCTTTGCGGCGGTGCGGGCTGTACACCCAAACCAAGTCCCAGGGCAGGAAGGCAGGCCCCCTGCAGCGCAGGTTGTAGTGCCGCTTCTGCCGGACTCCCGCCTGAGTCAGATGGGTCCGGGTAAAGCTGTGCACCCGCCGCATCCACTGCTGCAGGTCCTACTCGTAGTCCGGTCCAGCTGGTGGTGCCGACTCGTCTCCGGGCGGCGGGCCGAAGACCAGGTCCACCAGGGTTTGCATTTCCCGGCCCAGCATGAGTGAGGCCAGGGTACACCCGGTAGATTCCTGGACTGTGGTCCGATAAGCCCAGAGCTCGAGGGGGAGGTGGCGGTCCCAGTCCCGTTGGTGACAGGACACCAGGGAGGCCAGCTGGGTGGGGAGCGTCCGATTAAACCGCTCTACCAACCCGTCGCTCTGGGGATGCAGCGGGATGGTCTGAGTCTTAGAGATCCCCAGGCGCTGGCACACTCTGGCGAAGACCTGGGACTTGAAGTTACGCCCCTGGTCACTGTGTAACTCCTCCGGCACCCCCAGCCTGGCAAACATCCCCTCCAGTAGTGCATCGGCCACCGTGGGGGCACTCTGGTCCGGGAGGGCATAGGCCTCCGGCCACTTCGTGAAATAGTCCATTGCTACCAGGATATAGTGGTTTCTGGCCTCGGTGCGCGGAAACAGGCCCAAAACATCCACCCCCACCCGCTCCATAGGAACCCCCACCTGGTGTTGTTGGAGGGGGGCCCGAGAGCACTCGAGGGGACCTTTCTGCGCCACGCACACCGCACACGTTTGGCAATACCGCCCCACGTCCCGGTGGCAAAGACCCCAATAAAAATGGCCTCGGAGACGCTGCAGGGTTTTTTTACAGCCGAAATCCCCCATGCCCGGCTGGCCATGCACCACTCTGAGCACAGCCGCGCGGAGCGACTGTGGCACCACCAGCTGCCACCATATCTCGCCACTGGAGGGTACCTGCCACCCCCGGCGCAGCACCCCGTCCTTTACCTCCAAGGCCTCCTACAGGACGCAGAGGGCCTTGACGGACTTTGGGTGCTGGGGGAGCTCCTCTCGCACAGGCCGCGCTCCTGCTGCCTTCCAGCGGAGCACCGGCCCCACGTCAGGATCAGCTGCCTGTTGCTGTGCCAGGTCTGACATGCCCACCCCCAGCAGCCCCTCCAGGGCTGTGGCCGAGGTGCTCGCCTCCGTCACTGTGCAGACGGCTCCCTCACACTGCTCCCACCGGGCGCAGTAGTGGCAGTCCGCAACCTCACAGGGGCGCCGCGAGAGAATCCAGCACGGTGCACAACAGTGAAGTCATACTCCTGCAGGACCTCTATCCATCGCACCATCTGCGCCTCCGGCTCCTTAAAGTGGAGCAGCCAGGTGAGGGACGCATGGTCGGTCCTCAACAGGAATCGGGTCCCGAATAGGTATGGCCTGAAGCTCGCGACGGGTCACTCAGTAGTTCCGTTCAGCCTTATTCAAAGCCCGACTGTAGTAGGCAACTACCCGCTCCCATCTGGCCCCTCCTGTGCCAGCACCACGCCCACCCCCAAGTCACTTGCATCGGTATCCAGGATATACGGTAACCACGGATCGGGATAGGCTAGCACGGAGGGAATGGGAATGACAGTAAAGTGCCAGGGGCCCTGGCCGATGGAAAAGGCTGTCTTCGAGCGAGCATTGGGAGCGAGCGGTACCTGTCATTACCTGCTTAGTGAGCCCAAGATCTCATCAAGAATCGTATACAGCAACAGCATTTGGCGCATTGTTCCATACTCCGACCACTCTCGGTGTAAACAGGTCCCTCCTTGAAATGCACTGGTCTCTGCTTGAAATGCACTTTCCTGCATTTGCTTTGGTGTAACTGGCTTCCCCTGCATGGGCAAATGTGAAGAAGATCCTTAGTAAGTCATTGAAGAAAACCGAGAAGAGGTCGGAGTGGCCTCTGTCGTTCATCAACGATCCACTCAGGCAGTACTCCGCCGTTTGTTCACATCGATAGGCTTTTTTTTGCCTTCATTTGTGCAAGTAGTAAAAGCAGACACCCCTATTCTGCCGTGACACGGATTCGAACCGGGGTTGTAGCAGCCACAACGCAAAGTACTGACCACTATACAATCACGGCGAGTTACCAATACACACGTGCAGGGCAGAAAAGGCTGTGCTCTCTTCGTGTGACAGGAGTCGGAAAAGTCCTGATGTTGCATTTCAACTGAGCCCCAGTATACATCGACCCTTCGACACTCTAAGTGCAAACAGCAATTACAGTTTGCTTGCATGACACACGGAAGAAGGCTGCATGCTCCCATATGGGCTAGTGGTTAGGATTCCTGGTTTTCACCCAGGCGGGCCAGGTTCATTTCCCGGTATGGGAATGTGTCAGTTTTGCCTCCTGCTTTCCAAAAGATCAGCACCGTGTACGAAGGAGCCACACTAAAACCACTCGATCATGTGCAAAACGTACAAGAAGAAGGGGCGCGTGTTTCCAACCGAGGACCTCTCGCTTGTGAGCCGAAGTGATCATCACTGCAGCTCGGAAACCTGCAGGAGGTGGGAGGGGTGACTCTGGTAGATAGTGTTGACCTTCGGCAATAGGATTTATACTCTCCAAGATGATATTTGCACTTTCTGGAGAGGAGATTTTCTCCACTTCAGTAGCCCGATTGCGTCGATTGCGTGGAGAGGGCTGTAGAATGTGGCGCCGCCTTTCCTGCTCCGTCCATGACAGGCGTGCTGGTCTCTGGTGAGCACGGTCAATCAGCGCACTCCAACGAAGGCACTGGAAGCAGCTGAATAGCATTGGCGAAGCTCAGCACTGGGTCACTGTGCATGGTGTCCCATCGTTTCCGTTGTGTAGTGGTTCTCACGTTTGCCTCACACGCGAAAGGTCGCTGGTTCAAAACCGGGTGGAAACACAGTGGCCACGCTCACTGTTTGGGGATTCCTAGTGTGGGGATCTATGGGATCTGCACAGTGCATGTCGCAAAGCTTCCTGCTGTCACTTCAATGCGCATCCTGATGTCGAGTCGTGTGCTGTGCACAGGCTCTGAAAGTGATTAAAAGGTGCACGACGCTGTGAAAGAAAATGCAAAGAAGTGAAAGGCAGTCCTTTCTATAAGGAGGTAGAAGGAGAGCAACTCGCTGTCGGGGAATCAAACCACGGTCTCTAACGAGGAAGACATCGCTCTCTGTCTCCCGGTATTTCACATCTGAACGGAAAACACAAACGACCAACTCGGAATGACATGCTTTTGATGCTTTTCAAAGCCTTCTTTGTGCACGACAACTGCGCCGCCTAGCAGATACAGCTTCGGCTGTGGAGACTTGTTCGGCTGGCGTTCTGGGAGTCGCGTTTTTCAGAATTGTATTGTGATCGTTTTCCACAGAGCTCAGATGTCAAAGCACAGCAGCAGCTCTCCACAGCGATCCTCTATAGCGCCTTTTCTCCCGCAGCTCCGTCCTTATTGGAAGGAAGCAAGAGTGAAATAGTGGAGGGAAATAGACTGTGTGTAGTGTCTATGTGAGTATTAATGATCATGGCATTACTGATAGTTTCAGTATTAATGCTAGTATTCATGTTAATATTAGTGAGAGTATATCTGGTAGTTTTACTAATAATACAAGTATACATGTGACTTTGTGATGATAGATACTTTTAAATTTAGTTTTAATGCTAGTTTTCATGTTAAATTTAGTGATAATTATACTGTTAGTGTCAGAGTATTAACACTCATCATCGTGTTAGGTTTCATGACAGTATTATTGTTATTATACATATTATTAGTCTAGTAGTTGTTTTTGTCAGTGTTAGTAACAATGATAGGGTTTGATGATAGTGTTAGTGTTGTAATATTGGCAGTATCTGCATTAGTGTTAGTTATAGTGTATCTGTACCTAAGAGTGGATGCGGTGCCTATGTGTGTATATAGTGTCTATTTGTGTGTCTGTGAATGTGTGTGGGTGTGTATCTGTGAGTGTCTGATTTTGTGTATATTGTGTGTTGTGTCTGTGGGTGTAAATGTATGTGAGAGTGTAGGTGTATATCTATCAGTGTGTGTGAATGTGTGTGTAAGTGGGCTTGGGCTCCACTGGTGTGTCTGACAGAAGTGACCCATCAACAGGTGTTGAGGTCCAGAGTCGCCTATGAATTTAAACACTTTCTAGAGTCCAGACCAACATCCAGAGATCTGTGAATGCTCTGTTTTTATCACTATTAGTAGTAATGACAGTAGTAATTCCCACGCGAATCATTATTACCGGAACAGCCATCAGAAAATATCGCCTTTGCAATGATGTCACTTAACATCATTAACACTGAAGTATTTAAAAGATAAGAAATACTATCACTATGCAATTAATTGATGCAATTAAGCTCCTCTAAATGTAGGCTGATAAAATGTATAGAATTAGGTGACAATATCAGAATTAATTCAAATGCACAAGATTAATTTTCAGCAACAAAAATGCACTCAAGATGCACAAATATTTTACAAGAAAGAAACCTTACATTTGCCTAGAACACTGCGACACAGAGGCCAATCTCTTCTCCCTCATTATGCCGGATTACACGCTAATGATGAACAGTCCTTCAGCGATAGTCAGCTGCCATCACCAACTCAGACATGACATTCATGTACATATTATACCTTAATATGGCACCGCGTTACAATAATTTGATCAAAACAACTGGTGAAAAATTAATAATCAAATATTAAAGCATTTATTACTTTCCTCTCCTACCAGCCCTTACAAGTCACCCAGTTTTTAGTTTAAAGCTGGATTAAAGCTCCAGTCTCTTTGGGGGTGTGAGTTGGAATCCCACTGCTGCCAACTATCTCCAACTATCTCAGTGTTAAGAAGCAAAAAAAACACACATTTGCTGCAGAAGGAACAGGAGAATTTGTGCCATTCAGCCTTATAGTGTGATGTCATTTTCTCATGCTCGTTTTTAGATGCTTGTGATCGAATCTATGATTCTTATGAGTGTGCTCACCCTCCATAAAGGTAGCACAGATATATAACGTGCCACGTTTTCAGAGAATCGCATTAAATAGAGGTCAGAAGAAGGCGACAAAGTGTCCGCTAGGCAGTCCAGCGATTTCAACAGTGTTCTCTGTTGTTTAGGTCAAGAGTGACAGCCGTTACAACACACAGTGTCAGGCATCAAAAAGACTTCCCAAAACCCTGATCCTCTCCTTGATCCAGTGATGGCATCCAGACATTTCCTGCAACAAAGCCAGGATACGGTCTTTAACAAAACGAGTGAAAAGCTAATTCCCAACTTTTGCAATCCTTTGCAAAGAAGGACTGCATGTGCTCAGTGTTAAATGCACTGTTCATTATTAATAATAATAATCTTTACATTATATAGTGCCTTTAAAGGTGGCTTTTCAAAGTGCTTTACAGAATGACAACAATAAAGTTAAAAAAATACACAAGATAAACAGGATGAGAATACACAGTTAGAGGAGACAATAGATGGTGGTATTAAATACAGTAGGAACAGAGGGGTAAATAATAGTTCATTAAAGGCTCTTCTAAAGAAGAGGGTTTTGAGTCTGGATTTGAAGGAGTTTAGAAAAGACTCCAGCACAGGAGTAATGTGATCACAGTCCAGTGCTAATTTCTTTCTTGTGGCTGCTGGTTCATTTCCAACTGTGGACTCTTAAGAAGTCCTTTATTTGACTTGATCAACACCAATCCCTAGAGGATTTTGAAAGGTTGAATCAAAATGGTATGTGACTCTGGTGGGACTCAAACCCACAACCTTTGAATGACTTAATTCTACCAAGGAATAGAAGTCCAACACGCTCTCCATTGCACCACAGAGCCAACAGATACAAACTTACATAAAACAGCTGCAGAAAGCTGTAACTCATGCTTCTCCCGTTGTCTCTAAATTGAGCTCCATAAATATTGACAATGAGTGGCCTGTTGTCTACGAATAGATACCACTGGGATTCATACCCAGGGTCTTCTGGTTTTTAGTGAGGCGTCTTAACCAGCTAAGCCACGGCACCAAACCTGCTAAAAGTTATCCACAACTTCAAACACCTTTGAGAAACGGGCAACTGCAGTGTTATGCCTGCTGGCTCAACAGATAATCCTTTTCGAAGTTTAAGGAGAGGATTTCTTTGTCAATTCAATTAAATGTTTCAGAAATGCTGAACGATTGATGTGTTTCACGCACAGCGCGGGCTCTCCTTTGCTTACAAATATTTTTACACCAATTTACTCAACTACGATTTTTTCTGAGCATTTTGTTTGATTGCTTCCTATTTTATACTGCGCTGATTTCTGTATTGTTCAATTTCCCTGTTGATTTTAATTTCTTGTTTTGTAAGACAAGAAGACCGGCTGTTCTGACCTTACCTTGCACTGGAGCCGCTCTTTTCTTTCCAAAGGCGCAGAGAGAGATACTACCGCAGGTAACACCCCGGGAGAAACATCATGAGCATCTGTAAAAGCTCTCTACCTGCCCGCTCCCCACACCGACGTGTGTGAGCAGGGATTTATAGGGACATTCTGAAGTGTAGTAACATTTTATCGTTACATACTTTTTCTGTGCAGTTAGTTCTCCTTCAACTCCAACCGACAACGGAGGTCGTTTTTAATACAGGAGTAAAGGCACACTGCACATCTGCAAAACATCACATACAGGTTTAGGGAGAGCGACATCAGTGATTGGAAGGTAGGAAGTTTCAGGTCACTTTTTTATTATAGATTCAAGCAGCCCTGAATACCTTTTCAAGAAACATTTCAGAATCCATGTCACATCCAGTATGATTGCTACAGAGGTCTACAGAATACAATCAGAATACTGTTTGTGTGTTACATAAAACACACCGCCCAAAACATTTCTAAAACAGGAATTACATGTTTAGGAATGCGCCCTCCTTTATACATTAAATAAAAGGTCTGAAGCCTGCTCCAAAGAAGCACTATATTCAGAGTTGACAAAGAAGTGATAGGAAGCATCTCGGAAAACGAAGGTGCAGTCGTTTTCACGCGTCGCACACCAAGAGCTGAACCCAGCGTTCTCTGAAAAAAGTAAGGTGTTGGGAGTGTGGCTGGGTGGTCTAAGGTGCTGGGTTTGTGCTCCAATTTCTTCACAGGGTAGGTTTGAATTTCACTGCTGCTAAGTGTTTGTGGGTTAAGACCATCCTTCTATTGCGAGTTCAATGGGTAAAAACTTTGCTTGACAGTCTGTTGAGAGACTGAATTAGGTGTTTCAAGATAGTCTTTGTTAGCTTAACATCAAGGCAGAAAAAAGCCTCATTTTGTCTTCCCAACAGCAATGCTCTTTGGTCCCTTCAGCGTTATGCAGGGAACAACATCTGCCGTGATCACTTTTCAGAGTCAGTGCAATTGTAGTGTGCCGTAGTTGTTTTTAAAATTGGTTTTGTCGGCATGCTGCATTTGTCTGTGAAACTTTAATGCTGTGTTTTTTCACGCCGAATTGTTGGCAGGAGCAAAGCTTATTCAACCTTTGCACTCAGCGCTCAATCAGAAATATAGTATGTATTACTATTAGTGGCACTGAGGTCACTATGGTGCAATTGAGCGATGTAAGACCAATGGCATAATGGATAACGCGTCTGACTTAAGATCAGGAAATTGTATGTTTGACTCCTGCATGGCTTTTGTTGCGTTAAAACGATTTACCTTCCTTTATATAAATTAACTGCACCTGAAAGCTATAGAAAACACTTCGGGTAAATTGTCGAAATTCGCATGAGGCTGCAGACAACACTACTGTCTGGAGATCAGCTCCTTCTCTGAGCTCCATTGGAATGAAATCTCGTGGGTAGCAAAGTTGGAGAGCAGCTCAACTTGTGCTCAGTACGGTGCGGAGGGTTCAGTACTGGTGTCGTTCTAATTAGCATGAACTGCACAGGCTCTGAATCAGACCATTTCAATTAGTTTGGTCAGTGTAGGACACTTAATGTAGAATTATTACTTTGCCTGTCTCTTGTTTGTATATAATTTAATGTCTCTGATAACTTAATGTTAGTTTTTAATTTAGTTTTAGTTTTACGATGTAGGTTAATGCGTTGACATATGCACGAACACACGAAATGTCTCACTCCTGATTCAGCTCATGCTCCATAGGAGAAAAGCGATTCCTCTTGCTTCTCATACAACCATATCACAACAGAAGCCCGTGTCACCCAGCTCTAATTCAAGAGTGACTCGCAACTTCAGCCCTTTTTTTTGTTCGTGATCATTAATTTTCTTAGTTATGATCAATATTGAACTTTTTAAAAATAAAAATAATCAAACATGCAGGCAGGTTTTGAAAAGTATTAGGAGTTGACAGGGCGCCCATTTGGAATAGTCGTCAGAAAATGTGAGAAAAGGAAAGTTACGTAAACTCTCACACACAGCATTAGAGATTGGAATCTGATTGTAAAAAAGCTACCTGTCTCCCCGTCGGTAATCAAACCCCAGTTTCCCGCATGACAGGCAGGGATACACACCATGACACTAACTAGGAGCGCTTGCTAGCTGTTAGGAGGCATTTACTCTTATGGCTACTACTGTTTTGGGTTTCGACTTTTATTTTCATTCCTTCCAGAGGAGCGCATGAAAACGAGTTTCCATCTGCGCCATCCTCACTCCTGCTCTGCTATTGTCACAGCTCCTCCTTGTGCACGACCAACACCCATGGAGTCGGTTCTTTCAGCTTTACTAATTAGGTTTTCAAAGGCTGGAAGTAGGGCACAAGACACACGAACACTAAAAGCATCCTTATCTGCTTTCAGCTGCGAAATGTCATTTGTGGACGCTGAAGAATTTGTTTCCAAGGCAGCGGTTTCAAGCAATTTTGCGCTTTAAAAGTAGAGTAGTGCGTTTCCATTTTTATGCAGGCACACGATGACATAAGGAGATTGTCGTAGTCGGCAGGACTTGAACCTGTGCGGGGAGACCCCGATGGACTTCAAGTCCATCGCCTTAACCACAAAAACACAGCAGAACTCTTCAAACCAATTGAAGTCCGATTGAACCGCTCCACCAACCTGTCATTCCGGGGATCCAGCGGGGTGGTCTGCGTCTTAGAGATCCCCAGGCGCTGGCACACTCTGGCAAAGACCTGGGATTCGAAGTTACGCCCCTGGTCACTGTGTAACTCCTCCGGCACCCCTAGCCTGGCAAACATCCCCTCCAGTAGTGCATCGGCCACGGTGGGGGCACTATGGTCCGGGAGGGCATATGCCCCCGGCCACTTTGTAAAATAGTCCACCACCACCAGGACATAGCAGTTTCCAGCCTCAGTGCGCGGAAACTGGCCCAAAACGTCAACCCCCACCTGCTCCATAGGAGTCCCCACCTGGTGTTGTTGGAGGCGGGCTCCTTCTGGGCCACGCGCACCGCACACGTTCGGCAATACCGCTCCATGTCCCGGTGGCAAAGACCCCAATAAGAAGTTTTTTTTACAGCCGAAATGCCCCACGCCCGAATGGCCGTGCACCACTCGGAGCACAGCCCCGCGGAGCGACTGTGGCACCACCAGCTGCCACCATATCTCGCCACTGAAGGGTGCCCGCCAACCCCGGCGCAGCACCCCATCCTTTACCTCCAAGGCCTCCCACAGGTCGCAGAGGGCCTTGACGGACTTTGGGTGCGGGGCAAGCTCCTCTCGCAGAGGCCGCGCTCCTGCTGCCTTCCAGGGGAGCACCGGCCCCACATCCGGATCAGCTGCCTGTCGCTGCACCACGTCTGACAGACCCACCCCCAGTGGCCCCTCCAGGGCCGTGGCCACGGCGCTCGACTCCGCCACGGTGCGGACGGCCCCCTCACACTGCTCACGCTGGGCGCAGTAGCAGCAGTCTGCGGCCTCACAGGGGCGCCGCGAGAGAGCGTCAGCATTGAGATGGCGAGATCCCGCACAGTGTACGACAGTGAAGTCGTAATCCTGCAGGACCTCCATCTATCACACCATCTGCCCCTCTGGCTCCTTAAAGTGGAGCAGTCAGGTGAGGGACACATGGTCGGTCCTCAACCGGAATCGGGTCCTGAACAGGTACGGCCTGAAGTGGCAGACCGCCACCATCACTGCCAGCAGCTCACGATGGGTCACGCAGTAATTCCGTTCAGCCTTATTCAAAACCCGACTGTAGTAGGCAACTACCCGCTCCCCATCTGGCCCCTCCTGCGCCAACACCGTGTCCAACTCTGAGACACTTGCGTCGGTATCCAGGATATACGGTAACCACAGATCGGGGTAGGCCAGCACGGGGACCCCCACCAGAGCTTCACGTAACCGGCTGAAAGCCGTCTCGCAGCCCGAGTTCAAGTCGAAACGGCGGCCCTTGTCGGTGAGGCGGTGCAGCGGGGGAGCGATGCTGGCAAAGTCCCGGACAAACCTCCGGTAATACGAAGCCAACCCCAGAAAGCTGCGCAGCAGATACAGCATACACTGGTTCCACGGGACCGATGCCAGCACCCTCTCCATCAGCCTCTTGAAAGTCGCCGGGGCATTGCACAGGCCAAAGGCAGTAAACTGCCAGAGGCTTCGAGCGAGTGGTACCTGCCAGTAGCCACAGCGGAGGTCAAGGGAGCTGAACCAGGTCAACCCGGTGATGTAGTCCTTGGCATCGTCTATCCTCGTCAGGGGGTAAGAATCCTTCCAGGTGACCTCGTTCAGCTTGCGGTAGTTTACGCAGAACCTCCACGAGCCTTCTTTTTTTTGGACAGCTGGCGCCGAGGGCTCGCGGAGGGCTTAATCACTCCTGCTGCGGCCATCTCCAGGATCTTTTCCTCGGCGGCGGTCCGCTTGGCGTGAGCCATGCGTCCAGGTGGGATGCGGATGGCAGAGGGTCACCAGTCTCGATGGCGTGTTGGTAGAGGTCCTCAACGCCACGCCTCGCTTCCACGCAACCGCCTCCGCCTTGTCTGGCCCCCCGGCCGACTCGGGGGCAGGATCCGGCACGCTCGCTCCCCGGCTCACAGGCCCGGTCTGCCGCCGCCGCCACTGACTCTTTTTCCCCCGGCTCCGGCAAGCCCGCGTCCCTCGGCCTTCGCCAGGCCTGCCCTCCACCAGGTGAAGTTGCTCCCCCTGCCACACCAACTCCTGCCGGCCCAAGTCCAAACTGGCCCCCACTCGCTGCAGTAGGTCCAGCCCCAGAATGCAGTCCTCCTGGATGGGTGCGAGGTAGCAGGGGTGGCGCACCATCGCTGCACCTAGACGAAAGGCAAGCTCCTGTTTCCCCCGCATTGCGGCGAGCTGTCCCATCACAGTCCTTAGCCGCAGTAGGGCCAGGCAGGGTTGTTCCTCGATTCGATTCGGCACTGGAGGTACAGGCTATAGCCGACTCGCCCCACAGTGGTGTGAGGGGTGCCGGTCTTCACAGCGCTCTCCGGAGAGGGGGTTGAGGTGTTCAAGGGCGGCCGTCCCCGCGCTGAGCCGACCCGTTCCCGTTTCCCGACACTGATCGCGGAGTGCGAGGTTTGGGTGCCCAGCAGAACCGGGCTCGGTGTCGTCTCTTCCCGCTGCGGTCGCAAAACAGCGTGCGGGGCTGTTCCGCGGGGGTTGCTGCACGGGCTGGCTTCTCCTCCCCCTTGCTGGACTCCTCCGTCGGTGTGGGAATCGCTGGTCAGCTCCGGCAGGGAGGGTATCTTCTCTTTGGGGCATCCACTGGGCGGGAGTAGCAGGCAGTCGCCCCAATTCTACCGGCAGGACCACTACTGGATAGCCCTGGTAAGGGCTGTGGCCACCTGTCGCACCCAGGAGTTGCTCAGGCTCCCTATGTGCGCTGCCGATGGGTTCTGTCTCTTTTAGAGTCGGACAGCACTTGACAGAATCGGCTAATGTCTGCCAAGATTTGTCCATCCTGCCCACTTCTGACACCAATGTAGCATTTACAGGTTTTTCTCAGAACAAAGGACCAGTGGAGACGCATTTAACAAACCAAGCAATAGCTTTATTCTTTAACAACCACAAAACCAAACACAGCATATACATGCACATGAGGAGACTGACAGAACACGTACACATCTTTAGGGTGGTAATTACTTAACAACACGCTATATACTTATAAGACTACACAGGGCACTAGAACTACTAGGACATTATTTACACAGGTAGGGTCAGCCGCTGGTCACCGTGCTGACCCTCAGACTCTCCCCGGCTACCACTCCCAGCATGCCCAGCGGTACTATGCACGCCTAGGGGCGCTTCCTCCTCACCACCAGGCGAAGGCGTTACAATATATATATATATATTTTTTCTCTGGTTCTCAGCAGTATCATTGGGCTGAACTCCAGTTAAATGCTTGTCTTAGAAAGATCAAAAGTGAGCGAGGGAAGATGGGTGGAGATTAATGGAAGTTATAAAGGCAATGGGTTGGCTCTGCTTAAGCTTCATTCAGACCTTATTAGGGCAAACTCTATGGGTCAATTGCATCGAACTGAAAGTAGCATACTAACAGGAGTTCAACCCGTGCTTAGAACGCAGATGCCGTCTAAACTTGTGCTCCACCTTAAGTCCAATTGCAACAAACTTTCCTGCTGTGCTTAGTCCGCAGTGCCGAACTTAACCTGTTCTCAATTGCAATGAACACAAAGTAACAACTGCAGCACTCCAGAGTAACTAAAGTAGCGGACTAATTTAAACTGTCTTCATTTGGCTTAGCACCGTACTCGGTGTAACGCAGGATTGCATTAGAAGGCTCCCAAATATAGTGGAAATAATCCGTTGCTTGGAAATGTATTGGAATATTAATTAAAATTGCTTTACACTCATACCATATTTATTAATAATGAAGTTTATTAATGTGTGTATTTACAGAAGTGTCATTTACTATTTATGTTTAATGTCAATCATTACTAGTAGCTGTGAGCTTTAAGATATGCTAGGAAGTGAAGAGAACAGAACAGAGCAAATGGTTATATAAATAGAGTGGGAGCTTTTAATATGTTCTATAAAATTTGGGAGTCAACTGAATAGATTTGCTAAGTATTTTATTGTGATGGGTCTCTGTATTTGTGGTTATCAGTGGAAAGCAGGGATAATAAGGAAATGGGTGGCACCCAAGCACATGTTAAAGAAAAAAACTTGGCTTCTTAAAAGTGATTATGATAGCCACAGGACAGAAGAGACAGTGCACTGTGGTCCAATAATGACTGTGTTGAAACAGCCAGAGTGTGCTGCATGCCATGGAGATGGAAAAGGTAGCTCATCCCAGTCAATCGCAAGGTTGTGTAGGACTGCACATGACCTGATGATGATGGTGCTGGCTCTTGATGGACTGGTATACAAACCAAATGACAGCCAAGCAAAGTGTTAGTTGTTTTACAATTCCGAAAGATTGTTCAAAGTGGCTTCTTGCATTTTTATGACTCCTGTTATAGTGCTTCTCTTGTAATGTTGTAGGATTGTGCACAGGTGTCAGAAGATATAGTCATAAAGAATAACCACAGGCAAAACAACATGCCAGCTTGCTCTTCCCTACTTTGAAAGGAAGATATTGGAACTGATTAAAGAACTTAACTTGAAATGTAAGCTCCTACTGACACAGGAGAGAGAGTTCTGAAAAGTAAGCACAAGGCACACTGTGGATAAATAAATGTATTAATTTAGAAAAAGAAATACTGAGAATGTCAGAGGAACAATAATTGTTGTATTTATTTGCTCAGGTAGTTTTATAAGTTTAACTTTCAGTAAAGTTCTGTTAAAAATAAAACTGGTCATTAGTTGGCGTCTTTTGTAATGATTTAGCAATAGTGACATGTCGGCTTGTTCGACTGGAGTGTTAAACAAAATTAATACAGTAGCATCCTGTCTCAAGTGTACAGCTGCAGTTCTCGTTTGTTTCGTGACTAATTGCAATTGCATTAGTCTGTGTAAAAAAAGACTTCTGCAGCTCCAGTGGTGCGATCGAACTCATGCTGAGATTGAGTTCAAGCCTCACCTGGAGCAGTGTGGCCTATATTTTCAACTATTTAAACTAACTGACCAGTTTAGGTCCTGTTAAGTATTTGCTGGAGATCAGGTCTAAATTAACATGAAAGGAACAAGTAAAGGTTTGTTCCTTGTCAGACCTGAAGAAGGCTCCAAAGCTCAAACATTGTTTGCTTCTCTTTTCAGCATGGAATAAAATTTTACTTGTTCCTATGCAGTCCACACATGCTGACACAGCTCCCTACTTAAATTACCATCAGCAATGGACCTCCAGCAGACCTATACACAAATATATGAGAGAGGTCTACTGAAACGAGAGGAGCACGATGGAGTACCGAAGACTTGAAAAAGCACTCACTTTTCTGTGTTTTTGTTGTTACCCAGATTTGTTTTTAATGTTCTTTTTCTCTTTGTTTTGAAGTTGTTCTGTTTTTTTTTTTCTTTTTTGTAGGTGTTAGACTACTACAGGGATTTACCTAGGTTCTATTAAGACTTCTTTTATCAAAACATATTTTATTAATAAAAGCGTGATTTCTTAATAATCAACTTTAATGTTATCTTTATTAGTAGCTGTATTACAGGTAATGCATGCACAGCCTTTATTATGCTATAGTGAATTTTCAGGTATCCCATGGAGGGAAGAGAACTGAAATTAAGGAAATACTTATTTAAAGGGGTCTTAAAGTCTTAAAAGTGTTCTGTCACATCTGGGTGTTAATTGAATAGATTTGTTGTATTATTTCATATGATTTGACTCTACACTTGTGTTTCTCAGGAGACAGCAGTAATATTGGGGATTTGCAGGTACAGATAATAAATTATACTATACAAGTGTAGAGGTTTGATGGGTTTACTGAGACAATTATTAATTGTAGCAGTAATCACGAGGTTGTTCGTTGTGGTTTTTAGAAAATCAATCGTCAGAACAACTAACAACGCACACACACGGGTTCAATACACGAGATACATTTATTCATATAAATTGTGCACCAAACATATACTAGTCTGCCTGGATACGAGCAGCAGACCTTACTGTGAGGGTTAGCAATATACAAAGTATATAATCTCGAAGAGATGCAAACACAAAGAGATACACAACAGAGAATATATGTCAATATATATCGTTCGGTTACCAAATCGCTAATCAGTGTTATTACCCACTGTTACTCTAAACTCGGAAGTAAATACATTACTCATGAATTAAATTGATAACAACTTGTGTTGAGGTACAATTGAATTCTCGAGACGCAATGTAGAACATGGGGTTTACTTATCCACTGTGTATGGATTTGGAATTTCCCAGCACGAACACCAAACCAGCTGACAGGCTCTGTTGCAGCCTCAGTCCCAGCGGTTGTCCAATGGGCGTTGTCCCGGCGTCCTCTGGCTACTGGCCAACCAGTCGAGGTGCAGCTCGGAGTAGGACGGGCGGAGGAATCTGACTGCGGCGCGCAGGGCAGTCGTTGCTCCGAGGGGATCTACCAGCAGTCCGGCTGGCTGGTAGAAAGTCTCTATGCACTATGCACTCTATGCAGTGTGACGGCTAGTCCTCACAAGTCACTCTTTTGCCCAGGAAGAAGCTGGTTCGTTCCCGGTCCAGCGCTGCTTCTGAATAAGCTATTCAGGTTGTCGACGAGGGTCCAACTGTGGGCTGCCGTTGATCAAGCGGAGCGTTCACGTTGGTAGAATTCTGAGTACGTACGGGATCCTCGGCCCCGCGCTTAGAACAAAGTCCAAGTCCCTTTGCAGACAACAGCCTTTGTCACGTGATTGTCTCTGAGGATGCGCGAAAATGGCCAAGGAGAGCCCTGATCTGAGCTTGCGCTCCCTTTTTGACCAAGACACAGATGTGTTCTGATTGGTTGAGAGTTTGGCGGGCATTGGAGACCCACATGGTGTTACCACACCCTGCCAGTCTCTAATTGGTTGATCAAGGTGAGATACGAGTCACATACTCCTGACACTTAGGAATGCAGTCCAGATGTCCATTTGGCACTCCCTAGACAGATAGGCGCCAATGGATGACCATTGATCATGATAGCCAGGCTTATCTAAGTGCATCCCCGTTTGGGAGCTGTCCCTTATCAAAAGAAAACATCTTAAATCAGCCTGCATGAATACTTTCTCTGTGGCTGAACCACAGAGATGGAGAGTGAGATGGGGCCTCATTAAGGAAAGCACAGCAACGCTTAATTCTGTCTTATTACCAAGCATTGCTGCTACAACTGCTTAAATTCAAACTAAACAGGACTATGGGAATGAGATTTGATTTCGAACTAGGTTTTAAATAAATAGGACCGCTGCACTACATTGTGCTTTATGTAAGACAAAAGGTGGGCTTCCTGTGTTTTCGATAACTCAGTTGTAAGAGCGGAGGAATATAGTGGAAACAGCTGGGAACTCTTTGTTCTCTGGTTTGAATTTGGCTGGAAGAAAGGTGTTTTTTATGTTCTTTAATCAAAAAGTGAAAATTTGTCGTTCACTTAGTTGTCTTATTTTCTAGGCTTGTAGACTCCTCACTCTTCCTAAAAGAAAGTGCTGCAGATAAAGATACAGTAGTTGTCGGAAGTTTGTTCAGTGGTAGAGCACATACAGGCTGTATGTGGTTGTTTTCAATCGCCGGCGTCTCCACTCTGGATTTCTTCCTAAGCGCGATATCTTTCCTTACTTGTGTGTGAATTTCAGCGCGACACATAAACCCTTTGTCTGTTTTATAAAGATTATATTTTAAATCAGTTAAAACAAAAAAGCACCTATTACATACACGTAGAAAACACATGTATCTAATTTGAAAATTTGGGCAATGTATTACTAGTAGTGGAGCTGAGCTCACAGAAGAGCAGTTGATATTGTTAAACCACGTATTATTTTTAAATGACGCTACTAAGCACTGGCACGGTGTTAGTGCAGTCCTACCCAAGCTTTCTATCGACTGGATGAGTCTCCTGTTCCATCTCCAATTCTTTCCGCACATTTCGCCTGTTTCACCACCATTATGATTAGACTATAGCCACTAATACGAGAATACTGTTCTGAAAGACTGTCTTAAATAATAATGTTGAAAAGGGTAATGATAAGAGTTTTTTTTCATTAAGGTAACCATACATTTGCCTGTATAGTACAACTTATTATCTGTATCCGCAAATCTCCAATATTAATGCTGTCTCCTGAGAAACACAAGTGTAGAGTCAAATAATATTACAACAAATCTATTCAATTAACACCCCTATGTGACAGAACACATTTAAGACTTACACCCCTTTAAATATGTATTTCCTTCATTTCAGTTCTCTCCCCGGGATATCTGAAAATTCATTATAGTATAATAAAGTCTGTGCATGCATTACCTGTAATACAGCTACTAATAAAGATAACATTAAAGTTGATTATTAAGATATTACACTTTTATTAATAAAATAAGTATTGATAAAATTCCTTGTGAATAATTGTAGTGTCTGGAAAGCAATTGTTCATTACTTAATGACGATATTATTTCCACTACATTCAGGACAGTTCCAATGTAATCTATTGTTCCACTTCGTCTGCTTAGTCTCCTACTTTAGTAACATCTAATGGGGAGCAGATGTTATTTTAGGTTTGTTGCAATTGAGAACAGGTTTGCTACAGAGCTGCTGACAAATTTCAGCAGCCAGTTTGTTGCAACTGACCCGTTGTAGCTACCAATCAGAAAAAAAACCAAACGCAACAACTTCAAAAGAAAAAGAACATTAAAAACAAATCTGGGGAACAACATAAACACAGAATCTAATGCGAGAGCTTTATCAAGTCTTCAGTGCTCCTCTTGTCTCAGTAGACCTCTCTCATATATTTATGTACAGGTCAACTGGTGGTACACAGCTGATAGAAATTTAAGTAGGGAGCTGCATCACAGCATGCGTGGGCTGCAAATGGAAAAGTATAGGTTTATTCCATGCTGAAAATAGAAGTAAACACAACGTTTCAGCTGTGAAGCCTTCTTTGATTGTGACTCGAAATAAATCTTTACTTGTTCAATTGATGTTAATTTATCTCCATCAAATACCTAACAGTATCTAAACTCGAAAGTTGCTCTCAGTAGCTAAAGACACTGCTCCAGGTGAGGCTTGAACTCACAACCTCGGCATGACTCCGCTGTGCACTGCTGTATAAGTACCGCGCGCTGACCGATTGCACCACTGGAGCTGTGCAAGTCGTGCTCCTCATACAGACTGACGCTGCAAAAACACAGGGTGAAAACGGTTTCGGTTGTGGATCCATCTATACATGGGGAACACTAAAATAGCAAGGAAAATACAAGAAAAGAAACTGAAAGAATTGTGCTAACAGCAAAGGGGAACTGAGGGAGGTGGTCAGACAAGTAAATCAGCCTGGCAGATTATTTGTATCGACATTTTTTGAGTCAATCAGCAAACAGATTTCTCTTCATGTGCCTTAAACTGTGCAGTTTGTATCTTCGCTGTAGATAGGTTTCTTCAGAAGTCCAGTAAACTGACAATAATGGAGAACTAGCTGACGCACCCCGTCGTGAAGACCCTCTGTAAGGTGATTACACGTTTCAATTTCAAGTCGCCTCCTTTACACTCAATTGCAGCCCCGAAACTGACAGAAAGCATGAGAAATGGCTTCAGTTTCAATGTGAAAGTGCAGTACAGGCTCGATGGCTTCACATCTCCCATCAATCACATAAAATTGCAGTAAAGCGATCTAAATATGACTCTTAAGTACTTGGAAAGATGATTATTTTGAGCGTGCCTCCAAGGGTCTGCTACGAGGCTGAAGTTACAGTAGCTTCTTATTCACCAGCTTCTTATGCGTGTTTTTCGTTCCACCTTAAATGGTGCTGCTGTGATGTTATGTCGCCTTTCGCCTGTAGATGGCTCTCTTCGATCAGTACTAATCCGGCTGGAATACTGTAGACATCTTCACTGAAAAGGAATATCCAAATAAATAGCGACTGTCCAAATTATATTTTTGTATGGAATATATTTCAGAAAATCGCAAACCAATTTTAAAAACTCACCACAACACGGACTTACACTGGGAAAAGGTAACTGCACTTTCTGCTTATTGCTACGGCCTTCCCCCCGATTATGAAAATGTCTCACAGTTCTGACACCGCCGTGTGAAAGACAATGTAACAGACTATCAAAATCCTGAAGTACAAGAAATTTTAATGCACCAGTTTTTTAAATATGACCCTCTGATCCTGGCATGTCAGTATACATTTCGAAAAAGTATGGCACCAATCGCACGAATTGCAATGGCACAAATTGTTGAGAATATCACTGACCTTGCCGATATTTGCAGGGGATACGAATGTTTTGCACATGTTGAACTACAACACGTAAAAATTGAGCTTCTTAGTCAATATCATCGGGAATGTCCAATAATGACGAACATCAGTAGCTTCAAGGAAACTTTGACTCGCACATGGAGTTTTATCTTCAAATGGAGGGTGGGAGAATTTATTTGTACTCTCGTTGCTCATTAGCTAAACTATTTTAAAAATATGACACAGATTTGTTCGAGAAACTTGTAACCGCCTTAAAGAGAGTCTTCTTGAAGATGTGCACCAGCTAGCTCTCCACTGTCAATTGACAGGACTTTAGGAGAAACTGTTCTCATACAACCAACATACAAATTACACATCTTAAGGAACATGAAGAGAAATCCGTGTACTAAATAACATAAAATTGTCACTGCAAATTATCACCAAGCTGTTTCATGTGTCTGACCACCTCTTTCCTACTTTGCAGCGAGCACAAATCTTTATGTTTCTTCATCGCAATTTTACTGTCTCTTTCCCCCATGTGGAGATAGATCCACAGCTGAAACTTTAGGTCAGTTCCTGTTACTCTGTCCGATTGAAAGAGCTGTATTAAAGGCACTCCCATCTCTGCAGGAAAGTTATTGCTGCTCTCAACACAATATACTGCAGCCAAATATAGCGATACTGTCACTGCCTGTGGGCCACGTGTTCCTGCTGGCAGTCTATTATGTCATGTTCATCCACACCCAGAAACATTACTTCATCGCTATTTTACTGTCCCCCATGTGGAGATGGATCCACAGCCGAAACTTTAGGTCAGTTCCTGTTACTCTGTCCGATTGAAAGAGCTGTATTAAAGGCACTCCCATCTCTGCAGGAAAGTTAATGCTGCTCTCAACACAATATACTGCAGCCAAATATAGCGAAACTGTCACTGCCTGTGGGCCACGTGTTCCTGCTGTCAGTCTATAATGTCATGTTCATCCACACCCAGAAACATTACCGCTGTAGCACAAGAGTTATATAGGCGCAGTCCATAGAGCAAGAATCTCTTAATCTCAGAACTGTGGGTTCAGCCCCCACATTGGGTCCCTCTGTGTCAATTTCATCCCCCCAATCCTCCTAGCATGACCTGATGGCGTAACAGTGATACCCAGTACCCAGCGTAATTCAGCTTTCTTTCCACTTGATTCAGATTTTGATCTGAAATCATCAGCCGAACAAGAGTTTGTCTAAATCGAGGGAGATCTGCTCACAAGCAAATATTAAACACTTCAGCATTTTCTGTTCGAATACCACACTTTGTCAAAACACTGCCGTTTCTTAAGCTAATAAGTAAGGGTTTTTGAGCACGCATTGTATTGTTAATGCTTATATTAAAAAAGCATAAATTCACATAGTGGAATTTGGACTGAACAAAGTAGTCCAGCCCTTTTACAACATTACATACCCACTGATTAAAGCTTTAAACTACAGTAGCAGGAGTAACAATAATGGCAACAACATGTTTGGAGCTCGGCATTTTATTTATTCTGCGGAAACGTATCGGAATGAACTGCCCGAGATAAAAGAGTAATTGCGGCTTCAGATCGTTTTTACAGAGCATTGCGTTGTTCTGTTCATGCTGACTACACGCATTACATTTGTCATTTACTGCAAGCGTTGCTTTTCCAGGTTTTTCTGAAATTCCTCGCATTTGAGCCAGCACTAAAATATTTCATTCCCGTCGCTGAATACATCGTGGAAACGGTATTTGGAACGGAATGCTGTCACTCATGAAACCTCTTTGTTATTCGGCTCTGAAGTTTGAAAATGAAAATAAAACGGGGGTCACTTCATAGGCTTGAAAGAAGTCCAAGCAGCATAAAAACCCGCGAATTCTCACAAAGGCTGCACCTTTCTTCTGCTGCTGTTATAAATCAGCCTTAAACATTTGAATACATACCTTACTGCTGCTAATCACATTCACGTGTTTACGAAGCTTTTTTCTGTCCGTTATGTTTTTGCTAAGCAGTTTCTCCGTCTTCCTCGTACTGTGATTGTCAGCGAGCACAACAAGACTGAAACAGTGTAAAGGCAGGTAAAAAAGACAGGGTAAAACACCTGATGGTCAGGAGTGGGATTTGAACCCGTGCCTCTATTTGGAGAGTGAAACACAAAGCTTATAAAAAGCTGTGAATTTGCTGTTTTAAACTGCTCGACTATCCTGAAAAAATGTGTGCTGATTGCACCAGTCGCATGCGATTTTCCGTAACTTTAGGACGATAGATACGACTAGACGAACACAATTTGTGGCGTTTAGCATGACATGGAAAACGGTACCGGAGCATTCGGGTCCGGACTACCAGATTAATTTTACCCCCGCACTATCAAACTATTAAACTCCCAGCCTCTCTCACTCTCTCCTCACCTCTCACCTATGATCTGAACCTCACAGTGCCTTCTTTCTTACCAAAAACCCAAACACACATTGAAAATCTACCTCTACCATACATGTCAAAAGCTCACTCCCCATCATTTCTATCCCTTTATTTCATTCTTTTGATGCATGTTTTTGCACATAACCTGTTACCTTTTTGTTGTTTTGCACACTGCCTGTTGTTTTTTGCACATCGGCTGTTGTCTTTCTTTTGTTATACAATTGTATTGTTGTTGTGTTTTTTTCTTTGTACTATTTATGTCCGAGAGCTAGCTAAAAAGCATTTCGTTATACCATATACCTGTGTATGAGTATAATGACAATGAACTTGAACTTGAACTTGACAGAGTCTTGCAGGCAGTATATTATTTTATCGTTTACTCGTATAAAAAAGCATGGTCTTCTCGTTCCTAAGTCAGATTTGTAGTGCTTTCGAACGTTACTTCCAACCTGGACTGACAGCTCACCCGATCTGTTTGTGATCAGACCATGGAGTCGGGGGCTGTACCAAGCGCACGTTCCTTCCCAATGCTGAGGCGATCATTCGGAAGATGGGTGTGAAGAGAGATAAGCTTTGTCGACTAAAAAACAAGGCAGGATATCCAAGAATACTAATCACTGGCGACAGTTATGCTCTCTTACTATTGAGATCCCTACATTGCGAGTTTTCTTAAGATTTTGAAACTAAAGGAAAGCGGTGACAAATGAAACAGGCGCAGGTGGGGTTTGAACCCACGCTCTTCGGTTTACGAAACCGACGCCTTACCACTTGGCCACCGCGCCTTCAAATAAGCATGGGAATAAGGTTGTTCAAATTATTTTTTTCTGAATCCGGTTTACATCGCCAAATGTAAACCGGAGGCAGCAACAACAATAAAAAGGATACTTTTCCTTAAACTCGGACGTGATGTTCTGCAGACATGTGCACAATGTCCTGTTTTCTTGCAGTGTAGACATTTTGCTGTTCACGCTCCGCATTCATCTGCTTTGTGCGTTGTTAGTCCGCACCTGTAACATGTAATGTCAGCCGTCCCCTGTTCTTCTATTTCTCTAGCATGACTGCGTCCTGCTGCTCGGCTTTTGTTTGTAAAGTTTGAGCGAGCGCCCCGTTCAGTGTCACTTTGTCACTGTGGTCAGAAAGCATTCTTGATTCTGCTTGAGCTGCTTCATGAATATTAGCGACTGTAAGAGCTCTTTTTAAAGTCAGCCCTTCCTCCTGCAGCAATTTATAGTCTCTTATGTGCACATTTTTCCACAAGTTGATCTCTTAACATGTCAGTTTCCAATACTCCAAAGTCACAAGATTTAGCCAGTTCTCTTAGTGCAGTCACAAAAGCATCAACAGATTCGTCCTGAGACTAAGTTCTCTGCCTAAATTTATGCCGTTGCAAAACCATATTTCTCCGCGGTGTAAAGGAAGCTACAGTCTTTTTCTCCAGGGAGGTTGGCGAAAATCCGCTGCACGGAAGCCCCGATACAGTGCAGTAATGTAGCACGTCTCACGGCATCCTGACCTTCTGTAGATCCACCGGCTATTTAAAAAAAATCTGTACGACTCCATCCATATCTTGTATTCCGTATACAAATCCGGAGCTCCGAGGTTCAGTAGAAGCGGTGGAAAAAGCCGGGCATAAGCAAAGCTTCTCGGCTTGGCGGCCATATCTTCCATGGCGCAAGCTAAACGAAAAGTCCGAAAATTCAGAAGTTCGTTTCTACCAGCAAGAGAACTAAAATCAGCAGTGTTCTGCTCGCTTTGAGTCCGTTAACCACTCATCTCTCGTCGCCATAAATGTTGTGTATCTTAATAAAGAGACGTTTTCATATTATTTTAACTATTTTATTAACGACACAGATCACGCCCTTACACCATATATTCCCGCCTTCTACTCTCGGGGGTACTCAGCACTATACTAACGAGGAGCGCTTGTCTGCAGCTGAGCGTCAGCTCTGTTTACTGTCAGCAGTCATTTCCTCATTTCTAAATACTTTTTCACCTGCTCTCAGCTTTTAAAGACGGTCATAAACGCTCAAGAAGTAATTCATGTCAGTTGGAAGTCTGTTTCTGTTGTCTCAGCTCTTGATAAAGAAAAGCCGTGCGTAGGAGACTCCCTCTCTGAAGACGTTTGCCGTCACCCTGCGAGGGAGAAGAGCCATCAATCACCGAGGCAACCACTGAGACAGTTAACATTAAACACGTGAAATGCGAGATGTTGTGATTTTTTTCCCGCTTAAGGCTTCTATCGTTTCTACTCTAACGAGAAAGACCTCTTTATTAGAAGTGAGATTTTAACAAACGTCTCCAGGGTTAACTGCGACCTGAACGCAACGCCTTAGACCACCAGCCATCTTGCCTGTGGTACTTAGAGCAGCGCTCAATAAAAATGATCAGAACCCGAAAGCGCTTCTTATGCGGATCAGTATATTCCGATACCACTGGTTCTGCAGAAGAAATAAGAAAAGCCGAACTCAAAGCGGTGTGTTGCCATTACGGGTACTCTGCAGTTGCTTTAAGATCTACTCACACCGTGTTGCCATTAAGGCTACCTAGTTAAAAAACTTATCGTCATCTTTTTGAACGTGATTATTAGACACCCGTTAAATCTCCACCGATGTTTCTTGAGAGATCGTTCAGCGAGCGAGTATTAAAAAACTACGTCGCTTCCAACCTCTGCTCTCACTGTAAACTCGGACGTGATGTTCTGCAGATGTGCAGTGTGCCTTTCCTCTTGTTGTATTCAAGAGTACTCACTGTGTGCGCTCCTCACTGCGTGTTCTGTACTCTACTGTGATTTAATTTAGATGATTACGTGGAGTAGAGTGACAAGATCTACTTGAACATTTTCGGTTTGTGAAATGCAACACTAAATACACTACTGTAAATACAAGCAATGGACATTTAAAATAACCACAGTACAGCTAGAAGAGTGAAAGATAAGAGACTATTTAGAATGACATTCACAATAGACTTAAGAACAGCACAACCGCCCGAACAGGGACTTGAACCCTGGGCCCTCAGATTAAAAGTCTGATGCTCTACCGACTGAGCTATCCGGGCTCTGAAAGAAAGTTGACACTGTCGGGATCCTCGCAAGTCACGTGTCTCTTGTGCCGAAGAGCAGTCATACCTGACCCATCTGGAATGACCACTGACAGACTTTATCCAGAAGCGACGGCACCACTCCCAGTAGAATGAGAGAGAAATACAGCATGACATGGGTAGTTAAGGGGCTCCCACAATCCATCTTTCCTCACATTACTGATTTTTTTCAATAGCATTTTGACCTTTTTTCACATTCAGATTTTTTTCACATTTAATAAAATCTTTTAATCAACAACATTAAAAAGAAAACAAATGGAACATTTTTTGGAACAATAATTAAAAAAAATCTTTCAATGCCTTGGTTGTATACGTGTGCACACCCTTTATAAAGGGAGTTGCAACAGTGCTGAAATGTAAAGAGCATTTCTGTAGAGAAAACAGCATTTTTTCTGCCTTGATGTTTAGCTGAGGGAGCCTGTCTTTTAGAAATTCTATTTCTTAACACCTTGCACAGCCTCCCGACAGACTAACGAATATTTTTGGGAGAAATTGGCTCACACACAGGAAGACACTAACGTTTATTTACGTTAGAGTATGTGAATAACAGTTTAACCGAAAAAGTTTGTAATTGTGATTTTGTTCAAATTCAATAAATCGTCTATCATCAGTAAGTAATTATTAAGAAAGTGTTTTATTTAATAAATTATAAGACAATTTAGAGAGTTTATAGGTCATAAACGTCGCTTATGTTCTTTTAACTCTAGCATTCAGGATCCAAACCCAGGTGCGGACGGTTGTGTTTCTTGAATCTCTTGTAATCATCAAAAGTCGATGTGTAGTCCTTCAGTACTTTCTCGAGTTGTGCCATGGATATTTTATACGATCAATACTTGTCATGCTCATGCATTTTCATTAACAAACGGAAAAAGTTTAAAGTGTGTTTATGGCTGTGCTTCACATCTACACGAGAGCAGTACAGGACAGTGCGGAGTTCAGAAGGAGGATTCGCTCGCTGAATGATCTCTCAAGAAATCCCGGGTGAGATTCAAGAGGTGTTTTCTGCAAAAGCCACGGCAAGTGTGAAGCAATCTCTGGATTTCCTGAATTTGAACTAAATTATTAGGGTTATGGTTAGTTCAAATAATTTAGGATTTAACAGAACTAAATGAGGTACATTTAAAACAGCAGCGCAACTCTGCAGCACGTCGAGTGTGCCTGCATTTAGTTGTGTAAACCTGGCTCTCTCTGAACACAAGGAAAGAGTTCTCACTCAACAGAAGATTGCAATGTGAGTACTGTAATATAAAGCACCTGGAGATGCCAGGGATTGAACCCGGGACCTCATACATGCGAAGCATGCGCTCTACCACTGAGCTACATCCCCAATGAAAAACGTAAAGGAACAGACTTAGAGATGTGCAGATGCTCACTGATCACAATCCACCACTCACGAAGAAAGCCTGCAGTTTCCCACTTTCGCGTTTCCTCTACTACAGAGTAAATTCATGGGAATGAAGAAATAAGGAAGGAAAAATAATCGCATTGAAGCTTCAAGAGACTGGGCAGAAATTAATCTATTATTTTTGTATCCAGTCACACGTGCGACTGTGGTTAATTCCCAGACGGGGAAGTGCTTTTTTTCTACCTAATTACTCGACTGTCTTTCAATTCTGTTTTATTTGAAAGCTTTTTGCATCTTTTAAGTGCTCTTGATTAAACTATGCATAGAAAAACAGCACTACTGATGATTTTCATGGACCGATGCACACTTATTCTGTACAACTCGAGTGATAAAACCCTGTCTGCAAATATTGTAGAAGAAAATAAAAGGGTGAAACAACGCCCCAACCAAAGGAATGGTAACAGGAAGGATCGTGTTCTTATTTGATAAGTCCTTTTGAGATGTCTTGTCAATGCACACAGGCGTTAGAGCTGAATAATGTACTTTTAGTGGTGTTTTTAAACAAAGATGGAACATGTTATTTCTATACCAGGAAGAAAGGAGCAGACTTTAACTTTAAGAGGCAAAAACGACACCTTATCAGAGCTAATATTAATTAAAATGACATCACAACAAAAGAGTGGAGACTTGAGTGAATAAAATTAGTTTTCACTGGACGTCTGTGTCTCCATAACTTTGTAGGTGAGAGAGAGGATTGTGATAATTTGCAGGTGCTTCTTGGAAGTGCGTTGGTGGTACAGGCGCCTTCCAAATAATTAAGTCGGGTTTGAAAACCCAAATCTTTTCAAGATAATTTGTGGTCCGCTAACACATCTTTTGAAACACTACAACAGGTAACACCCCGTGTGAAACATCATGAACATCTGTTAAAGCCTGAGTTTTACATACTCTAACGTAAATAAACGTTAGTGTCTTCCGGTGTGTGAGCCAATTTCTCCAAAAAATATTTGTTAGTCTGCCGGGAGGCTGTGCAAGGTGTTATAAAATAGAATTTCTAAAAGACATTCTCCCTAAGCTTAACATCAAGGCAGAAAAAATGCTGTTTTCTCTACAGAAATGCTCTTTACATTTCAGCACTGTTGCAACTCCCTTTATAAACGCATACAACCAAGGCATTGAAAGTTTTTTTTTAATTATTGTTCCAAAAAATGTTCCATTTGTTTTCTTTTTAATATTGTTGATTAAAAGATTTTATTAAATGTGAAAAAAATCTGAATGTGAAAAAAGGTCAAAATGCTATTGAAAAAAATCAGTAATGTGAGGAAAGATGGATTGTGGGAGCCCCTTAACTACCCATGTCATGCTGTATTTCTCACTCATTCTACTGGAAGTGGTGCCGTCGCTTCTGGATAAAGTCTGTCAGTGGTCAGTCCAGACGGGTCAGGTATGACTGCTCTTCGGCACAAGAGACACGTGACTTGCGAGGATCCCGACAGTGTCGGCGTTTTTTCAGAGCCCGGATAGCTCATTCGGTAAAGCATCAGCCTTTTAATCTGAGGTCCCAGCGTTCAAGTCCCTTTTCGGGCGGCTGTGCCGTTTTTAATTCTATTGTGAATGTCATTCTAAATAGTCTTTTATCTTTCACTCTTCTAGCTGTACTGTGGTTATTTTAAATGTCCATTACTTGTATTTACAGTAGTGTATTTAGTGTTTCATTTCACAAACCGAAAATGTTCAAGTAGATCTTGTCACTCTACTCCACGTACTCATCTAAATTAAATCACAGTAGAGTACAGAACACGCAGTGAGGCGCTCACACAGTGAGTACTCTTGAATACGACAAGAGGAAAGGCACACTGCACATCATCACGCCCGAGTTTACAGTAACAGCAGAGGTTGGAAGCGACCTAGTTTTTAAATACTCGCTCGCTGAACGATCTCTCAAGAAACCTCGGTGGAGATTTAACGGGTGTCTAATAATCACGTTCAAAAAGATGACGATAAGTTTTTTTTAACTAGGTAGCCTTAATGGCAACACGGTGTGAGTAGATCTTAAAATCTCACGTCTAATAAAGAGGTCTTTCTCGTTAGAGTAGAAACGATAGAAGCCTCAAGCGGGAAAAAAATCACAACATCTCGCATTTCACGTGTTTAATGTTAACTGTCTCAGTGGTTGCCTCGGTGGTTGATGGCTTTTCTCCCTCGCAGAGTGACGGCAAACTTCTTCAGAGAGGGACTCTCCCACGCACGGCTTTTCTTTATCAAGAGCTGAGACAACAGAAACAGACTTCCAACTGACATTAATTACTTCTTGAGCGTTTATGACCGTCTTTAAAAGCTGAGAGCAGGTGAAAAAGTCTTTGGAAATGAGGAAATGACTGCTGACAGTAAACAGAGCTGACGCTCAGCTGCAGACAAGCGCTCCTCGTTAGTATAGTGCTGAGTACCCCCGCTTGTTGCGCGGGAGACCGGGGTACGTTTCTGTGACAGGTCGCTGGTTTAATTTTTTAACAACCTGAGTTCACTTAAAAAGTGTGTACTGTGTACTACGTTTCGGACTAGTTACGGCGGTAGAATATGGAGATCATCTCCAGCTTTGAGCTCAATTGCATCAAGAAGTCATGCTAAATGTAGTATAGTGAGTAGACATCGCGAGACAACAGAACGAGAGAGTAGAAGGCGGGAATATATGGTGTAAGGGCGTGATCTGTGTAGTTAACAAAATAGTTAAAATAATATAAAAACGTCTCTTTATTAAGATACACAACATTTATGGCGACGAGAGATGAGTGGCTGACGGACTCAAAGCGAGCAGAACACTGCAGATTTTAGTTCTCTCGCTGGTAGAAACGAACTTCTGAATTTTCGGACTTTTCGTTTAGCTTGCGCCATGGAAGATATGGTAGCCGCGCCGAGAAGCTTTGCTTATGCTCAGCTTTTTCCACCGCTTCTACTGAACCTCGGAGCCCCGGATTTGTATACGGAATACAAGATATGGATGGAGTCGTACAGATTATTTTAAATAGCCAGTGGATCTACAGAAGCTCAGGATGCCGTGAGACGGGCTACACATTACTGCACTCTATCGGGGCTTCCGTGCAGCGGATTTTCGCCAACCTCCCTGGAGTAAAAAGTACATATGAACAGACTGTAGCTGCCTCAGACGCTTCCTTTACACCGCGGAGAAATGTTGTTTTGGAACAGCATAAATTTAGGCAGAGAACTAAGGCTCAGGACGAATCTGTTGATGCTTTTGTGACTGCACTAAGAGAACTGGCTAAATCGTGTGACTTTGGAGTATTGGAAACTGACATGTTAAGAGATCAACTTGTGGAAAAATGTGCACATAAGAGACTATAAATTGCTGCAGGAGGAAGGGCTGACTATAGAAAGAGCTCTTACAGTCGCTAGAATTCATGAAGCAGCTCAAGCAAATTCAAGAATGCTTTCTGACCACAGTGACAAAGTGACACTGAACGGGGCGCTCGCTCAAACTTTACAAACAAAAGCCGAGCAGCATGGCGCAGTCATGCTAGAGAAATAGATGAACAGGGGACAGCTGACATTACATGTTACAGGTGCGGACTAACAATGCACAAAGCAGATGAATGCGGAGCGTGAACAGCAAAATGTCTACATTGTAAGAAAACAGGACATTATGCACACGTCTGCAGAACATCACGTCCGAGTTTAAGGACAGCAACATCAGAGATTGGAAGCTAGGGAGTTTCAGGTCTGTGTTTTTATTATAGGTTCAAGAAAATCTGAATACCTTTTCAAGAAGTATTTCAGAATCCCAGTCAAATCCAGTACGAATGCCGCATAGATCTGCATTGTACAATTAGTATACTGTTTGTCCGTTGAATCAGACACGCCTTATGAAGCATTTCTAAAACAGGAGAGATCGTTAGGGAATGCATCTTCCTGTAAAAATAAAATGACTTCAAGGGCACTATAAGCAGAGGTGCTCTACAGAAGAACTAAAGCCAGAGATGCCAAAGAGGTCGAGATTTCACCACGTGAGAGAAAGCATCTTAGAAAACGAAGTTGCGGTCGTTTCCACGCGTTATAAAACCACTAGGTCAAACAACAAGAGCTGAAGAGCCGCTGTTGATAGTAACGCAGCCGAGCGCTCTAAAGAGCTGGCTTAAACCTCCAGCCTCTTCAGGAGCATCTGTTGGAGTCACACTGCTACGGCGTATCTCCTTGTTAAGTATCCCTTTTATTGTTGTTGCTGCCTCCAGGCGATGTAAACCAGATTCAGAAAACAATAATTTGAACAACATTATTCCCATGTTTCCTCAAAGGCGCAGTGGCCAAGTGGTTAAGTGTTGGTTTTGTAAAGCAAAGATTGTGGTTTCAAACCCCACCCATGCCTGTTTCATTTGTCACCCGTTTCCTTTAGTTTCAAAGTCTTCAAAAAACTCGCAATGTAGGAGTCTCAATAGTAAGAGAACATAACGGTTGCCAGTGATTAGTATTCGTGCATATCCTGCCTTGTTTTTTAGTCGACAAAGTTTGTCTCTCTTCACACCCATCTTCCGAATAATCGCCTCAGCATTGGGAAAGAACGTGCGCTTGGTACAGCCCCCGACTCCATGGTCTGATCACAAACAGATCGGGTGAGCTGTCAGTCCAGGTTGGAAGTAACGTTCGAAAGCACTAAAAATCTGACTTAGGAACTAGAAGACCGTGTTTTTTTAAACGAGTAAACGATAAAATAATATACTGCCTGCAAGACTACGTCAAGTTCAAGTTCAAGTTTATTGTCATTATACTCATACGCAGGTATATGGTATAACGAAATGCTAGCTAGCTCTCGGACATACAAGTAGAAGTAGTACAAAGAAAAAGAACACAACAACAATACAATTGTATAACAAAAGAAAGACAGAGACAACAGCCGATGTGCAAAAAACAACAACAGGCAGTGTGCAAAACAACAAAAAGGTAACAGGTTATGTGCAAAAACATGCATCAAAAGAATTAAATAAAGGGATAGAAATGATGGGGAGTGAGCTTTTGACATGTATGGTAGAGGTAAATGTTCAATGTGTGTTTGGGTTTTTGGTAAGAAAGAAGCAATCAGCACACATTTTTTTCAGGATAGTCGAGCAGTTTAAAACAGCAAATTCACAGCTTCGTGTCTTTTAAGCTTTGTGTTTCGCTCTCCAAATAGAGGCGCAGGTTCAAATCCTACTCCCGACAGTCAGGTGTTTTACCCTGTCTTCTTTACCTCCCTTTACACTGTTTCAGTCTTGTTGTGCTCGCTGACAATCACAGTACGAGGAAAACGGAGAAACTACTTAGCAAAAACATAACGGACAGAAAAAAGCTTCGTAAACACGTGAATGTGATTAGCAGCAGTAGGGTATGCATTCAAATGTTTAAGGCTGATTTATAAAAGCAGCAGAAGAAAGGTGCAACACAATGCAATTTGTGAGAATTTGCGGGTTTTTATGCTGCTTGGACTTCTTTCAAGCCTATGAAGTGACCCCCGTTTTATTTTCATTTTCAAACTTCAGAACCGAATAACAAAGAGGTTTCATGTGTGACAGCATTCCGTTGCAAATACCGTTTCCACGATGTATTCAGCGACGGGAATGAAATATTTTAGTGCTGGCTCAAATGCCAGGAATTTCAGAAAAACCTGGAAAAGCAACGCTTGCAGTAAATGACAAATGTAAAGTGTGTAGTCAGCATGAACAGAACAACGCAATGCTCTGTAAAAACGATCTGAAGCCGCAATTACTCTTTTATCTCGGGCAGTTCATTCCGATACGATGTTTCCGCAGAATACATGAAATGCCAACTCCAAACATGTTGTTGCCATTATTGTTACTCCTGCTGCTGTAGTTTTAAGCTTTAATCAGTGGGTATGTAATGTTGTAAAGGGGCTGGACTACTATGTTCAGTCCAAATTCCATTATGTCAATTTATGCTTTTTTAATATAAGCATTAACAATACAATGCGTGCTCGAAAACCGTTACTTATTAGCTTAAGAAGCGGCAGTGTTTTGACAAAGTGTGGTATTCGAACAGTAAATGCTGAAGTGTTTAATACTTGCTTGTGAGCAGATCTCCCTCGATTTAGACAAACTCTTGTTCAGCCGATGATTTCAGATCAAAATCTGAATCAAGTGGAAAGAAAGCTGAATTACGCTGGGTACTGGGTATCACTGTTACGCCATCAGGTCATGCTAGGAGGATTGGGGGGATCAAATTGACACAGAGGGACCCAATGTGGGGGCTGAACCCACAGTTCTGAGATTAAGGGATTCTTGCTCTATGGACTGCGCCTATATAACTCTTGTGCTACAGCAGTAATGTTTCTGGGTGTGGATGAACATGACATAATAGACTGACAGCAGGAACACGTGGCCCACAGGCAGTGACAGTATCGCTATCACATTTGGCTGCAGTATATTGTGTTGAGAGCAGCAATAACTTTCCTGCAGAGATGGGAGTGCCTTTAATACAGCTCTTTCAATCGGACAGAGTAACAGGAACTGACCTAAAGTTTCAGCTGTGGATCCATCTCCACATGGGGGAAAGAGACAGTAAAATAGCGATGAAGAAACAGAAAGATTTGTGCTCGCTGCAAAGTAGGAAAGAGGTGGTCAGACACATAAAACAGCTTGGTGATGATTTGCAGCGACAGTTTTATGTTATTTAGTACACGGATTTGTTCCTTAAGATGTGTAATTTGTATGTTAATAATAATAATAATTGCTTACACTTATATAGCGCTTTTCTGGACACTCCACTCAAAGCACTTTACAGGTAATGGGGTCTCCCCTCCACCACCACCAATGTGCAGCATCCACCTGGATGATGCAACGGCAGCCATAGTGCGCCAGAACGCTCACCACACATCAGCTATCAGTGGGGAGGACAGCAGAGTAATGTAGCTAATACATAGAAGGGGATTATTAGGAGGCCATGATTGGTAAGGGCCAATGGGAAATTTGGCCAGGACACTGGGGTTACACCCCTACTCTTTTCGAGAAGCACCCTGGGATTTTTAATGACCACAGAGAGTCAGGACCTCGGTTTTACGTCTCATCCGAAGGACGGCGCCTGTTTCTACAGTATAGTGTCCCCATCACTATACTGGGGCATTAAGACCCACATGGACCACAGGGTGAGCGCCCCCTGCTGGCCCCACTAACACCTCTTCCAGCAGCAACCTTAGTTTTTCCCAGGAGGTCTCTCATCCAGGTACTGACCAGGCTCACACCTGCTTAGCTTCAGTGGGTTGCTAGTTGTGAGTTGCAGGGTGATATGGCTGCTGGCCGTTGCAGGGTGATATGGCTGCAACGGTTGTATGAGAACAGTTTCTTCTAAAGTCCTGTCAATTGACAGTGGAGAGCTAGCTGGTGCACATCTTTAAGAAGACTCTCTTTAAGGCGATTACAAGTTTCTCGAACAAATCTGTGTCATATTTTTAAAATAGTTTAGCTAATGAGCAACGAGAGTACAAATGAATTCTCCCACTCTCCATTCGAAGATAAAACTCCATGTGCGAGTTTAAGTTTCCTTGAAGCTACTGATGTTCGTCATTATTGGACATTCCCGGTGATATTGACTAAGAAGCTCATTTTTTACGTGTTGTAGTTCAACATGTGCAAAACATTCGTATCCCCTGCAAATATCGGCAAGGTCAGTGATATTCTCAACAATTTGTGCCATTGCAATTCTTACAATTTGTGCCATACTTTTTCGAAATGTATTCTGACATGCCAGGATCAGAGGGTCATATTTAAAAAACTGGTGCATTAAAATTTCTTGTACTTCAGGATTTTGATAGTCTGTTACATTGTCTTTCACACGTCAGTGTCAGAACTGTGAGACATTTTCATAATCGGGGGGAAGGCCGTAGCAATAAGCAAAAAGTGCAATCACCTTTTCCCAGTGTAAGTCCGTGTTGTGGTGAGTTTTTAAAATTGGTTTGCGATTTTCTGAAATATATTCCATACAAAAATATAATTTGGACAGTCGCTATTTATTTGGATATTCCCGTTCAGTGAAGATGTCTACAGTATTCCAGCCGGATTAGTACTGATCGAAGAGAGCCATCTACAGGCAAAAGGCGACGTAACATCACAGCAGCACCATTTAAGGTGGAACGAAAAACACGCATAAGAAGCTGGCGAATAAGAAGCCAACTTAAGCCTCGTAGCAGACCCTGGGAGGCACGCTCAAAATAATCATCTTTCCCAGTACTTCAGAGTCATATTTAGATCGCTTTACTGCAATTTTATTTGATTGATGGAAGATGTGAAGCCATCGAACCTGTACTGCGGTCTCACATGGAAATTGAAGCCATTTCTCCTGGTTTCTCTCAGTGTCCGGGCTGCAATTGCGTGTAAAGGAGGCGACTTGAAAATGAAACGTGTAATCACCTAACAGAGGGTCTTCACGACGGGGTGCGTCAGCTAGTTCTCCATTATTGTCAGTTTACTTGACTTCTGAAGAAACCTATCTACAACGAAGATACAAACTGCACGGTTTAAGGCACATGAAGAGAAAACATGTCGATACAAATAATCTGCCAGGTTGATTTACTTGTCCGACCACCTCCCTCCGTCCCCCTTTGCTGTTAGCACAATTCTTTCAGTTTCTTTTCTTGTATTTTCCTTGCTATTTTAGTGTTCCCCATGTATAGATGGATCCACAACCGAAACCGTTCACCCTGTTCCTACACACCTCGCACAGCTCCAGTGGCGCAATCGGTCAGCGCGCGGTGCTTATACAGCAGTGCACAGCGGAGTCATGCCGAGGTTGTGAGTTCAAGCCTCACCTGGAGCAGTGTCTTTAGCTACTGAGAGCAACTGTCATCCAAGTACTAACCAGGCCCATCCCTGTTTAGCTTCCGAGATCAGACGAGATCAGGCGTGCTCAAGGGGGTGTGGCCGTAAGAGAGAGCAAGGCTCGCTTGCACCCTTCTTATTGAGAGGACAGCTCCGTCACCTCTTTTACGACGCTGCTTTTTTTCCCTTGCGTTTTTCTCTTCTTCCCACGTTCTCTCTCTTCACTGCCTTCGTCCCCGCTCTATTTCACTTCAGCCTTTCACTCTTGCTTCCTTCCAATGAGGACGGAGCTGCGGGAGAAAGGGCGCTATAGAGGATCGCTGTGGAGAGCTGCTGCTGTGCTTTGACATCTGAGCTCTGTGGAAAACGATCTCAATACAATTCTGAAAAACGCGACTCTCCGAACGCCAGCCGAACAAGTCTCCACAGCCGAAGCGCTGTGTCTCTTTTCAGCTGGCGATAAACCTTTCCTCGATCCTTTGCGGACTTGTAAAACTGTTCATGATCAGAATAAAAAAAACACTCACGCTAATACACAAGCACCCGTGTCTCGCCAGAGCTGACAAATAAACAGACGGACAAGCCGCACTGCACTTGTGAACAGGGGAATGAGCGAGCGAGCGGGGATAGGGCGCCTCCTGCGCTTAAAAGCACCTGGTATTCCCAGGCTGTCTCCCATCCAAGTACTAACCAGGCCCATCCCTGTTCAGCTTCCAAGATCAGGCATGCTCAAGGGGGTGTGGCCGTAAGCTAGAGCAAAGCTCGCTGGCACCCCACTTATAGAGAGGACAGCTCTGTCACCTCTTTTACGACGCTGCTTTTTTTCCCCTGCGTTTTTCTCTTCTTCCCACGTTCTCTCTCTTCACTGCCTTCGTCCCCGCTCTATTTCACTTCAGCCTTTCACTCTTGCTTCCTTCCAATGAGGACGGAGCTGCGGGAGAAAGGGCGCTATAGAGGATCGCTGTGGAGAGCTGCTGCTGTGCTTTGACATCTGAGCTCTGTGGGAAACGATTTCAATACAATTCTGATAAACGCGACTCCCAGAAAGCCAGCCGAACAAGTCTTGAAGTGGAAATCTAATAAGTAAATTGATTCTTAAAATGTAGAGAGCTTTGCAAGAAATATATTGGTGCTTTAAGATGTAGCGGTGAGGCTTAAATAATAAGGCAGAATTAAGTGTTTCTGAGCTTCCCAAATGAGGCCCCATTTCTCTGTTCATCTCTGTGGTGCAGCCACAGAGAAACTATTCATGCAAGATGTTTTCTTTTGATAAGGACAGCTCCCACAGGGGGATGCACTTAGCTAAGCCTGGCTATCATGATCAATGGTCATCCATTGGCGCCTATCTGTTTAGGGAGTGCCAGTTGGACATCTGGACTGCATTCCTAAGTGTCAGGACTAAGTGACTCATATCTCACCTTGATCAACCAATCAGGGACTGGTAGGGCCGAGTAACCCACGTGGGACTCTGATGCCCATGGAACTTTCAGCCAATCAATGAGCTGAAGTTCCTCCAGGTAAAACAGGCAACACAGAGAGCCTGGGAGATTGAGATTCAGACAAGATTCAGATTCAGATTCAACAATTCTAAAGGGAATTCAAAGGAGAATCCCAAGGGCAGGACATTCCCACAGCGCGCCTCCTGACCATCCTGAGACTCAGCCCGGACAACCACGGAACGGCTAGTGTGTCCGAGTGCCAGAACTTTCCTTTGTTCTAAGAGTCTAGAGTGGAGGTTGCCAGAGAGTAACCAGCAGCAGGCCTTGTGAACAGGTCGGAACTGTGGACAGCTGAATCACTATTCAGAACTAGCTCTTCATCAGGAACGAACCAGTCCTCTTCCTGACTTGCTGGGACCCACAGTCATCTTTTCTCCTGTGCACAAACTTTGCTAGTTAAGCCAACAGTGAGCATCAGCAGCGCACCGTCGCAAGCCGCACAGCACAGCCTGGCACGGAGCCAGAGAGCGCGGATTGGACAGCAACAGCCTGCAACTGTTTCTTTGTGCCCGCAGGAGATCTGAATCCCCAAAGATTGGATGAGTATTCAACTTCAATGCATTACAGCTCGAGAATTCAATTGTTATCCAAACCAGTTGATATCAATTTAATTCCTAAGAGTTATGTACTTGTCTGAGTATCTAATGTAGAAGTTGTAACCAAGTTCACTTTACGAAACGGTCTTAATGAATGATATACTGAATGTATGTCCTCTTGATATGTGTAACACTTTGTAACTGATTGAATATATACCTTTTGTATTCTGATAACCCTCTCGATAAGATCTGTTAGGTTTACATGCATATTCTATGTATTAATAAATGTATCCTCGTGTGTTAGTACCTGTGTGTGTGCGTTGTTTGAGTTATGTCGCATGGTTGGATTCTAAAGCCATCAAAAGAATCAACTTTGTGATTTACTGCTACAATTAATAATTGTCTCAGTAAATGCCCAAACCCTACAGAACTGGTGCCTTCAGAGAGCAACTATGATTACATATTTGGCGTCCCTGGACCAGTTTTCCCTACATTATTTGGCGTCCCTGGGTCAGCTTAATCTACAAAGATAATATATTTCAAGGATGTAAATGCTGTGCTACAGTACGTGCAGAATTTTAGAAAACAGTGTATCAACAAAGTACACTGTTTAGGTTACTTTAGAAGACAATGTACCAAAACAATATATGCTTTCTGGGTCGTTAGAATTAGCTGAAAGTAACTGATTAGCTTTGAATAACAAATCTAGTGCTTCTTCTCTCGCTTTTTGATGTAATCTGTTTTCTCTTAGGGAAAGGGGAACTTTTAGAAAGGACAAAGCGCTGAGCTTTTTTACAGCGCAACATCTTTTAAAAACCCTGTACTGCTTGTAACAAATTGAGTCTCTGGTTGCACTTTGCGAAGTGGCAGCAGGGCTTGCAATATTGAAATAAAGACCTTACTCAGGTGAGAACTCTCTCTTGTGGCTTCCTTGATAGTTCCATAACAATTTGGGGGCTCGTCCGGGATCAGAAACCTGAACGCGAACGGCTGCTGAAACTCCATCTGGACCCTGACAATTTTAGCAAAATTGGACGAACCTCAGAGGATAAATTGTTTATCCTTCCAGAGACGCGTCTGGAGAATTGGCAGCTGTCTGACGCCAGTAAGTGATCCTTAAAAATTAATAGTTTGAGAAGCGAGCCACAGGGGTGTTCTCACGTGGGTTTGATGAGTCTGGGACTCATATAAAGAACTTATCTTAACACAGACGTGTGGTTTTTGCTCTGCGGAGTAGTTGATGTGATAAGGTTCTAAGTAAGGTACCGATCGGTAAAAATGGGAAATTAAAATTCAAAGATGAAAAAGGGACCGAGCAGTCCAGCAAAAGTACATGTACGACAAATTCAGAGAAACAATTATAGCCTGGGTTAGAGTAAAAAAAATGTTTTATGTTCATGAACTGTAAAGCTAGGGTAATAGGTGTAAGGGAACTTGCACATAATTTATATATGATAATTAGGGGCCCATAACTATGAAGGATCTTTGTAAGTGAATCAGAATGGACAGAGGAAAGTTGAATTAGGAAAAAGAAGTTTCCTGAAGGAGGGGAAACTTAGAAGAGAAGGAGAAGAACGGAAATAAAGTGAATTGGAAAACTTATGTAATGGAAAGAGGAATCACAGAAATAATGGGAAGCTTCAAAAAAGACTAGTCTTGAAACTAAAGAACAGCAAGCTGCAGCTAAAGTCATGGCCATGCCTTCTAAAAAGAAAAAGTCTCCACCGAAACTAGAAAGCGGTCCGGAGCCAAAGCCTTTTCACTTGTTCGTGAAATGCTAATGTGCACTTTTACAGGTCCAGAAGGAACTCCAGCATATGTACATTGACATTGGTCTCCTAGTGAATTATTTGCATTAGTTAAGTCTTTTCCTAAATTGCCTGATGACCGTAAAGAATTTCGAAGAAAGGCAAGCCTTGTTCTTGATTGTCTTAAGCCTAATTACAGTGACATAACCTTGTTGCTAGATTATATTGTTCCTAAAGGTTTACAACGTCCTCTAAAAAGGAGGAGGCAGATTGGCGGATACGTGACCCAAATGATGAAGAAGTATCCATCTAAATTAAACCACACGGACATGGAGAGGAAAAGTTAGGCGGCCGCTTCTAAAAAGAGGTAAGGACTCCTCTTTTCTAAAAAGTCCCTTGTCCTCTCCATGTTGCTGTGGTGCTGAAGCAAGTACAACAGAAAAATGAGTTAATGGTGTATGTGTTTTTAGATGCCTGTTTTGTGAAGGTGGGGTAGAAAAGGAGGGATTGCTGAAGGAATAGCGTCTCGCCCTGCCCGTGCGAAACAATCCAGGTGTTGCATCCTGGTACACGACTGCAGTACGGCTGAAGGTAGTAACTAGAACTGTACTCGCAGAAGAGCCGAAAATGGTAACTCGATTCAACTGTGTGTTTAAAGCCAGGATTTGGAACCTGGTCCGTGTTCCCGAATTGTGATAGTTCGTCAGTTTGTCTCGACTGGGGGGTTCCGCGGGGCGCGTGGGAGACATGTAAATGGTTTGGTGTGAAGAAAAAAAAAAGTTTGATTAATCCAAAGTGAAACTTAAAAGAAATATGTCAGACGGAATTTAGGCTGAACAGGAATGTAGAAAAGTGTATGAACATTTGGATAAAAATAAACAATATTTAGAGGAATATTTGAGAATTCAACAGAATATCATAGATGAGACGCAAAAAAAAGCTTAAAGCAATGGCTGAACGAAACGAAGTTATATATGCAGAAAAAGAAACAGCAAAAGAAGAAATAGAACGCCTTAAGAGAGAATCTAGGAGAAGGGTGGGAATTAGTGATGATGTTGCCAAGAATGTACAACTATGCTTTCCTGATATTACGGACAGCGGAGACAGATTTGATTTAATAACTCGCGAAGCATGCATGCAGAAGTGCGAGCGCTGCAAATGGGAGGTAAAAAGACTCCCAAGGAGGAGAAAAGGGAGCCGCCAGTTTGTCGAAACTATTGTGCGACTTTCATGTTATACCGAGATATAAAACCCCAAAGACAAAACTACTAATAAGCTAATAGTGCAGTTACTAAAAAAAAGGTGTTTTGAGGAGAAATTGTAAGAAAGAGGCTTGATTTCACAATTAAAGAACATGTCAGAAGCTGAAACGAGAGCCGTGCGTGAACTAACAGTTTTAATCTAGTAAACCCCTCTGTAGCCTTCCTGAATTTATCTCAGGATTTAAATAAAAGTGAAATAATCTTACAGTGTGCAGTAACTGGGGGACACAGGAGCACAGCTGTCCTGTTTTTAGACTAAAACAGCATAAAGATGTGATATAAAGTTTTCTAACGGGTAACAGGAGGCTACAGGAGAAGGGGTGCAAGGGTTGTGTTTAAAGCAAATACAAGCTGTCACAGTCTGCTTGGGAAAAGATGTACAGTTTCAACTACTGATGTGGGTGGGGGACACCCCAGACCTATTTTAGGCCCAGACCGCAGCATTTTATAAGGAATTACTGCATGAAATAGCATTTATGTAAACTAACTCAATAGAGTTATGTGATATTGTGATTGTTTTACCTAATGAGGGAATCCATAAGGTCGGGCTACTCCAAGTATTGGATCTAAAGAGGAAAAAAAGGAGTATAAAACCAACTACATGATAAAGCCAGGGTGAATGCCTTCTCAGAACGAGCTTGTCTAGTGACGTATTGGTTTAAGGGGGGTAGTGCAGTCTAAAGACAAAATTGCCTTGACCCCTGCAGCAGAAACCGTTTTTGATGTTTTGAAACAAGCTTTCTTGCAGACACTGGCTCTGGACTGTATTCCCTCAGACTGATCATCTGTATGTAATCTGTCTGTAAGTGAAAGAAATGGGTTGTGAGCCGTTGTGCTGGTGCAGGAGCATGGAGATAGGCATCGTCTGGTGGGTTATTATTATTCAGGACCCCTTGATGCGGTGGCCAAGGGGCCGTGTTTATGTGTTGTGCAGGCTACCTGCCTGGCTGTATAAACTGTGAATAATCTGGTGTAGAACTAGCAGACCGAATGAAAATATTTAATTGAAACTTGTAAATATGCTAAATGGAAAATTGTAGCAATTTATATAGACTGTATATATACATTTGGTGTATGCCACAATTTTGGATGGCAGTGAAGGAATAGGGATTTCCCCAACATGGAAGGGACTCCAATCAAGAATGCTGGGTTTGTCTCTGAACTGTTAGAAGCTTTGCAGCTACTGACTGAAGTAGCTGTGGTAAAGTATAAATCACATAATAAAGAAATGTTTCCAGTAACTCGAGGGAACAACTTTGCAGATGTAGCTGTCAGGTGCACAGTCCTGGTAGAACAGGAGTCTGAGACCCCTGTGAGACCTCTGTTGGTGAAAAGGGGACAGCTACAGGATATTCAGGCTGAGGCCTCTAAAGCAGAGAAAAGGACATGGTTAGAAAAGAGTGTGGTGCTGCCAGCACACTGGACGCTCTGCATGCCCTCACAGCCTAATGCCCTTTGTAGCTCGACTAATGCACTGTGTCGGACACCTGGGTGTGAGTCAAATGGTGTGCTGGTTACCCAAACCTGGGTGGGGACCGTGTTTGAAGCAGTAGCCACTTATGTGGCATCTCAATGTGATGCTTATCAAAGGAACTCAACTACAGTTCAGGTTCAGGTGCTACAGCTCAAAAGGCCTGCTCCTGAGAAACCTTTCATGCAGTAGCAAATGTTTGCAACCTTGGCTCTTATAATCTGTTTTCCCAGTGGGTTGCTGTCACTGCCTCTGTGTCTACCAAACACTTGATGATGGAGATAAGCCCTTGGTGGGCACTGCCCTACCGCATGTATTATGATCAAGGGACAGGCTGTGGCTGGATTATTCAGGGTGAGATGGACTGAGATCACCCTCAGTCTGCTAGAACAGTGGAATGAAGGAACAGAAAAGATTGACTAGACATCAGACTGAAGGAACACCATGGGATGCGGGCTGGATCAAACAGAACTGTGTAATAGAGCCTGTTTGATATCATCACAGGCCAATCAACGAAACTTCCTGGAGGGATGAATTTGGCTAATGGATTGTTGAATTTGCTAATTCTCTATTGTAGTATTGTAGGTTGTTAATTGAAGTGGTGCACGGGGCTGGTGAACAGGTGCTGGAGGCTTGGAGACCTCCAGTAGAGGGAAGACACGACCTGATACCTAGCGAGTGGGTGTGGGTGAGGAAGATATACCCTGCCAGATGTTGCAACCCTGCTGGGAAGGACCATATCAAGTGCAACTGACTACCGACTCTGCCATCTGAGTGACAGGATGAGATCGCTGGATCTACACATTGCGCTGACACCGAACCACTGCACCAGAGACTGAGTGAACATTATTATATTGTCACTGTTTCTGTGTTTGTTGAGCTTCCTGAGTTTGGGTGACAGTGTACCTGTTAAGTGTAAGGAGTTTTACTTTTATAAATGGGGATATGGAATCAATACTTTATCAGTCAGCCACAAATAATCATCAGAGCTCCTGTTGGGATTGTATTGCTATAAAAGATGCTCATGGGAGTAATCCCCTTTGGTAGAGGTGATTATTTAGGTTTATTGGCATGGGTAAATAGCCCTGCTTTTAGTCTGAGTGTAACACAGATGTATTAGAAAGGAAATAACTGTATGCTCCTCGCTATAATCACAGTTTTAGGCCATTCTCTATTAGGGTGATAGACAGCTGTTTAGGTGAGCAAAGACTAAACAGTACTTGTATTTTAGACAATTATTAGCAAATTAATGACTTAGCAAAGCACATCTATGATGAAGAAAAATATATATCATAATTAGAATCCAGATGATTGGGGCATTGGTGCATGGCTACAGTCTGTGCTAGGAACCTGGAGAGGGTCTCTGGTTCAATACATATTTGTGTGTCTGGTATTATTCGTTATAATCATACTGTTAATATCCTGCTTGAAAAACATGTGGACTAAAGCTGCTGCTTCTGTGCTAATTGTACGCCCTGAAGGGATCATGAAGGTCAAAATATGATTTCATGGGAAAGGTTCGCTTATCTAGTGGCAGAACCTGATGGGTAGAACAATATAGTTTTAAGGGGGGGTTACCCTTGGGACTGATTCCCCTAGATGCACATTATTATTATGATTTGTTTGTTCATAATAAGATGTTTTGCAGGAACGGACCAATGAGAAATTTTACAACTTCAGCTAGAATTGTTCTGCAAAATGGCACAGCTGAGGCAGTGCAACAATGTGTAGATTTTTCTAAGAGTTTCTTCTGGTGAAAGACTTCAGGAAAAAGAAGTGGTGTTCACTCAGGTGGAGGGGGCCGTACCACGGCTGCTGACCACTGCGACTGCTGTGAAAGTCACGGAAAGGGTGCCCTGAATTCATGCTTCCCACTGTAAAAAGGTCACAAACGAACTGAGCAACGCGCAGGAGTGATGTCTCCACAGGGATAGATGGGGATCACATGCTTGGGACTGATGTGCCCAGCCTTTTTCCTTTTTATGTGGAAGCCTGTCACCACCCAGAAAGAGGAAGAATCTAAATGCGAAGCCTCTTTGTATACAAACTGGCTGAATGAAACTGATAATGAGGGGGATATGAGTAATTTGTGGTATAAACTTATAAATCATACTGTAAAGTTAAAGAAATTTAATGCATCTTGTTATGTATGTGCTTTAATGCCTCATTCTACAGCCTCACCCATTTCTCTCCTGGTTAGAATCACTGTTTGGGCCAGGGGGAATGTTTTTCTTTAAGTTACTAACACCGATTATAGTAGCTGTGATACTTGTCTTCCTGTTTTTGTGTTGCTGTACGACATATATTATTCCAATGCTTTGAAATATGGTAATGAATATGTTTGCGCATCAGTATGTTCTGATAAGAACGCAAGAATCCGAAGTATGGGAGCCTCCTGGGAGTCCATATTGTAACACCCTCGCCTGGTGGTGAGGAGGAAGCGCCCCCAGGCGCTCGTAGTACCGCTGGGCATGCTGGGAGTGGTAGCCGGGGAGAGTCTGAGGGTCAGCACGATGACCAGCGGCTGACCCTACCTGTGTAAATAATGTCCTGTAAAAGTATAGTGTGTTGTTAGGTAATTACCACCCTAACGATGTGTACGTGTTCCGTCAGTCTCCTCATGTGCGTGTAGATCCTGTGTTTGGTTTTGTGTGGTTGTTAACGAATAAAGCTAATGCTTGTTTGTTAATCGCGTCTCCACTCGTCCTTTGTTCTGAAAAGAACCTGTAAATGCTACAATATTCTTTACTCAGCAGCTTATTAAAAACAGCTCCCGTGATGTTCAAACTGATTTTTTACACAGAACACTGACACAGCTTTGCGTTCTGAATCTCTTTTTCTCGTGCGTTTATTTAATGTTGCACAATGCACTGGGATAGGGGTATTCTGTTCACAAACCAATAGCATTTAAACCACAGCACCCACAATGCTGCAAGTAAGTGTTTTGCACACTAAGCAGAGAGCGATGTCTTCCTCGTTAGTATAGTGGCGAGTATCCCCACCTGTCACGCGGGAGACCGGGGTACATCAGGACGGCCACAACGCAAAGTACTGACCCCTATACGATCACGGCGAGTTACCAATACACACGTGGCAGGGCGGAAAAGGCTGTGCTCTCTTCGTGTGACATAATTCGGAAAAGTCCTGACGTTGCATTTCAACTGAGCCCCAGTATACATCGACCCTTCGACACTCTGAGTGACATCTCTCTTGCGTGTTTTCTCATATTTATGTTGTTTGCTTGCATGATGCCCAGAACAGCGGGGTGGCGCCCTCCCATTCGCTCTAGCAGTTAAGATTCCTGGTTTTCACCCAGGCGGCCCGGGTTCGACTCCTGGTATGGGAACGTGTCAGTTTTGCCTCCTGCTTTCCAAAAGATCAGCACCGTGTACGAAAGAGCCGCATTAAAACTACTCGAACGTGCAAAACGTGCTAGAAGAGGGGGCGCTTGTTTCCAACCGAAACTTCTCGCGTGTGAGACGAGCTGATCATCGCTGTGGGAGGGTTACTCTGGTAGACAGGGCTGACCTTCGGCAATAGGATTTATAGTCTCCAAGATGATATTTGCACTTTCTGGAGAGGCGATTTTCTCCACTTCAGTAGCCCGATTTCGTCGATTGCGTGGAGAGGGCTGTAGAATGTGGCGCCGCCTTTCCTGCTCCGTCCATGACAGGCGTGCTGGTCTCTGGAGAGAGAGCACGGTCCATCAGCGCACTCCAATAAAGGCACTGGAAGCAGCTAAATCGCATTGGCGAAGCTCAGCGCTGGGCCGCTGGGCACGTCTTACCACCGTTTCCGTAGTGTAGTGGTTATCACGTTCGCCTCACACGCGAAAGGTCCCCGGTTCGAAACCGGGCGGAAACAGACATCTTTTGTCGCCAGGCACAAAAGGGGATTGGGGATTCGCCTAGCGCTGTGATCGAACAGACCCACTGGACCCACCTCTTAGTGTGGCGGGATCTGCACAGTGCATGTCACAGCGCATCCTGCTTTCACTTCAAGGCGCGTCCTGATGCACCCCAGTCTCCCGCGTGACAGGTGGGGACAGGTGACAGGTCCTATACTAACGAGGAAGACATCGCTCTCTCCGACCCCCGGCATCGTGTCCCGACCCACCGTGCTGGAAGCCGACGCGTGCTGTGATTCCTTTACGGAGCAGAAATGACAACCGAGGAGCCGAGAGATCATTTCAGCATTTCGCGTCTGAACGGAAAACACAAACGACCAACTCGGAATGACTTGCCTTTGACGCTTCTCAAAGCGTTCTTTGTGCATCGAACAGACCCACTCACCTCTTAGTGTGGCGGGATCTGCACAGTGCATGTCGCAGCGCTTCCTGCTTTCACTTCAATGTGCTTCCTGATGTCGAGTCGACTGCCGTGCGGAGGCTCTGAAAGCGAGAGCAATGAAAAGGTGCACGACGCTGTGAAAGAAAACAGAGAAGTGAAAGGCAGTCATTTCTCTAAGGAGGTGAAAGAAAAGCTACTCCCCGTCGGGGAATCGAACCCCGGTCTCCCGCGTGACAGGCGGGGATACTTGCCACTATACTAACGAGGAAGACATCGCTCTCTCCAACCCCCGGCATCGTGTCCCGACCCAGCATGCTGGAAGCCGACGCGTGCTGTGATCCCTTTACGGAGCAGAAATGACAACCGAGGAGCCGAGAGATCATGTCAGCATTTCGCGTCTGAACGGAAAACACAAACGACCAACTCGGAATGACTTGCCTTTGACGCTTTTCAAAGTGTTCTTTGTGCACGACGACTGCGCCGCCTAGCAGATACAAAGGGGTTGTACAACTTTGAACTAGCAAATGGAAGAGGGCTAAGCCCCCTCTCTTTTAGCCCAGGTTCGATCTGTCTCCCAGAATCACCAGGGCGCACACACACACACACCCGTGCCGTTGAAGTGCTTTGCTTCATTTCTAAGTGCAACTCAACATTCACTCCTACCCCGAGTGCAGAAAAGACAGCATCCACAGCAACAACAGCTCAGGTCTCTGCACAGGAGCTAAGCTGCCCTCATCTCCTCTGCTCTGCGGCTCCTGCGGAGTGGAGTCCTGCCTGGAGCCGTGTTTGCAGGCGGCGGCTCCCCGCGCCCTGTCTGGGCGTCGTGTCCAAGAGCTCCTGGGAGGAAGAGCGAGCCCTCCCACTCGGGGGCTTTTCCACGGTCTGTGTGAGGAGGGGCGGGTGTGTCCAGTAGCTTATCGAGCGGAAGCCTGGGGCGGCGGAGAGCTGTGATCGTGCAGACCTTGAGGTGTCACCTCTTTGTCTGCTTTCCCGCCCCCCCTCCGCCCAAGCTCTGCTCCAAAGTAGCCCGGCAACCCCTCACACCTGCACGTGTCACAACCTAAGGTGCGGTCATGAGACACCCATGGCGTGTCGTTCTGTTCTTGCTAATTGTTTCCTGCCCGTCGCAGGCAGGAGTCCATGCGAGGAAGATGCGCTGGACAGAGCTCAGAGGGCGCAGCTGGGTGGCTTTCCTTCTGAGTGACGTTCCTGCAACACTCTCCCGCTACTCTTGGTGCGCTCATGCCACAACACAGGAAGGCTGGAGCAGGTGGCTGTAGGTTTCGCGCACTGCCGAAATAGCTCAGTTGGGAGAGCGTTAGACTGAAGATCTAAAGGTCCCTGGTTCGATCCCGGGTTTCGGCATTTTGTTTCATCGCGCCCTTTGTTCCTCTCTCCAGCGCCACCTGCCTAAAGTGACGCGTCCCTTTCTCAGCCCGAAATGCAAGCGAGACACCAGCAGCAGTCCCTACAGGTTTCCGTAGTGTAGCGGCTATCACGCTCGCCTAACACGCGAAAGGTCCCCGGTTCGAGACCGGGTGGAAACAGCCTCGTTTTGCACGCTCCTGTACTTCACAGAGGTCTTGAGCGACCGGTCATTTGTTCCCAATGTATTTCCGGTGCCTTCGTGCACTCTTGTACCAAACGCACGTTCCTTCTGTACGCGGAGCCGATCATTTGCAATTGGGCTGTGCCGACAGACCAGGTCGAGCTCTGTCGGCTCAAAAGCAGCGCAGGACCTGCAAGAACAACAGAAAGATTAGCATCCAGCGGGGGCCTCTTAGTGAGCCCAAGAGCTCATCAAGAATCGGCTCCAGCAACAGGGCTGGGCGCATTGTTCCATTCTCCGCCCACTCTCGGTGTAAACAAGTCCCTCCTGGTCTCTGCTTGAAATGCACTTTCCTGCGTTTGCTTTGGTGTAACTGGCTTCCCCTGCATGGGCGAATGTGAAGAAGATCCTTAGTAAGTCATTGAAGAAAACCGAGAAGAGGTCGGAGTGGCCTCTGTCGTTCATCAACGATCCAGTCAGGCAGTACTCCTCTGTAAAGCGCCGTTCGTTCACGTCGATTGGCTTTTTTTTGCCTTCATTCGTGCGAGTAGTAAAAGCAGACGCCCCTATTCTGCCGTGACCCGGATTCGAACCGGGGTTGTTGCGGCCACAACGCAAAGTACTGACCACTATACGATCACAGCGAGTTACCAAGACACACGCGGCAGGGCGGAAAGGGCTGTGCTCTCTTCGTGTGACATAATTCGGAAAAGTCCTGACGTTGCATTTCAACTGAGCCCCAGTATACATCGACCCTTCGACACTCTGAGTGACAACTCTCTTGCGTGTTTTCTCATATTTATGTAGTTTGCTTGCTTGATGCCGTGAACAGCATGGTTGTTCGCTGCCATATAGTCTAGCGGTTAGGGTTCCTGGTTTTCACCCAGGCGGTTCGACTCGGTTTTGCCTCCTGCTTTCCAAAAGATCAGCACCGTGTACGAAAGAGCCGCATTAAAACTACTCGAACGTGCAAAACGTGCGAGAAGAGGGGGCGCTTGTTTCCAACCGAAACTTCTCGCGTGTGAGACGAGCTGATCATCGTTGTGGGAGGGTTACTCTGGTAGACAGGGCTGACCTTCGGCAATAGGATTTATAGTCTCCAAGATGATATTTGCACTTTCTGGAGAGGCGATTTTCTCCACTTCAGTAGCCCAATTTCGTCGATTGCGTGGAGAGGGCTGTAGAATGTGGCGCCGCCTTTCCTGCTCCGTCCATGACAGGCGTGCTGGTCTCTGGAGAGAGAGCACGGTCCATCAGCGCACTCCAATAAAGGCACTGGAAGCAGCTAAATCGCATTGGCGAAGCTCAGCGCTGGGCCGCTGGGCACGTCTTACCACCGTTTCCGTAGTGTAGTGGTTATCACGTTCGCCTCACACGCGAAAGGTCCCCGGTTCGAAACCGGGCGGAAACAGACATCTTTTGTCGCCAGGCACAAAAGGGGATTGGGGATTCGCCTAGCGCTGTGATCGAACAGACCCACTGGACCCACCTCTTAGTGTGGCGGGATCTGCACAGTGCATGTCACAGCGCATCCTGCTTTCACTTCAAGGCGCGTCCTGATGCACCCCAGTCTCCCGCGTGACAGGTGGGGACAGGTGACAGGTCCTATACTAACGAGGAAGACATCGCTCTCTCCGACCCCCGGCATCGTGTCCCGACCCACCGTGCTGGAAGCCGACGCGTGCTGTGATTCCTTTACGGAGCAGAAATGACAACCGAGGAGCCGAGAGATCATTTCAGCATTTCGCGTCTGAACGGAAAACACAAACGACCAACTCGGAATGACTTGCCTTTGACGCTTCTCAAAGCGTTCTTTGTGCATCGAACAGACCCACTCACCTCTTAGTGTGGCGGGATCTGCACAGTGCATGTCGCAGCGCTTCCTGCTTTCACTTCAATGTGCTTCCTGATGTCGAGTCGACTGCCGTGCGGAGGCTCTGAAAGCGAGAGCAATGAAAAGGTGCACGACGCTGTGAAAGAAAACAGAGAAGTGAAAGGCAGTCATTTCTCTAAGGAGGTGAAAGAAAAGCTACTCCCCGTCGGGGAATCGAACCCCAGTCTCCCGCGTGACAGGCGGGGATACTTGCCACTATACTAACGAGGAAGACATCGCTCTCTCCAACCCCCGGCATCGTGTCCCGACCCAGCATGCTGGAAGCCGACGCGTGCTGTGATCCCTTTACGGAGCAGAAATGACAACCGAGGAGCCGAGAGATCATGTCAGCATTTCGCGTCTGAACGGAAAACACAAACGACCAACTCGGAATGACTTGCCTTTGACGCTTTTCAAAGTGTTCTTTGTGCACGACGACTGCGCCTAGCAGATACAAAGGGGTTGTACAACTTTGAACTAGCAAATGGAAGAGGGCTAAGCCCCCTCTCTTTTAGCCCAGGTTCGATCTGTCTCCCAGAATCACCAGGGCGCACACACACACACACCCGTTCCGTTGAAGTGCTCTGCTTCATTTCTAAGTGCAACTCAACATTCACTCCTACCCCGAGTGCAGAAAAGACAGCATCCACAGCAACAACAGCTCAGGTCTCTGCACAGGAGCTAAGCTGCCCTCATCTCCTCTGCTCTGCGGCTCCTGCGGAGTGGAGTCCTGCCTGGAGCCGTGTTTGCAGGCGGCGGCTCCCCGCGCCCTGTCTGGGCGTCGTGTCCAAGAGCTCCTGGGAGGAAGAGCGAGCCCTCCCACTCGGGGGCTTTTCCACGGTCTGTGTGAGGAGGGGCGGGTGTGTCCAGTAGCTTATCGAGCGGAAGCCTGGGGCGGCGGAGAGCTGTGATCGTGCAGACCTTGAGGTGTCACCTCTTTGTCTGCTTTCCCGCCCCCCCTCCGCCCAAGCTCTGCTCCAAAGTAGCCCGGCAACCCCTCACACCTGCACGTGTCACAACCTAAGGTGCGGTCATGAGACACCCATGGCGTGTCGTTCTGTTCTTGCTAATTGTTTCCTGCCCGTCGCAGGCAGGAGTCCATGCGAGGAAGATGCGCTGGACAGAGCTCAGAGGGCGCAGCTGGGTGGCTTTCCTTCTGAGTGACGTTCCTGCAACACTCTCCCGCTACTCTTGGTGCGCTCATGCCACAACACAGGAAGGCTGGAGCAGGTGGCTGTGGGCTTTGCGCACTGCCGAAATAGCTCAGTTGGGAGAGCGTTAGACTGAAGATCTAAAGGTCCCTGGTTCGATCCCGGGTTTCGGCGTTTTGTTTCATCGCGCCCTTTGTTCCTCTCTCCAGCGCCACCTGCCTAAAGTGACGCGTCCCTTTCTCAGCCCGAAACGCAAGCGAGACACCAGCAGCAGTCCCTACAGGTTTCCGTAGTGTAGCGGCTATCACGTTCGCCTAACACGCGAAAGGTCCCCGGTTCGAGACCGGGCGGAAACAGCCTCGTTTTGCACGCTCCTGTACTTCACAGAGGTCTTGAGCGACCGGTCATTTGTTCCCAATGTATTTCCGGTGCCTTCGTGCACTCTTGTACCAAACGCACGTTCCTTCTGTACGCGGAGCCGATCATTTGCAATTGGGCTGTGCCGACAGACCAGGTCGAGCTCTGTCGGCTCAAAAGCAGCGCAGGACCTGCAAAAACAACAGAAAGATTAGCATCCAGCGGGGGCCTCTTAGTGAGCCCAAGAGCTCATCAAGAATCGGCTCCAGCAACAGGGCTGGGCGCATTGTTCCATTCTCCGCCCACTCTCGGTGTAAACAAGTCCCTCCTGGTCTCTGCTTGAAATGCACTTTCCTGCGTTTGCTTTGGTGTAACTGGCTTCCCCTGCATGGGCGAATGTGAAGAAGATCCTTAGTAAGTCATTGAAGAAAACCGAGAAGAGGTCGGAGTGGCCTCTGTCGTTCATCAACGATCCAGTCAGGCAGTACTCCTCTGTAAAGCGCCGTTCGTTCACGTCGATTGGCTTTTTTTTGCCTTCATTCGTGCGAGTAGTAAAAGCAGACGCCCCTATTCTGCCGTGACCCGGATTCGAACCGGGGTTGTTGCGGCCACAACGCAAAGTACTGACCACTATACGATCACAGCGAGTTACCGAGACACACGCGGCAGGGCGGAAAGGGCTGTGCTCTCTTCGTGTGACATAATTCGGAAAAGTCCTGACGTTGCATTTCAACTGAGCCCCAGTATACATCGACCCTTCGACACTCTGAGTGACAACTCTCTTGCGTGTTTTCTCATATTTATGTAGTTTGCTTGCTTGATGCCGTGAACAGCATGGTTGTTCGCTGCCATATAGTCTAGCGGTTAGGGTTCCTGGTTTTCACCCAGGCGGTTCGACTCGGTTTTGCCTCCTGCTTTCCAAAAGATCAGCACCGTGTACGAAAGAGCCACATTAAAACTACTCGAACGTGCAAAACGTGCGAGAAGAGGGGGCGCTTGTTTCCAACCGAAACTTCTCGCGTGTGAGACGAGCTGATCATCGCTGTGGGAGGGACCGGGGTAAAGTTAGCTTGAAGTTCGAAAACGATTTTGGCACGCCTGTAGCGCTTTCACGAAATCTCTTAGAGTTACAAAAACACTTGCTTTGTGTATAAAATACATTGTGGATGATTTCTCAGCCTTTACTTTTTCGTTTTTATGACATTTTTTTGACCAAGCACGAATATGCTTTTGTCCATATCTCCGCAATGGAAGCACAGAACGCCTTCAAACCAAAAACATTTTAAAGACCACGACTTGTGGATATTTCCACAGCCTTTACATCAAACTATCGGTGAGCTAATTATCTTTTTTTAAACCTCCGGTTTTTCATCGATGCGTAATTACGCACGAACTGGAACCCGGGGGACCGCTGTGTGCACACGTTCACAAAGCAAGAAATACTGTTCAATACGGCTTCATGCGAAAAACCCGTATATGACCATAGGAAGCAGAACAGCGCGGTCTCCAATAACCCAGACTGTAAGCACGGGAATAAAGCTTTGTTTGATTTCTGAAACCCTTCCTTTACGTCCTGTTTTCATTCAGGTAAGGGCCAACTATATTCACAATACTACTGACAGCAGGAAGATTAAAATATTCTTTACTCAGAAGCTTATTAAAAACAGCTCCCATGATGTTCAAACCGACTTTTTACACAGAACACTGACACAGCTTTGTGTTCTGAATCACTTTTTCTCGTGCTTTTATTTAATGTGGCACAATGCACTGGGATAGGGGTATTCTGTTCACAAACCAATAGCATTTAAACCACAGCACCAACAATGCTGCAGGTAAGTGTTTTGCACACTAAGCAGGTCATCTGACTATTCCCAGCTTTGTTTTGGGTTATGGAACCTTTATTTTTTTATGATTTTCTGAAGATAACACTACAGGTGGGATGGGTGGGTTGTCTTCATGGCTCAATAGCATTTCAAATACAGCACCCACACTGCTGAAACCAAGTGTTTTACACACCAGACAGGCCCCCAAACCTCATACAACCTTACTGTGGCTGTGGCCCCTTTAATTTTTTATGATTTTCTGAAGATAACACTACAGGTAATACACTGGGACGGGTGGGTCGTCTTCATGGCTCAATAGCATTTCAAATACAGCACCCACTCTGCTGAAACCAAGTGTTTTACACACCAGACAGGCCCCCGAACCTCGTACAACCTTGCTGTGGCTGTGGCCCCTTTCTTTATTTTTTTATGATTTTCTGAAGATAACACTACATGTAATACACTGGGACAGGTGGGTCATCTTCATGGCTCAATAGCATTTCAAATACAACAGCCACACTGCTGAAACCAGGTGTTTTACACACCAGACAGCCCCCAGAACCTTATACAACCTTGCTGTGGTTGTGGCCCCTTTCTTTATTTTTTTATGAGTTTTTTAATATGGCACCATTAGACAGGCGGTACATGGGGATAGTACATCGTGCTCTTCACGAGTCAATAGCTCTTCAAGCACAACAGCCACAGTGCTGCAACCAGGTGTTTTACACACCAGACAGCTCCCCTAACCTTATACAACCTTGCTTTGAGTTGTTTAACATTTCTTTCAAATCACTTGGGTTCATCAATCATTTGATCATTTTTCAGCGTGGAATAAACCTATTACTTGTTCCTTGGAGATTACCATCTGCTGATAAGATATGATCGCTATATTGACCATATACAATTTCTTGCATAAGGAATTCATATTTTGCATACACCGATCCCCCCGGAGTCCCAAGTGATTCTGGTTTTGGAAAGCTAAAGGACAATGAGCTTCACGATACCAGGGGGACAGTGGGTGGTCAAGTCTCCCCTAAACAATGGATCTTGTCAGATTATGATGTCAGTGCATTTAATAAATGTTGTTGAACTCTCTTTAGCCCAAATACAGAGGAGCCCAGACCCAGAATGTTACACATACTGACAGAGAGTGATCTCATTATGTGTGTTTGGATTTTAACAACTATTTTTATTGTTTGCTAGAACCAAAACAATCTATGTTAGACATTTTCATCTTCAGCCAAAAATACAAACCTGTGTACGTAGTGTGGTGCAGGTTCTTGTCCCATCCTGCTCTTGGTCCAGGTTGGAGGGTTGCACCGATTCTGAATCTTGTAAGCTGGTATGGATGGGTTTGGGGGTGTTGATACCAGAGTGGTCCAGGAGGGGGATTCAGGTGTCTCGGGGGCATTCTTGTTTTTCTATGAGTTCAGGTTGATTCTGTTGGTTCTGTCATGAATCTCCCTCACGCAGGCAAGCGCTCCCGCATTCCCTCGAGCTCTCCCCATACCAAACGTGCACATGTCAATCAGTCCTCTACTTAAACCCTCATCTGTCCCCCGGTCATTGCTCACGATTGAGATTCTCTCCCGGAGCTTACCTACTAACTACGCCTTTGCCTTACTATGACTTCTCCCCTGGACCTCGACCCCGCTTTTCCGACAACTGCTTTAGCCACTCGATTTTGTACCTTCGCCTGTTTTACGCTTTCTCGGATCCTGACCCCAGCCTGTCTCTTCATTTACGCCTCTGCCTACCGACGCAACTTCTACGCCTTCCCGGACTCCGACCCCTGCCAGTCCCTCGACTACGCCTTCGCCTGTCAATTCTGTGCCTACGCCTGTACTACGCCTTCCCGGACTCGGGCCCCTGCCTGTTTACTCCGACTACGCCTGCGTCTCGCGCCAACCCTACCAAGGGCACCGCATTGGATCCCTATCCTCAGAAGTCAGCCCCTGCGTGACAGGTTCTGAGTGTCTTGGTTACATCCGTTTGTGTGTATAGATGAAAAAGCTATTGAAGAGCACCCCCACACCCCCCACCCGTTGCCATGTTCAAAAAATCCTAAAAAGATAATTAAAGTTGCACACAACAAAGCATGACTGTGAAAGGTCAGGAGGCCTGCCTAGTGAGCACAACACTTGATTACAGTCAAAAAAACAATTAAAAAATAAATAAATGTTCCACAACTCAAAGCGAGGTTGTATAAGGTTAGGGGAAATGTCTGGTGTAAAACACCTGGTTGCAGCACTGTGGCTGTTGTGCTTGAAGAGCTATTGACTCATGAATAGCACCCCCCAATCCCCATGTACCGCCTGTCTAATGGTGCCATATTGAAAAACTAAAATTCTTATTAAAAAAATAAAGAAAGGGGCCACAACCACAGAAAGGTTGTATAAGGTTCTGGGGGCTGTCTGGTGTGTAAAACACTTGGTTTCAGCAGTGTGGGTGCTGTATTTGAAATGCCATTGAGCCATGAAGACGACCCACCTATCCCAGTGTATTACCTGTAGTGTTATCTTCAAAAAATCATAAAAAATTAAAGAAAGGGGCCACAGCCACAGCAAGGTTATATAACGTTAGGGGGCCTGTCTGGTGTGTAAAACACTTGGTTTCAGCAGTGTGGGTGCTGTATTTGAAATGCTATTGAGCCATGAAGACGACCCACCTATCCCAGTGTATTACCTTAAGTGTTATCTTCAAAAAATCATAAAAAAATTAAAGAAAGGGGCCACAGCCACAGCAAGGTTGTACGAGGTTCGGGGGCCTGTCTGGTGTGTAAAACACTTGGGTACAGCAGTGTGGGTGCTGTATTTGAAATGCTATTGAGCCATGAAGATGACCCACCTGTCCCAGTGTATTACCTGTAGTGTTATCTTCAGAAAATCCTAAAAAATATAAAGAAAGGTTCCACAACTCAAAACAAAGCTGGGAAAAGTCAGAGGACCTGCTTAGTGTGCAAAACACTTGCAGCATTGTGGGTGCTGTGGTTTAAATGCTATTGGTTTGTGAACAGAATACCCCTATCCCAGTGCATTGTGCCATATTAAATAAAAGCATGAGATAAAGAGATTCAGAATGCAAAGCTGTGTCAGTGTTCTGTGTAAAAAATCGGTTTGAACATCATGGGAGCTGTTTTTAATAAGCTGCTGAGTAAAGAATATTTTAATCTTCCTGCTGTCAGTAGTATTTTCAATATAGTTGACCCTTACCTGAATGAAAACAGGGCGTAAAGGAAGGTTTTCAGAAATCAAACAAAGCTTTATTCCCGTGCTTACAGTCTGGGTAATGGGAGACTGCGCTGTTCTGCTTCCTATGGTCATATACGGGTTTTTCGCACGAAGCCGTATTGAACAGTATTTCTCGCGTTGTGAACGTGTGCACACAGCGGTCCCCCGGGTTCCAGTTCGTGCGTAATTACGCATCGATGAAAAACCGGAGGTTTAAAAAAAGATAATTAGCTCACTGATAGTTTGATGTAAAGAGTGTGGAAATATCCACAAGTCGTGGTCTTTAAAATGCATTTGGTTTGACGGCGTTCTGTGCTTCCATTGCGAAGATATGGACAAAAGAATATTCGTGCTTGGTCAAAAAAATGTCATAAAAACGAAAAAGTAAAGGCTGAGAAAGCATCCACAATGTATTTTATACACAAAACAAGCATTCTTGCAACTCTAAGAGGTTTCGTGAAAGCGCTACAGGCGTGCCAAAATCGTTTTCGAACTTCGAGCTAACTTTACCCCGGTAAGTTACCGAGGGTATACCAGCGGGTGCCTTCATATCGTGAGCGTCAGTCTCGCCCGTAGCTGCGAGAAGGTTAAAAGCGCACAAGTGATTTGTCTTTCGTCAAAGTAACTGCTGGAGCAGTAAGATGCAGAGCACAATCCAGCAGCTGTAGACGATGTTCGGGGAAGAGCTAATTCTGTTTTCAGCACAGGGAGTGAGAATGAGCTCAGTCCGGCTCCCAGCAGAATCCATCCTGGTTTGGTTACAGTGCGTCTGAGGCTCTTTGGATCGTAACGTAAAAAAAAACAATTGCTCACATCGTGTGACTTCCACGACAGGAAGGAAAGATATCACTTAAAAAAATCAGAACTGAAGATTTGGATCCGGGGCCTCATACTTATAAAATTATTAAAATAATAGTTATCAAAATATCAGATTGTGTTTCTGCAAAATTTCGTGCACAGTACGCCATTTTTATCTAAAACAGTCACAACGAGGGCTTTACACGCAGTCTGGGGTATTTTCCCCTTTTATATTTTTGCCACTTTATATCGAACCTGTTATACTCCCAGAAGTGCACAGTAGCTTGTACTTTTCACCGCTGGTATAAACAGATGTGTGCCGTGTTTGCCTTTGTAAGCATTTGTTTAAAAAATAAGTTCACAATACGATAAAAACACAGAAAGCACAAACTTTATAATACAACGATACAAAATCAATACCAAATCATTATGCCAATTAAGTAACTATCCTTTGAAAACAGAGAACACCTTTATATCTACAAAAAACTTGACATTTGTATGTATTTTTGAATTACAAAACAGACAGTGTAGTCCCTTAATTCAAAGATCAGATCTTGGCAAAAAAAAGACAATCAGACGTGGGCTGAATTCGGAACAGGAGCCTTTGCTTAGTCGATTATTGAGCTTTTGATCAATGTCTGAATAAAACAGATTCGCTTTTTTAACTCTTTGATTAAATTACATGAAAAGCACCTTCCTTCGAGCCGGAATCAAACCAGCGACCTAAGGATTCCCTGTTGACTCCACTACACTCCTCCAGTCTACCAACTGAGCTATCGAAGAGATGCTGTGGCATTGCTCTCTGGCACATACTGCCCAATGAAGTAAAATGTGAAACGGGATTTAAATCCCACTTCGACATCAAGTTTCCAACTCGTTTCCTTAGTCTCATTTACCTTGAATTTAAGCCACGAACCAGGATTTTACTGTATAAACTTCCAGGGATATTACAAAATGTTTGATGGGGCATCAATCATTCCAGGCGGAAATTGATTCCTTTTTTTTCTCGAGGGATCATATTAAACATTTCATTAGTATCGAGAGGAGGATCACCAGTAGACACAAAACAAACAGTTTCTTTCTGTCTTTATTAGAAAGTAGCGATTGTGCTACATTAATAATATTTTCGTGGAAATAAAGAAGTTGTAAATTTAAAAAAATTATATTTGAATCGAAATGTGGTTTTGAGTTAAATATTAGCGTGTTCATGTAATTAGTTTGTGTTTGTCATTACTATATATATTGCCATGTTACTAGAATTTGTAACTGAAGTTTACTAGTTGTGTTTTTTATGATGATTAGACATTTGAATACAATATTGTATATAATGTATAATTTGAACTACATATTGTTCAGGTGTGAATAATTGTATATTTTAAGAATACATTTCTAAAACAAATCATTGGCTTTATTTACTAGTTTCTACACCTATAAAAATCTTTCTTTGATGTATAATAGAAATCATCTATTATACATCAAAGATGAGCAGTGTGTGTCGTGTTCACAGCTGATAACTAGAAGATGTCTGGAAGAGGCAAAGGCGGAAAGGGACTCGGGAAAGGAGGTGCTAAGCGTCACCGTAAGGTTCTCCGCGACAACATCCAGGGAATCACCAAGCCCGCAATCCGCAGCCTGGCTCGCCGTGGGGGAGTGAAGCGGATCTCCAGGCTGAACTACGAGGAGACCCGCGGGGTGCTGAAGGTGTTCCTGGAGAACGTCACCTACACCGAGCACGCCAAGCACGCCAAGAGGAATACCGTCACTGCCATGGACGTGGTGTATGCGCTGAAGCGCCAGGGCCGCACCCTGTACGGCTTCGGAGGCTAAACAGGAGCGGAGCTTCACTACCGGACCCCGACGTATAAACCCAAGTGACCCAGTGACATTTGTCACTGCTGAGGTTGCTTTATGGGTCTATTTTCTATACTGTGCTGATCAATTGGAAATCAAATGGCAAAAAAGACCCGTTCCCGCACCTAAGGTCAAATATTAGGAATCAAAACTGCTTGAGTGTATGGAAGCACACAGCTTTATCAAGATTTCCAAGTGCAAGATCTTTTTATTCATAAAAGACCCTATTTATGTTGTATGAGAAATATTAATATTAATACAGAATCCTTTTTCACCAAATAAATGGGGTTCCTGACTTCAGAAAGCCTTCTAGACAAATACTAAAAGAGCAAAAATTCAATTTGGTAAATGAAATGAAAACACATACCCTACCAAACCTTGAGTACAGGCCATTCAGGATGATAATACAAAACCATTTATAATTCAACAAATAAAACCTGTCAACTGGTAATCACCACTTATCATAAAAAAATAAGTAGCAATACACAGTAGGGGACTCTTGGGTGCAAGTTAAATCCATGCAAGAAGGGGTTTAGTGTTATATTTCCAAATCAGATATGCAAATGAGAGATCTGGCCCAGCCAATCTCAAAGCTCCCATGGTGTGGAATGGAGCTGCTCCCCTCTTCTAGTTATTCACACTGGAGTTAGGTTACATATTAGCACATTTCATCTAACAGTTGCTCCAGAAACAAAAACGTAAACAAATGATCTGGAATGTGACCACACCTATGAGAATGTAGTTCAACAGATAACTTGTAAACCTTGTCATAAGATGTTTTTTGTTCTACAAAATATACTTTATTCTGCAAAAAAAACATCTCAAAAGGAACATCTCACACATATTAACACTCCATGTAATAAAAAACAACGGCGGAACGGAGATTGATTGTCCGTTATCAATCTTTGCGAGTGGGGGCGGATTTGCGCAATTAAGAGAGTCCCTCCAAATCTACCACTTGCTATTGTCCTTTAATCTCTGTATAGGTCCCAAAGTCCATTCCAGCGCTCCCTCGCCGTGGGGAGACCCCATTTGGCGACGTGGTGCTTCGTCCTCTTCCTGAGGTCCGCCAGGATCCTCTCCTCCAGCTCCCTCGCCCCCCACTTTATGTTGTGCCGGATGAGAGTGTTCCTCGCCTTCCACAGTCCTTGTTTTGTGAGGGACAGTAGCAGCCCCCACAGGTCCTGTGTCCCCTTGTCCAGTCTGGTGGGTGCCAGCCCCCAGCAGAATGTACTGGTAACTGAGCACTGCATCCTTTCCCAGGAGTTGCATAATGTTGTCCATTCTGCCCCACACCACCTTGGCGAAGAGGCAGCTCCAGAACACATGCTCCTGAGTCTCCTCGACAAAACACGTGTCCCGGGGGCAATGCGGATTCCTGGTTAGCGAGTGTCTGTAGAGGACCTCTCTGGTAGCCAGTCTCTTGTGCACAGCCATCCAGTTGAGGTCCTTCAGTTGGTTGTCAAGTTCTTTGGGCTGTGTCCTTTCCCAGACTTGTCTGGGAACCTGCAGCCTTTCGTCAGCGACCAAATGCCCCCTCACCTCTTTGTACAGGGCTCTGTGGTTGGTGCAGAGCTCTGGCTGTCTCGTGGCCTCGTACCTCCTGCTCCACTTGACAGCGTGGGTGTAGAACTTCGGTCGCCTCTCTGCCTTGGGCCCAGTGTTTGACCACTGGACCAAGTGCCTCATCGGGACGGAGAGCCACAGCCTGACAAAGTACTGGTACTTGTGGCCAATGGGCTCCTGCAGCGCCCGACAGAGGTTGCAGTAGAAGATGCAGTCGAGTTTCAGGGGGAAATGTGGGACATCTCGAACCCCTTCCTCGACCGGCTGACACATCCGGTTTTCGAGTGATGTACCCGTACTTGCCGCCCCAGACGAGGCCGAAGATAATCCCTTGCAGCGCTCGTCTGAGTCTGGCCGGCAGCGGGTACACCACCGCCAGGTAAACCAAAGCCGGCAGGATGTCTGCTTTCAACACCATCACTTTCCCTGTGTAGGACAGCGACCGCGTTTTCCACAGACCCAGCTTCGCATTCACCTTGGCGATCCTCTTGGTCCAGTTGTTGGTCTCATTGTCCTGGCTCTGGAAGGAAACCCCCAGTATTTTGAGGGGCTCCGTGCAGAGCTTGAGATCCTCCGGCACTGTCGTCCTGTGCTTCCAGGGCCCGAAGAACTTCAGTTTTCTCTTTCGGCGGTTGAGTTTCGACCCCGAGGCTCTGGAGTATTGCTCCATGACCTGCAGGGCCCTCCTCAACCCCCTGTCCGACCTCAGGAACAGCGTTGTGTCGTCGGCGTACTGGGAGATCTTCAGGGTTTCCCCCGCGCCTCCCGGTATCTCCAGGCCGTCGATGACAGGGTCCCGTCTCACCGTCTCTGCTAAGGGCTCTTGGAGAGGAGATGATGCCCTCCCTCATGGTGTCTCCGAGTTTCCCCCGGCGGAAGATCCACTTCCACCAGATCTGCCGCCAGGGTGTCCCAGAAGCAGGTGTAGAATTCCTTGGGGAGTCCGTCCGGCCCCGGCACCTTGCCATTCTCCATGGACAAGAGCGCCGCCTTCAGCTCCTCGGCCGCGATCGGACCCTCCAAGTCCTCCCTCACCTCCTCCGGTACTCGTGCCTTCAGCTCTTCCAGAAAAGCATCGCCTGCCTCCACCTCCGTCTGCTTTTCTGAAAAGAGCTCTGTGTAGAAAGCAGTGGCCGCTTCTACCTTGTCGCTCTCGTCCAGCACTTCCTCTCCATCTCCCCGTCTCAGGCCGTGGATCACCCTCTTTTTCTGAGCTCCTCGGACCTGATTGAGTTTGCGGAGCCTCTCCTTCAGGTCCCGTGCCCGGGCTGAATTGAAGGCTCCTCCCCCGTTAGCCGAGCTGTACTCCTCCTCTAGTTGTCTCTGGAGTCGTGCAGCTTCCTTCCTCTCCCTGGCCGCCTTCCATCTACAGTACGTCTGCGCCAGGGTTCGGGTCCTGTCTTTCACCGACTCCCACCATTCCACCATGGAGCTGTAGCCGTCTCTCAGATCGACCCAGCTCGCGTAGTCTTTACGGAACAGTGCCTTGAAGTCGTCTTCCTCCAGTATCTCCCGGTTCAGCTTCCAGTACCCACGACCGAATGCCGGCAGGTTGGTGTTAGCCACCACCGTAAAGCGCTCGTGGCTGGAATACAACTCCGGGGACACCGTCGCCGACTCCAGGGAGCAGGTCGTGTGCAGAAAGATGTAGTCCAGGCGGCTGCACACTCCCCGGGAGTTTTTCCATGTCGTTCCGGCGTCGTTAGGCACCGTCTGAAACCGTCTACCAGGGAGAACTGCTTGAGTAGCGACTCCAGCTCTGCCGAGCTAGCGTCGCTCCCCTTCTCCCGGTCGACGTTGAAGTCCCCGCCAAGCACCACCTGTCTGTTGGTGGTGCAACAGCTGGCCAGGTCAGCAAACACTTCCTTCCGGATAGAGGGTTCCGTCGGAGCATAGACGTTAATTGCTCTCAACTTCTGCCCCCTCCAGTCGATGTCTGCGACCAGGATCCGGCCCTGCACCACCGAGAAGGAGGAAACCAGCGTCATCTCTGGGTTTCTGAGGAGGATTCTCACTCCGGAAGAGTGGACCTCTCCTACGCTCCAGCATGATTCTCCCTTCGTCCATTCCCTGGTGAATGTCAGCTTGTCGCTTTCATCCTTCAGGTGGACCTCCTGTAAGAAACAAACTGAGAAAGACTTTGAGACCAGATCATGAAAGACTCCCCATCTTTTCACCGGGTCTCTTAGCCCTCTCACGTTAGTTGTTAGAAAGGTAAGTTTCACAATCATGATTAAACAAGTGAAAGTTGAACCTCCTCTCTTTGTGCTTACAGTGGAAAACCTGGGAGTCTACATCTGGGCACTGTTTAGCCTAGATGTAACTCCTCTCGTTCGGGTCCTGGGGGGAATATGCTGGGCTCCCTCCAGGTCTCGCTGGGGACTGAAAGGTAAACATGCTGGACAGGTCCAGCCCTACCATCAGTCCCAGCTCCAGGGCGGCTTCAAAGTAATCTTGTCTTCCTCGAGGATACTCTCCGCCACCGCTTCGGGAAGGCTTTTTTCTTCCCTTTCTCCAGGAGTTTCGGGGACCTCCAGTTGCTCCTGGGCCTTGGGGGAGGGGGGCTCCATTTCCTGGGCTGCCTCTTCCTGTTGTTCCTGGGCCTCAGGGGAGGGGGTTCCGACTTCCTGGGCTGCCTCTTCCTGTTGTCCCTGGGCCTCGGGGGAGGGGGTAACCTCTTCCTGGGCTGCCTCCTCCTGTTGTCCGTGGGACTCGGAGGAGGGGGGTTCCGTTTCCTGGGCTGTCACTTCCTGTCATCTTTGGGTCTCGGGGGGGGGTTTCCATTTCCTGGGCTGCCTCCTCCGGTTGTTCCTGGGCCTCGGGGGAAGAAAGTTCCGTTTCCTCTAGGACGAGGAAACGGTTCTCCCTTACCACTGTAGGAAAACCGGCTCAGGGACGCCAAATATGTAAGAAAACCGGCTCAGGGACGCCAAATATGTAATCATAGTGGCTCTCTGAAGGCACCAGTTCTGTAGGGTTTGGGCATTTACTGAGACAATTATTAATTGTGGCAGTAAATCACAAAGTTGATTCTTTTGATGGCTTTAGAATCCAACCATGCGACATAACTCAAACAACGCACACACACAGGTACTAATACACGAGGATACATTTATTAATACATAAAATATGCATGTAAACCTAACAGATCTTATCGAGAGGGTTATCAGAATACAAAAGATATATATTCAGTCAGTTACGAAGTGTTACACATATCAAGAGGACATACATTCAGTATATCATTCATTAAGACCGTTTCGTAAAGTGAACTTGGTTACAACTTCTACATTAGATACTCAAAACAAGAACATAACTCTTAGGAATTAAATTGATATCAACTGGTTGGGATTACAATTGAATTCTCGAGGAGTAATGCAGTGAAGTTGAATACTCATCCAATCTCTGGGGATTCAGATCTCCTGCGGGCACAAAGAAACAGTTGCAGGCTGTTGCTGTCCAATCTGCGCTCTCTGGCTCGGTGCCAGGCTGTGCTGTGCGGCTTGCGACGGAGCGCTGCTGATGCCCGCTGGCCGGCTAGTTAGTGTTGGCTTTAACTAGCAAAGTTTGTGCACAGGAGAAAAGATGACTGTGGGTCCCAGCAAGTCAGGAAGAGGACCTGTTCGTTCCTGATGAAGAGCTAGTTCTGAATAGTGATTCAGCTGTCCACAGTTCCGACCTGTTCACGAGGCCTGCTGCTGGTTACTCTCTGGCAACCTCCACTCTAGACTCTTAGAACAAAGGAAGGTTCTGGCACTCGGACACACTGGCCGTTCCGTGGTTGTCCGGGCTGAGTCTCAGGATGGTCAGGAGGCGCTCTGCGAGAATGTCCTGCCCTTGGGAGCCTTCTGCTCCCGGGCCGTCCTGCCCTGGAATTCTCCTTTGAATTCCCTTTAGAACAGTCCACAGAATCCTCTCCAGAATCTTACTGAATCTTACTGAATCTTACTGAATCTCGTGTTGCCTGTTTTTACCTGGAGGAACTTCAGCTCATTGATTGGCTGAAAGTTCCATGGGCAACAGAGTCCCATGTGGGTTACTCGGCCCTACCAGTCCCTGATTGGTTGATCAAGGTGAGATATGAGTCACTTACTCCTGACACTTAGGAATGCAGTCCAGATGTCCAACTGGCACTCCCTAGACAGATAGGCGCCAATGGGTGACCATTGATCATGATAGCCAGGCTTAGCTAAGTGCATCCCCCTTTGGGAGCTGTCCTTATCAAAAGAAAACATCTTAAATCAGCCTGCATGAATAGTTTCTCTGTGGCTGCACCACAGAGATGAACAGAGAAATGGGGCCTCATTTGGGAAGCTCAGAAACACTTAATTCTGCCTTATTATTAAGCCTCGCCGCTACACCACTCTTTTCTTTTGTCCTTCCGAAGGTGGATCCTCTTTCCCTTCTTGCTGGGAGTTATCCAGGGCCCTTCCTCCGGTCAGCCATTTTGTCCGTCGTCCTGGCGGCCATCTTGAGGCACTGGTGCGGCTGGGGTGTGGCCTCGGCAGTTTCGGTTCTCTGCGGGGGAGGTGCGGGGTCTTTGTTCTCACCTCTCTCCCTTTGTCTTGAGACCGGTTTCTGCTGGTCGGCTTCCACCACCTGCGCAAACGAAGGTTTGCTTACCTTGCATTAGTGAAGGAGGTGTCCCTCGGCGCCGCATCCATCGCAATTTTTGGCTGCCCGGCAGGTTTTTGCCAGGTGCCCCTCTTTGTTACAGTTGTGACATCTGACGATGTCACACATGTTCTCCTTGTGGCCGGACTGTCTGCACTTCTTGCAGAAATCCGGCATCCTGGGGTAGTAAAGGTACCCCCTGTCGGCTCCGATGTTGAAGCGGGCCGGGGGGTGCTGGAAACCGTCGACGCCCTCTGGGTCCTCTTTCAGGAGGACTCGGTACTGGCGTTTGCCGTACCAGACGCCGCAACTGTCCCTGATCTCCGTCGGTTTGCCCACCACAGTTACATACCTCCCTAGGTACGCTGTTACCAGTGCCATTGGTACGTAGGGGTTGTACGTGAGGATTGTGATGGTCCTCTGGTTTGTCTTCCTCATAGGCTCCGGCCTGAAATCAGAGAAACGGGGGTGCTTACCTTTCTCTCTGATCATTTTCGTTGCCTTTTCATATGAGGCGTCCGTGGCTATGTAGGCCTCCATGTATCTCTCTGCCTTGTTGTCTTGCAGGCAGTAGAGATCTCCGGCCACCAACTGCAGGATCCCTCTCAGGAAGGTAATGAAAAAGGATTTCGCAGTTGGCATCGTCTCTGTTTTCTTGGTCCAGTGGAACCGGATCAGTGTCTTCTTGTCTGCCATCTGGAAAGGAGAAAAAAGAAAAAAGGAGAGAAAGAGAGAGAGCAAGGTCCTGTGGAGAGGACGGTTTAGCTGCTAAAGGAGCAGCGAGTGAGCCCTGGACTTTGTCCTTGTGGGCAAAGCCCAGCTAGGTGCAGGCGCAGGAGGAGAGAGAGAGAGGGAGTGGATAGCGCTTCTGAGTCTCGAGGAAGAAAGCAAGCACCGCGGGCAGGCCACGAGTACCTACTCCCAGCCAAGAGGCCAAGGAGGTGGAGCAAGAGAAAGGGGGAGGGGAGAGGAGAGAGCAGAGAGAGAGAACGTTGCTGCCGGATCCCAACCAGCTCAGCTGCTGCTTGGCCTTAACCCCCTAGGCTCAACCTAGGGCGATACCAGCTCAAGCACTCTTCAGGATCTTCGATCGCCTTCTAGAACTTTGGAAAGACAAGAACTGCGGGCATGCCACTTGAACTTGATCTTAGCCAAAAGGCCAATAAAATTGGATTCCAGCTCACTGGCCCTGCAAAACTTAGTTCAAGACTTTAAACTCTCAGACACATATAGATGTATATATCCCACAACAGCAGGATATACATGGTCAGGGAGGAATAGCAGCTCCAGAATTGACTATTGCTTTGTCTCAGAGAGAGTGAAAGTTGTTGGGGTCACTCTTCAGCCTGTCTTCTTCTCAGATCATCAGGCTTTAGGGTGTAGAGTGGAACTCCAGGGAGGGCCCAGGCCTCTGGAAACTCAACACAAAGCTGCTAGAGAACGAGGGGGTAGTATCCCGCTACAAGGAGAAACTATCACAGTGGCTGTCCTTGCAGTGTCTGTACGGGTCAGTAAGAGAGTGGTGGGAGGAGGTGAAGGTGAGGACAAAGGCCTTTTTCATGGCTGAGGGAAGGAAGGCTGCTGCCAGACGGAGAGGAGTGCTAGCCAGGAAACAGAGGCAGCTGCAGCGTCTCTACACGATGCTGCACAGTGGCTTCGATGTGCTTGAGGATATCACCCTTTTAAAAAAGGACATCCGGAGCATAGCCGAAGAAAGCAGTCGAGGAGTGCTGTTAAGAAGCAGAGTGCAGTTCTTGGAAGAAAATGAGAAGTGTACTCGCTTCTTTTTCAGGAAAGTGGTAGGCTCCAAGTCTGTCATGGAAAGTGTAGTTGATGAGGAGGGAAGAGAGAGTACAGAGCTGAGTGCTATCCTCTCCTGCATCGAGGCCTTCTTGTCACGGACGTCCAAAGGGACTAACTGTGGGGAGCAGGAGTGCGGAAAAAGACCCATATGCATAGCGGCGAGACGGGAAAAAGGCCCGGGCTCATTAGTGCAAAGAGTTCAGGAATGCCGTATAGAAACCTGTGCCCTCAGGGAGCGGACGTGGGGCGCCCTGGTGCTAGGCGGGTCTCAGGACATCCGAACGTCAGTGCTGAGCGAGGACAGAGTGCAAGACCCGGAAATATATAGCCCAAGGGAAAGAGAGGGACAGGAAGGACAGCAGACCAGGAACTAGGGACAGGACAGAGAAGGACCGCCCTCTGGCTGCAGAGGGCGTGACACTTCTTCTCAAGACTGTACAGCTCTACAGAGGTAAAGGATGAAGAAATTCATTTTTTTACCTCAAACCTAGAAAACGTTTTGAGTGAAGAAGATAGGGAAGTACTTGAGGGGAATTTGACAGTAGAAGAGCTGAGAGGCTATGGAGAGCTTACAGAAGGGGAAAACTCCGGGTGCTGACAGGCTCCCTAAAGGGGTGTCTGCTTTTACTACTTGCATGAAGAAAAAAAAAAGCCAACCCATGTGAACGAACGGCGCTTTACAGAGGAGTACTGCCTGACTGGATCGTTGATGAACGACAGAGGTCACTCCGACCTCTTCTCGGTTTTCTTCAATGACTTACTAAGGATCTTCTTCACATTCGCCCATGCAGGGGAAGCCAGTTACACCAAAGCAAACACAGGAAAGTGCAATTCAAGCAGAGACCAGGAGAGACTTGTTTACACCGAGAGTGGGCGGAGAATGGAACAATGCGCCCAGCCCTGTTGCTGGAGCCGATTCTTGATGAGATCTTGGGCTCACTAAGAAGCCCCCGCTGGATGCTAATCTTTCTGTTGTTCTTGCAGGTCCTGCACTGCATTTGAGCCAACAGAGCTCGTCCTGGTCTGTCGGCACAGCCCAATTGCGAATGATCTGCTCCGTGTACAGAAGGAACGTGCGTTTGGTACAAGAGTGCATGAAGGCACCGGAAATACATTGGCAACAAATGACCGGTCGCTCAAGACCTCTGTGAAGTACAGGAGCGTGCAAAACGATGCTGTTTCCGCCCAGTCTCGAACCAGGGACTTTTCAGGTGTTAGGCTGACGTGACAGCCTCTACACTACGGAAACCAGCAGGGACTGCTGCTGGTGTCTCGCTTGCATTTCAGGCTGAGAAAGGGAAGCGTCACTTTAGGAAGGGGGTGCTGCAGAGAGGAACAGAGGCCTCCATGAAACAAAACGCTGAAACGAGAAAGGGAAGCGTCACTTTAGGAAGGGGGTGCTGCAGAGAGAAACAGAGGGCTCCATGAAACAAAACGCTGAAACCCGGGATCGAACCAGGGACCTTTAAATCTTCAGTCTAACACTCTCCACACCCACCTGCTCCAGCCTTCCTGTGTTGCGGCATGAGCGCACCAAGAGTAGTGGGAGAGTGTTGCAGGAACGTCACTCAGAAGGAAAGCCACCCAGGTGCGCCCTCTGAGCTCTGTCCAGCGCATCTTCCTCGCATGGACTCCTGCCTGCGACGGGCAGGAAACAATTAGCAAGAACAACGCCCCATGGGTGTCTCATGACCACAACTTAAGTTGTGAAAGGTGCAGGTGTGAGGGGTTGCCGGGCTACTTTGGAGCAGAGCTTGGGCGGAGGGGGGGCGGGAAAGCAGACAAAGAGGTGACACCTCAAGGTCTGCACGATCACAGCTCTCCGCCAACCCAGGCTTCCGCTCGATAAGCTACTAGACACACCCGCCCCTCCTCACACAGACCGTGGAAAAGCCCCCGAGTGGGAGGGCTCTCTCTTCCTCCCAGGAGCCCTTGGACACGACGCACAGAAAGGGCGGGGGGAGCTGCCGCCTGCAAACACGGCTCCAGGCAGGACTCCACTCCGCAGGAGCCGCAGAGCAGAGCAGAGGAGATGGGGGCAGCTTAGCTCCTGTGCAGAGACCTGAGCTGTTGTTGCTGCGGACGCTGTCTTTTCTGTTCTCGGGGTAGGACATCAGGAAGCACATTGAAGCGCTGCGACATGCACTGTACAGATCCCGCCACTACTGGGCCCGATTTCCCCGGATCGAAACCGGGCTGAAACAGGCCTGTTTCGTTTGTTGCCACGCACACTGTTTGGGGATTCGCCTAGCGCTGTGATCGAAAAGACCCACTCACCTCTTAGTGTGGCGGGATCTGCACAGTGGATGTCGCAGCGCATCCTGCTTTCACTTCAATGCACGTCCTGATGTACCCCGGTCTCCCGCGTGACAGGTGGGGATACTCGCCACTATACTAACGAGGAAGACATCGCTCTCTGCTTAGTGTGCAAAACACTTACTTGCAGCATTGTGGGTGCTGTGGTTTAAATGCTATTGGTTTGTGAACAGAATACCCCTATCCCAGTGCATTGTGCCACATTAAATAAACGCACGAGAAAAAGAGATTCAGAACGCAAAGCTGTGTCAGTGTTCTGTGTAAAAAATCGGTTTGAACATCATGGGAGCTGTTTTTAATAAGCTGCTGAGTAAAGAATATTTTAATCTTCCTGCTGTCAGTAGTATTGTGCATATAGTTGACTCTTACCTGAATGAAAACAGGACGTAAAGAAAGGGTTTCAGAATTCAGACAAAGCTTTATTCGCGTGCTTACAGTCTGAGTAATTGGAGACTGCACTATTCTGTTGCCTATAGTCATATACGGGTTTTTCGCATGAAGCCGTATTGAACAGTATTTCTCGCGTTGTGATCTTGTGTATACAGCGGTCCCCCAGGTTCCAGTTAGTGCGTAATTACGCATCGATGAAAAACCGGAGGTTTAAAAAAAGATAATTAGCTCACTGATACTTTGATGTAGAGGCTGTGGAAATATCCACGTCGTGGTCTTTAAAATGTATTTGGTTTGAAGGCGTTCTGTGCTTCCGTTGCGAAGATATGGACAAAAGAATATTCGTGATTGGTCAAAAAAATGTCATATAAACGAAAAAGTAAAGGCTGAGAAAGCATTCACAATGTATTTTATACACAAAGCAAGTATTCTCGCGATTCTAAGAGGTTTCGTGTAGACGCTACAGGCGTGCCAAAATCGTTTTCGAACTTCAAGCTAACTTTACTCCGGTCTGGTACCGTAGGTCACGTAGGTTAAAATCCCAGTCATGTTTTTTTTCCTATCTTGTGGTTCATAACGTACCATTTCAGACTATCACAAAGGGCTTGATTTCGTTGAATGCATGTATTCATTTCCTTTCTGGAAAACTTGTATTTCAAGAAATTCACACAGCTTGCGAGAAATGAAATTCAATTCTTGATTATCAGTGCAGAAGAAATATTACCAGCTTAACCTGAAAGTTGTGATGCGAGACACAGACCCACCATTCCATCTGTGTGGCGCGTTCGGTTGTTCACTGAAAAGTTGGTGGTTGGAGTCCACCCAGAGACGTGTTTCTTATGTGATGTAAACATTGTCTTCGCAAAGGTCGATTGGATTTCTCAGCGAAACCTTAACCATTTTAATATTTGCAAGAAATGCGAGTGCTTAACAGGTTTCAGAATCACCGGGAAATGTCCAATTACTGTATGCCCAACATCGCAACTCCCCAGAAAACCATATTCACCCAAGAAAAAGTCGAGTCGTCATTTATACCCCCGTTGCATCCTCTGCTGAAATATTTTAAAAATACAATGCAGATTTGTTTAAGAACATGCAAGCATTGTTACATTAGCACTGTGCATTTGGACTTCGATATTTTGACATATTTACCTTAATTTTAAACATAAATACTGTACAATCTATTGTAATTTTGTTGTACTATTAAAATATGTTAGCTGAGGATGCAAAGGGGTGAAAGGGAAAGGTCAGAGGGTGTAGTAACACCAAGGTTAGGATTGGTGGAGGTGATAAGGGTGTTGATGGTTTTTCTCTGTAGAGGATTTTGAGTTTTTTTTCCTTCTCTGAAGTGAGAAACTGGAAGAGATGGGAGTTGAGGGATCTGATGAGGTTAGTTATGTAAGGAAGTTGATGTGGAGCTGTTAGCTGTAAAAACTCCTTAATGTCTTTGATGTTGTCATCAGCGATAAACTGCACTCAGCAAAGATAAAAAGAAAATTATCTTTGCTTACTGCCCTGTCTTTCTTACACCTGAAGAAGGCTCCACAGCCGAAACATTGTGATTCTTTTCTTTTCAGCAGGAATAGTCCTTTACTTGTTCCTTTGCAGCCTACGCATGCTGACGCAGCTACTCACCCGATATCTAACATTCTATAATCACAACTATGAATGTCCACTTTGGGTATTTTTTCGATGATTATTTATTATTATTATTTATTCTGTCATTGAAGCATATTTTATGTCATACTGAAGTGTCATAATCACTGAAAAAATATTTTTTTCATTTAGAAAGTAAGAAAATGATAAATCACTAGGAATTGCATTTAGCCTGTTCTGATCTAGATTTTCTAAATACTTTAACATGCCATGTTCACAATGTCACAACTCATAAATGAAACAGTGAATTGTTGTAATTACAAAAGTACATAGTGTCGGGACATTGAGATGTTTTGGTAATGAGGATGGAGGGACATGCAATGTTCACAGGGTCAAATTTATAAAATGCTACAGTAAAATTTCTTGTATTTCGGGATTATGAGAGCCTGTTACATTGTGTCTCACACCTCAGTGTCAGAATTTTGAGACATTTTTATAACCAGGGGTAGGTCCATAGCAATAAGCAGAAAGTGCGATCATCCTTTGCTCATCCTCGGTTAACCATATATTCTCATATGCCATGTTCTGAATGTCCCATTTAAAACTGCTATATTAAAATTAAGACTTTTTATGATCAGAAGGCAAGGTTGTGGTAAATATGCATAAAGTGCAAGTGAACTTATGTTTTGCCTTTGTCTTGTTATTGTGAGTTTTGAAAATTGGTTTTCGATTTTCTGAAATGTGTTTCACACAAAAATGCAATTTGGATAGTCACTACTTATATATTCCCCTTTACTGAGGATATGTACAGTAATCCATCCCGATTAGTACTTTTAAAAATTACTGTAGAGAGCCATCAGAAAGGGAATGAAAACTTGCATTAAACAAAATCAAGCTGCATGTAATCATCCATAGTGATACATTTTGTAAGACAAGACAAGAAGAAAGACACTGCTGGGATTTGAACACAGAATCTCCTGTTTAATAGGAAAACACTTTAACCAAATCAGCCAAGATGCTGTCAGAGTATTAACATCATGTCTGCATCAGTGATTACAGCTGACTATCGCTGGAGGACAGTTCACTGTGAACAAGTCAGCCTGCATAATGAGGGGAAGAGACCAGCCTCTGTGATGCACTATAGAGTTACACTAACCTTCTATCCAACTGTTCTATGCTGCATTCTACCCTAATGGTAAATATTGATTTCCGTGCGTGTAATATTAATTTTTTTGTCAAATATTATCAAGCACAAATTTTGTTGTTGAAAATAAGCCTTATGGTTTTCAATGTTGTGATCCTTTTCCCCCACTGTCACCCAAATTGATACACTGTGCTTTGACAATTCTTCAGGCGATATTGTTTAGAGGAGCTCAGTAGAATTAGTTTGCGTATATAAAGTATTTATTTTCCCTTTAATCCTTTAAAACATATTACATTTTCAAAATATTGTATCTTTCTTACTACTAATTGTAGCGGCAATGCTTGTTAATAAGACAGAATTAAGTGTTGCTGTGCTTTCCCAAATGAGGCCCCATCTCTCTCTTCATCTCTGTGGTGCAGCCACAGAGAAGCTATTCAGGCAGGCTGATTTAAAGATGTTTTCTTTTGATAAGGGACAGCTCCCAAATGGGGATGCATTTAGCTAAGTCTGGCTATCATGATCAATGGGCATCCATTGGCGCCTATCTGTCTAGGGAGTGCCAGATGGACATCTGGACTGCATTCCTAAGTGTCAGGAGTAAGTGACTCATATCTCACCTTCATCAACCAATCAGGGACTGGTAGGGCCGAGTAACCCACGTGGGTCTCTGATGCCCATGAAACTTTCATCCAATAAACGAGCTGAAGTTCCTCCAGGTAAAAACAGGCAACACAGAGCTCCAAGACTATTCTAAAGGGAATTCAAAGGAGAATTCCAGGGCTGTGAGACAATTCCAGGGCGGGACGGCCCAGGAGCAGAAAGGCTCCCAAGGGCAGAACATTCTCGCAGCGCGCCTCCTGACCATCCTGAGACTCAGCCTGGACAACCACGGAACGGCCAGTGTGTCCGAGTGCCAGAACTTTGCTTTTTTCTAAGAGTCGAGAGCGGAGGTTGCCAGAGAGTAACCAAACGATCCACCCGAGGTTAGCACCAGCAGCAGGCCTCGTGAACAGGTCGGAACTGTGGACAGCTGAATCACTATTCAGAACTATCGCTTCATCAGGAACGAACTGGTCTTCTTCCTGACCTGCTGGGACCCACAGTCATCTTTTCTCCTGTGCACAAACTTCACTAGTTTCAGCCAAAACTAACTAGCCGGTCTTCAGAGAGCATCAGCAGCGCAACGTCGTGTGATCCACTGTCCCAGCCTGAGGAACAGACAGTCAGCCCGTCTCTCAATAATAATAATACGGTGTGTGATCTCCTGTCCCAACCTGAGGAACAGACAGGAGTGAGCCAGTCTCTCAATAATAATAATACAGTGTGTGACTTCCTTTCCCAGCCTGAGGAAAAGACAGTGAGCCTGTCTCTCAATAATAATAATACAGTGTGTGATCTCCTGTCCCAGCCTGAGGAGCAGACAGCGAGCCTGTCTCTCAATAATAATAATACAGTGTGTCATTTCCTGCCCCAGCCAGAGGAACAGACAGTGAACATGTCTCTCAACAATAATATAAATAAACTGTGTGATCTCCTGTCCCAGCCTGTGGAACAGACAGTGAGCCTGTCTCTCAATAATAATAAAACAAATTTTGATCTCCTGTCCCAGCCTGGGTAACAGACACTAAACCTGTCTCTCAATATTAATAATCCAGTGTGTGATCTCCTGTCTTAGCCTGAGGAACAGACAGTGATCCTGTCTCTCAATAATAATAATCCAGTGTGGAATATCCTTTCCCAGTCTGAGGAACAGACAGTGATCATGTCTCTCAACAATAATATTAATAAACTGTGTGATCTCCTGTCCCTGTCTGAGGAACAGACAGTGAGCCTGTATCTCAATAATAATAATACATTGAGTGATCTCCTGTCCCAGCCTGGGGAACAGACAGTGAGCCTGTCTCTCAATAATAATAATACAGTGTGTGATCTTCTGTCCCAGTCTGGGGAATTGAAAGTGAGCCTGTCTCTCAATAATAATAATATAGTGTGTGATCCACTGTCCCATCTTGAGGAACAGACAGGAGTGAGCCAGTCTCTCAATAATAATAAAGCAGATTATCATCTCCTGTCCCAGCCTAAGGAACAGTCAAGAAAGAGCAAATCTCTCGATAATAATAATACAGTGTGTGATCTCCTGTCCAAATCTGAGGAACAGACAGTGAGCCTGTCTCTCAATAATAATAATACAGTTTTTGATCTCCTGTCCCAGCATGAGGAACACTGAGCCTGTCTCTCATTACTAATAATACAGTGTGTTATTTCCTGCCAAAGCCAGAGGAACAGACAGTGAGCATGTCTCTCAACAATAATATTAATAAACCGTGTGATCTCCTGTCCCAGTCAGAGGAACAGACAGTGAACCTATCTCTCAATAATAATAATACAGAGTGTGATCTCCTGTCCCAGCATGAGGAACAGACAGTGAGCCTGTCTCTCAATAATAATAATAATAAAGTGTGATCTCCTGTCCCAGCCTGAGGAACAGTGAGCCTGTCTATCAATAATAATAATACAGTGTGTGATCTCCTGTCCCAGCCTGAGGAACAGACAGTGAACCTGTCTCTCAATAATAATAATAATACAGTGTGTGACCTCCTGTCCCAGCCTGAGGAAGAGACAGTGAGCCTGTCTCTCAATAAAAATAATACAGTGTGTGATCTCCTGTCCCAGCATGAGGAACAGACAGTGAGCTTGTCTCTCAATAATAATATAGTGTGTGATCTTCTGTCCCAGTCTGGGGAAAAGAAAGTGAGCCTGTCTCTCAGTTATAATAATATAGTATGTGATCCACTGTCCCAGCCTGAGGAACAGACAGGAGTGAGCCAGTCTCTCAATAATAATAAAGCAGATTATGATCTCCTGTCCCAGCCTAAGGAACAGTCAGGAAAGAGCAGGTCTCTCGATAATAATAATACAGTGTGTGATCTCCTGTCCCAGCCTGAGGAACAGACAGTGAACCTGTCTCTCAATAATAATAATACAGTGTATGACTTCCTGTCCTAGCCTGAGGAACAGACAGTGAGCCTGTCTCTCAATAATAATAATAATACAGTGTGATCTACTGTCCCAGCCTGAGGAACAGTGAGCCTGTCTCTCAATAATATTAATACAATGTGTGATCTCCTGTCCCAGCCTGAGGAACAGACAGTGAACCTGTCTCTCAATAATAATAATACAGTGTATGACTTCCTGTCCTAGCCTGAGGAACAGACAGTGAGCCTGAAATAGAGTGGGGACGAAGGCAGTGAAGAGAGAGAACGTGGGAAGAAGAGAAAAACGCAAGGGAAAAAAGCAGCGTCGAAAAAAGAGGTGACGGAGCTGTCCTCTCTATAAGAAAGGTGCCATTGAGCCCTGCTCTCGCTTACGGCCACACCCCCTTGAGCAGGCCCTCTGACATCACAGGGGCCGTGGTCAGCGTGAGAGCAGGAAGAAGGAGAGGAATAGAGCATTTGTTTGTCTCAAGTAAGACTTTGTTTTTTGTGAATTTTTGTGGTTTTTTGTGAATTTTTGGTTGATTTTTGAAGCCCTCCCCTTCAGCCTAGCGCTGTTTGGGGAGGGGAGAGACTTTTGGTTTTTTGTTGTTGCTTTTTTGTTGCTTTCTGAGTCCTGTTTGTGTTTTAATGGAATGAAAAAACATGGAGGCAGAGAATGTTATTGTAGTGGAGGAGGAGAGTGGTGTAGGAAAGAGAAGGATGAGGAATTCGGATCGACCCCCCCGGCGGGTTTTTGCAAGGGCGCATACTGTTGTGGTGGATGTGAGCGGTGTGGAGAAACCATCTGCGGGTGCTATTATCGCAGCGGTGCATGGCGTCTGTGGGGAGGGCTCTCTTTTTGCCTGCCGCCCCCAGACGCCAAAAGAGTTTGAACTGACTCTGTACTCAAAAGAACACGCAGACCCTGCCGCTGGCTGGAGCAGAAGGAGGTAGTGGTTTCCTTCCTCCACCTCCCGGCATATATCTCAGACGAGACTATCAAGGAGAAGCTGAGTAGCTGGGGGGTGAGAGTGATTTCGGACATCAGGATGCGCCACTACCCTGGGACCACCATTGCTGATGGCATGTAGCCTCGTTGCCATACAGCATCCGCTTCGCCACGGCAGAGGGGGACCAGTACTTCAGGGTCCTCCACGACCAGCAACAAAGGGTGTGTCATGTCTGCCTGGACTCGGGGCACATTGCCAAGGACT